>NC_024312.1:1572529-1585802 GCF_000523025.1 Cynoglossus semilaevis | reverse complement strand
GAGGCACGCGAGGCTCCGGCAGCTTCAAGGGGAGCGTGCCAAGAGCCGTGTCCGTGTTCAGAGCGCTCTCTCCCGGCCTCGTTAGGCGAGACGTGTCGCCACCACCTACACAGCCACCCTCCCCCCCCCCCCCCTTTTCTCCCCCCCCACTGTCACTATTCTGACCCTCAGCTCTGAACTGGGTCATGAACTTCACTCTGAGGGGACTGGCAGTTGTCCTCATGAAACAACGTGTCCCCAAAACAAAGGTCTTTGTACAGAAAATTGTCCTCAGGATTTCAGCAGTACAGGTACACACACACACACACACACACACACTCACTGACAGAGAAACAGCGAGTGCTTGGGAAGATTCGTCTGTGTAATCAACACTTCCACAGTAACGGTTTTGTCCCTTTCTTTCACAGTCTCTGTCTGGGGACATCGTCCCTCAGTCCTGTCTCCCAGGACCATCTGAGCACTGAGACAGTTCACAGGTTTTATCTCCTAATAAGTTCTTGTGAAGAGATAATGGTAAAAGCTTCTCTGCAGACCCACAATAGATCTGTCCTGAATAGAACCTGTCTACAATAGAGACCACAGAGAAAAGCAGCGGCGACAAACCCAGTCCCACAAACTGCACGGGATCTTTTCACTGGAGAAACGGTGAGTTTTTCACCAGAGTTTACGATTTTCCCAAATAAACGCTAAACAAAGTTGGTTTTTTTTTGTTTTTTTTTTCCTGAAGAGTTGCTGCTGCCCGGTTGGTTGCATCATAGTCAAACGTCCTCTTATGACAGAGGCTGTGGTGAAAGGACTACTGGAAAACAAGGGATCACAGAGTTTATGGAAGATGATTCTGGAATGCATGGAATAAGAGATCAGTTTGACCTGGCCTTTGTCAATGGTTCAGTGTTTGACGAGGTTTCAAACGTGTGGCTTCATCACTGATCAGTGATCAATCAACATTATCTCTGTGATCATCATTCATCACATCTGCTCGATGTGCCGCAGTGTTTTTTATTATTGCGTGTCGGCCTGAACTACACTGACGGTGGCATCAAGTTTCACAAAACAATGACAAGGAGAGAAAAAAGAGACAAACGCAGCTACCCTTTAAATATTCTTCTGCTTGGTATGGTGTGGTGGGACAGGGGAGGGGGGTGCAGTCGTCTGAGTCTTCTCTATTCTGTGCAGCTAAAAGGAAGGTTTTGACAAAGTCAAAGTATCGTGCAGTCTGCCACTTCTCCTCCCTGTAGTGGCACTCAAACTCAAACATGATTGGCTCCTGCAGAGACAACGAGAAACCACAGATTTTTAACAAACAAACAATATCAACAATATAGAAATGTAGACCTAGAAAATGAGAGTGAATTATTATGAATCATTGGAATTTAATTTCTGAATAAAATATTGTTTTAGCATCAAAACACGTTGCATTCAGCGCTCCTTGACAGTCCATTGGTCTGTATTTGTATTCAGGCAACTACATTATGTACTAGTGTGTACTAGTGTGTACTAGCCTGGGATCAGTAAAGTACATGTATCTATCCAGTCTTCAACTAATGTTTTGAAGAAGACCTGGAATCACAAGTTGTCTCGAACAAACGTTCACCAATCAGACTGAGAGGAAATAATTAAAAACTATGGAATCATTTGTTATTTTGGAATTCTTCTGCTCTGGATTCTACATTTGGTTCGTGCTCCACTCAATCCTGAGACGTTTTTTTGCGTTGTGTTGTGTCTTAACTCACCAAGGACCCCATGTTGAGCCTCAGTTCTTGGAGCATTTGTATGAATATGCTAATGTCTTTTCTGTTGGTTGAAATGTTTCCAAACTTTTGGGATAAATCCGTTAAACTCTCCTCCAAGTAGTAGACGTTTAATTTGACCCAACACATTACACCCTGGAGGAAAAAAGAACGGAAGAGGAAGGTCAAGGTCAAGGTCAAGGTCAGCTTTATTGTCAATACCTTCACATGTACAGAACATACAGAGGTATCGAAATTACATTCCTCGAGAGAGAGTGTCGTACAATCAGTAGGAGCAGTTAGGTCTCCAAACAAAGTTGGTGTTCATGCTTTCATTCAGTCATTTCTAAAGGCTATTGCTATCTTACCTCTTCCTTTGGAACGTAACGAACAGGAATTTTATAATCTTCTGGAATATTATGTCTCTGGAAAAAGTGGAAAAATAGACCAAATGTTGAAGGAAATACCACTGAGAGAATTCCAAGAAAAAGTCCTGTTCAGACACCTTGAAAGTTATGCAAAAGGAAATGTAATTTTTTAAAATAACTTACCAAAATAGCAAGGGTAGTGATGTCATCTGTCACTGGGTTGACGTCAAATTTACTTGAGTGCACTTCAAGCGTGATGAACAGCAGTAAATAGACACAGACACGTATCCAAATCTGCAGAGCAAACAAAGATCTTTTAGGTCCCAGATCAAATGTCATTCACCTCAGAGCCACACAGGTGAACACTGAGCCTCGAAGAGTCAGGGCTTCTTCAGTCGCATTTCTTCATGGTTCACAAAGTAAATTATTTAAATAGCGACATCAGATCAGGAAGTTTGCCATGTAACCTGCTCTTACACAAGCTGTACCAAACTGTTGGTATATAAACTGACTAACAGCACCAGCAACTTTAGTTTGTGTATCACCTTTTTGTCACACTGATGACAACGACACTTTAGTTTGTGTATCACCTTTTTGTCCCTCGTTGTTTGTTCCCTCCTAAAGGCGTCCCTCAGGGTTCTGTACTTGGTCTCCTTCACATCCCCTCCAGTGCTCTGTGTTTACACACAGCACTAACTTAATACAACCACAAGGAAAAGTCTCTGATGTCGAGCTGTTGTTTGTGGCAAACAGATATTTTCTTAAACAAATGGGGTTTAGAAGCCTTAGCACTAGCCCCGATAATCTCCATGCTTGCTATCCTAAAAATGACAAATCCCTGTAGATGCAAAGTCAGTAAAGACATCCATCATCATCCATCATCATCCATCATCATCCATCATCATGGTCTTTGAATAAATGATCCTACAGAAAGCGTCCCTTCACAAACTACCTCAATAAATACTGTTTATGTTTTTATATGGACTTATATGAACCAGCACCAGCATCATCACCAACCATCACATCAATCCAGTGCTCTCAGCGATTGCTAACAACCCTTGACGCCCGTCCATGATTTACAGGATTGGTCGGGTCGATAACAGACATGTTTCATTGGATTACTCGTAGTTTTAGTTTGAGGAAATAACTGCTCTAATAATTAAGAGAGAATACAGTCATTTTGTAAGACTTGACAATGTTCTGCTTGTGGGACTGGGAGAGAGGTTAATATGCTACAACAAGTTAGCATATATATCATGAATGTCATCTTTGCTGCCAAACAACTTCAGACACAGCTCCTTCATCATTCTCCTTCTCATACAGTTTTATGACTTTAACTTTGATATCACTTGAGGGCGTAGCCTAAAAACATGTTGGCAGTTTGTTCCTGACTGTAACTGTTTTAACACGTATGAAAACTCATCAACATCTTGATGCTGATTTTTATTATAGTGACAATTTGATGTGTTGTATTTTTTTTCAGTATATTTCCATGTTTGAAAATATTGTTCATTCTTTACTGCCTCTAGTTAGCCTGCTTCTTGTTAGCCTGCTTCTAGCTAACCTGCTACGATGACCACCGTGCCAAAAACATGCGCTCAGCTCTTAGGTAACCAACGTATGAATCCAGTCCAGATGTTCTCCCAGCTTCAGCAACACCATCATGTTGTCCCTTTGTTTACTGCTGCCTTCTTACCTACTAATTCATTTGCGTTATAATGTATTAACAATAATGGACTAGTGGTCAGACTAGGCTACTACGTTAGCTTGTCATGTAGTAATAATGAAAGGCTGGGCTTGGCTTTGCTGGTTCAAATCCTGGCCTTGGCAGGACTGTTTCATGTAAAAGCTCAGTTGTTACTATCTGGTATAACGCAGTCATGACAGTATTTTGTATCAAGTGTATAAACTACCACACAAGTATTTGGACGCGTTCTAAGCTGCTGGTATATTTTGATCAAATTTAAGATGTAAGGAGGATGGATCAATCTGTAGTGAAGTTCAGCAGTTGGACTGGTGTGGTTTCCTTTCCTAATTAATTTAGTTCCAGTGGCTGTCGTTACTTGTGCTGCAGCCTTTAGTAATTTGTTGTTTTTAATTATATATGAGGATGACCTAGTATCTCCTCTTCAATCTGGCCGTGTTATGCAACAGACCTGATTGTAATGGAGATTAGTATCAGTCTGAGCCCATCCCAAAATAAATGAGCTGCTTGAATGAGAAATTCGGCTTTCTGCTAAATAGAGCTTTAAAGCTCTTAGCCAATGAAACAGAGGCTTTCTACTGTTCGGGCACATGAACTGGTACAACAGGATTTCTTTTTTCAAATAATGATCATTTAAATAACGGTTTCATGATTGGTGTTCTGCAGGAACTTGTTGTTTTGTAATCACCGACACAGTATCAAGCTACATCTGAGGTCATTCTTTAAAATCTTCAAGGTGATGTCGACGCCCACATTCCTGCAGTACGCACATCTGACAAACAGAAGCTCGAGAGGAAGAGAACAAAAATCCATTAACAGTGGCAACAGTGGGTGGCAGGAAAAGAACCATTGTGTGGGATGTGATAAGTCCAGGAACATTTTAGTTGGCAAACAAAACCAGTACCGGAGCAGAAAGAAGCAAATTTAATGAAGCGCTGGTTTACGCTGTGTCTCCAACAGGTATGTGTTCCTGCGCCAAAAGTCACGTTTTAGTTCTGTAAACTGTTGCCGAAAATCGAAAGCATTTTTGTTACAATAAAAAACAATACAAATATTGTCGCGGAGCTGCGTAATGTTTATCCCCAACAAAGTCACGTCGGTTCATTTTCTCAAAATTGCAAATAATGCGTTTCATCCACTTTGCAAAAGAAAAGAAGGTTCAACATGAAGAAAACATGTTGCAGCTCTACTAACAAACAAAAACAAGCCAGTCAAAAACACCACAGACACGTCCTGCCACCAGTCCCTTCCTCTGAGACATGAATCATACTGTGGTCGTGTTCCACATCAGTCGACAACAGCCACAGCGTCGTCTTTGTTCCCAGTCAAGTCAAACACATACGGATACATGTTTGACGGAACTACAAGCTCTCTTGACGGGTCCTTCACCTCATGACCAGCGGCCAAACCTGGGACTGTGAGCCAGGGGTTTGGGTTTGAACCAGAAACTGTTACATTCTGTTGAGAAACACACGCTGCTGTGAAATCTCACAGCTGACTTGACTTTGTCACAGTTTGTAGAGTAAATTCATTTAATTATCTGTTACTGCGGCCACACAGTGGTTAGTGTGTTCCACTAACAGCAAGAAGGTCACCGGTTTGATCTCCAGTTTCTTTGAACAGGCTTTAAATNGGGGACGGGGGGGTTGGGGGACGGGGGGTACAGTATGTTAAGTTTGAGAGTGAGTGGTTCAATAACCACAATGTGACCCTTTGGTGAGCTGGCAAATGGATGAAGATGATTGGATGAATCATCAGTTTATCTAATCATGTGTTTAACTGGAGCTCATCTTAAGGTCGTCGTTGATTCTCAGCCGAAAAAACCCAGACATTTTCAAGCTTCACTGAGCGACTGTAAGACACGGAGGTATTTTCTCCCTCCTTCTTCTTCTTCTCTCTCCTCACTCTTTCTCCTGGCTGATCTTTAACAAAAAACAAATCCCCCACATGCTGAGTGGAGATCTGGGAGAAGCAGGGTTCTGTTTTAAACACGCTGCCTTTGAGCTGGATCAGGTGCAGCCCTCCAAACTGAAGCCTTGATTACTGTGTGATCGAGTGCAGCTCCAGAAGCCTGCTCAGCCACATCTCAGTTTTCACTGCCACTTTGAACCCAAGGTGTCATTAGCTAAACACGCTCTCCAGACGGCCGACCTCACGGACTTCTTAACCACATAATCTCATAAAAGCCGACCACACAACCTTACATGACATTAGCCTGGCCTGGCAACAGGCAGCCTGTCAAAGGCAGATTTGTTTTAAAAGTTGGACCATGCAGTGTGAAGTTCAGTGTTTCATAATAAGGATTTAAAAAGTCTGGTGGAGTTTATCCAGACCAAGGTATTTGTACCATGGGGTCGTAGGCTCTTTCGGTTTTCTGGCACTGGCTTTGACCCAAACTGTCATCGCCCGTTAATAACAATATTCAGTTTTGTTAAGCTTTCACACAAATATTTTAAAACAATTGCAAATGCAACTCAAAACGTTCTGGATAAGGTGGATGGACAGATGAGATAAGATCAGGAAGAAATCTTATCTTATCAGGGACATGTTAAACATTGCTCAGGCTCAGGACACAAGTTTGTTATCAAGGCTTTTTTCTGGACACAATAAATCTAAAAATAAAAACCTCCTCTGGATGAACTCCTCAGCTTCTGTTTGTTTAAAATCATTTACAACTGTTGGCACAAACAAAAACGAGTTGACGGTGCCAGAGTTACGGCGATTCTTATACATTCAAACTGACTTGGTGGTAAAAGAGAAAGATCCAGAGGAACGTGTTCGACAAGTCACTGACGGTTGTTGGCAGCAGCGAGTACGGATTAAAAGATATCTTTGAGCATAAAGAGCTGACGATTTGCTTCTCTTCCTTTTGGCTGAACAATCACGTTCCCAGGATTAAGAGTGAACCTGGTGAGTGGCCTTCACCAGTAGAACTCACCACAATGACTTAGACCACGTTAGCCAATAGTTGAGCTGCTTTTCTTCAAGTGCATTTCTCTACGACCTTATTTTCCTGGTCTGCACGTCTGCGTTGTTTCACTGATCAACGTTCTTGTAACTGCACAGTAAAAAAGTCTTGTTACGACTGAGGAACTGTGAAAACGGTTTGTGTTCACTTGAATGTGTAATACTACGAGTGAACAAGGATGTCCGTACGTCACCCGAATTCTATCATCAGAAAACCCAAAGACTAACTTGATGATCGGTGGCTAAAACAGAACAGTTTCCCTTCTATGACGTCATGATGATGAGTCGGCAGGAATACCGTTACGTCGATGCCCTGTTACTGCCTTAGTCTGATTCTAAGATTCAAGAAGTTGTACAATCATGTACAGTCGTACAGTAACTACAGTAACACCTGCTCCTCAGGACTGAGTTTTACAGTGTTAGTGTCGGTGGTAACAACACCTGATGTGATGTTTAATAAACTAGCAAGTGGTTCCTGTTATTCATTAGTTATAATTAAACATCAGATTTGTTGAGGGTGAGACTGAATCAGAGCGGAAAAAGATGAAGCCGACGTACACCTGCCAAAACAATGACAGACTCATTACTGTCGGTTGTGTCAGTACCAACATCCTACACTGTGCCCAGTCACCTCAGTGCTCCAATTACACAGTTTTAACTGAACTCCAAAGGCAGAAACCAGCGTAGTGTACCATACCTGGATACGACATCTGACTTGGTCTTAATGACGACAGTAATGAGCTGAGTTTGTGTCTCATCATCACATCTCTAAAAATCCCAAAACATTTGCCTTGTCATGTCTCACGGACTACAACCAAAGGTGTTCACAGTATGGATGTTCTTGGACTAGTTCACCTGGAAATGCTCTGCTAGACTAGGAAGTTGTGCCGTTTATAAAGATAAAGAGTAAGAAGAAATGAGACTTCTATGATTGTGTGGTCACCGAGGAACTCCTTCAGATCTACATCCTGCAGATGCAGAAAGTGAAATAAAAGAGAAAACAAAAAGAGAAGAACACACACCAGAGACATGGACCACAGTACGGCACCAGCGTGAACGGTTAAGAGACAACGTCATGTGTGTACTTGTGATGTATCCAAGTGTGTAGTCTTTTACACGGTCTGTCCTTCACAGAATACTTCTTGGATACTTGTCTACTGTGTTTTTACCTCTGTGGGTGGATCTTTACTTTTTGGGAAGTTTTTTGAGAGGCGGATTCACAGAAACATGGAAACATTTTATTTTTGTTTTGTGACAAAGCATATGTGGCAAAGAAAACTCTCAGGAATCTTTAATGAGACCAGACCTCAGCCTGGCCCGGAGAGAACACCCAGTGAGCAAAACAAAGTGAGTGGAAGATTAGTGTGAACCAAATGTTGCAGTCTTTTAACTGAATATTAACAAAGTGTCAGCAAGCCAACAAGGATTAGGAGTGAAAATATAATAAATAATACGGTTATGAAAACATTGGGAACTCAAAGGGAAGACAATCCCAAGCTGCTGAACACCGAGGCGTGAAAAGTGTCTTTTGGCTCTGACCGACTTTGTTTTTCCTTGTTCCCTGAGTTGAGCAGCATGTGGCTGGAGATGAAGCAGTATCTTAATCAAATAGCTGTCTTCCAGACTCCAAATGTGTTATGAAGAATTACCTAAGAGGATTGGTTCTCCTTCTGGTCGGACGTAGGATTTCTGATCTACGGATGAAGTTGATGAATGAGACGCCCGTCTCTGAAAGATCTGGTGGACCTACATAACTCCAAAGGGTCGGTGTCTCTCAGAGCAACTTTGATTTAAAAAAAAAAGGGTTCAAAAAAGAGTTCAGATCAAATGCACCGGTGTTTTCTGGTGTTTTCTTTGAGAAACTAAAGCACAACTTCATGATCCCATCACGGCACCTTAAGCAGCTCCTCTTACTGTGTCACGACAAGGACTGATAAACTGTACCACGGTAATTAGTCCTTCAGTACTTGAAGCATCCATTCGTTTGACTCACTACCTGAGTTTTGCTATTTGTGATCTCGTTGTGTCGCGACTGTTGTGTCGTGTTAAGCAGTGGTGGCTCGGTGGACTTGGTGCTGGAGGGTTTCAGGTTTGAGTCCACCAGCTATATCTATACATAATAATATGGAGGGTAGCCCCTCTAAATGGACAAAAGATGTGAAAAGCTGCATAATTCAGATTACAACTAAATCTTTAAATGTAGGAAAATCCATATATATATTTTGGTAAATTGTTCACAGAGCATTATTTAATAAGTGGTCCACGTGGACTACCCTGTAATAACCCTAGATCGCAAATAAGAAAACACTGTTGTTGCCAATACCAAGGAAATCTTCAGTAAAAGATATGTACACTGAAAACGAAGCTGATTTCACTAAGAAACACTTTCACACCGTGCAGCAAGGATTAAAGGCATCGTGGATGTGTCAACATTTCAGCTCCGGGCTGAAAAAGGCTGGCAGGCCTCCAAACACATGACAACCCCCGCAAGTGCTAAGAACCGATTTTTCTATGCCTTTACAACCAACCTTGATGGAGTGTATTATCTCAAACGGACGTTTTAGCTTCTGAAAACATGCTTCTGTGAGGATGTGACACCTTGTGAGTTCCTATAACGACTATCAGCGCCAGTGCACTTTTCAGTTTAAGAAATTTGGAAATGACAAGTTTTACAAGGCTTGAATTAAACATTTGTCAAAATTGTCCAACAAATGTTAAAAGTAATTTATGGGCTACTTTTTCACTAATATCGCAGCAACATCACTGAAACTGTTGCCTAGGGTCTTTTTTTGTTGCACCCTAATGTTTACTTCATCTCGTTGACTGACAGGTGTTAAAGGTCATGATTTTGGCCTCTGGACTTTTAAAGTCCTTTAAAACCAACATGTGCTCATTGTATTTGTCTGAGGTAAAAAAAAACCCTGTGGACTTGGACTGTCCATTAGTCCAGATATTGACGTATCACACGGCCTATGTTAAACTTCTACATTTTCTTTTTATGCTTTTTATATTCCAGCTATGTTCCAATTTGTACAAACACAAATAATTGTTTGTGGATCAACCTCTGTGTTCTCTTCTCATTTCCCCCTCTCTCTTTCAATCACAGCAGCGTGTTAGAACACAGTCAAAGGAGGGGGCTGTTCTGAAATGGATTTTTTTTTATCGTCTGCATAAAGAAACACTTCATCATTGATCCAGCTGTCACTGTGTGTGTGTTTTTTTTATCTTGTGCTACATGTGCTTCTATCACTCTGTGTTCCTGATGTAGGAGAACGTACCGTAGAACTGGTGGCAATGTGGAAATCATTTCCATGCGAGCAAATTGCCCTCTGTGACAAGAGATATTCTTACATCAACTTGATATAATTGATTTTAATTTTCAGGGAAATGCCTGGCAGCAGAGGGATGTTGCCTGGCCCAGTCAGGATGACTTGGTGCATATTTAATTATCCAGAGGTCCACATGTGTATAAGTACGAGCACTAAAACCTCAAATCATTCTCTCACTTTAGGGCAATATGCCAACTATGCAGAAATGCAGCAGTAAAAGAATGACCCAAATACACAATTTAATGAGTGCACTCATTAGCCGTGGGATAGCGAGCGTGCTTATTAGGTAGGATGTTTTACCGGATAAACAAAAAAATGATAGGCCAACCACACTACAATTTGTTACAGATTCCATCATCCAACACCCCCACAGCACAGAACCTATAAAAAACAGATGATGAAAACACACAAAAGACATAACAGTTGACTCTGTTATCTTAAATGTTATCTTTAGTTGCGTATAACCTCCGATGTACAATCAGAATGTACCACCGTTATATGTAATTTCTTATACATAACTGCACTGGTAGAAAGACCAGGAGTTCACCACCGTTATATGTAATTTCTTATACATGGTAGAAAGACCAGGAGTTCGCCGTTAACTCAAATATATTCAGAGCTTTAGTGTCGTCGGTTCTGAACGGTAGACAGAATCAAGTTTGTAGCGATTTAATAACAATACGTCACGTTAGTGGATGTCATCCCTGGAGAGAACTTGACTGATATTAATGGACGGAGGTGAACGGAGGTGAAGGCATTATAGTAAAACAGTACAACATACAAGTTCATATAAGACTTAAAGTGCAAATGCAATTTGTCTCAAATTAAATATAAAAACAAATATAAAACGTGTTCTTGTAGGGATGTCCGATATGATACGATATGATGTTGTCTGTAACGAGGGCAGATGTGTATATGTCGTATAGGGAACATATACGGTGGCGGACCGACAGGAAGTGAGTGTTAATATACGGCAGGTGTGGAGCTGTTGTTAAAGTTAACTGCACACTGTCTCCCGTGTCTCGTCTGGAACTTTCTATATTCTACGAACAGAACATGTTAAATGCTGTCAGTGCTGAATCCCGTCTCAGACGATCGCATGGAAGGATTTGCCCGACAAGTTGTGGTAAAGTCAAGAAACGTAAATCGTGGTAGATTCCAAGCTATGCTAACGCTAGCCAGCAGTTAGAAACTGAGTGCAGCGAGCTAGTTCGTCAGACCTCGAGGGAGTGTGTTGGTGGGACGTTAAACGACATCGCAGAGAGGCGATGCTCCAAAGCTCAGCGCTAAAGAGGAAAATGGATTCACTTTGCTACATAAGTTTACCAGAAAACTTTTCGTACTTTTCCAATTGGCCCAACTGGATTCGACGGTTTGAAAGATTCCGTGTGGCAGCAGAACTGGGCAAGAAAGACGAAGTTTATCAGGTGAACTCATTAGTTTATGAAGATGAAAAGAAAGTGACACAAATGTGGACTATTCTGACAGCAGTAAAATAAAAACACCCAAACCTCCACTGTGGTCGTTCCATAAAGTAAATAAAATGAACTGTTGCCAAAACTGTTAAACCAATAAACTTAATCAAAGGGATGTCTGATATGGTAACGGTGTGTACCGGTGAGAAGCCCACACAGGTGATGACACTTCCACACTGACTGCTGTAGAGCAAACAGATGTACCAAGTACAGAAAGGCAGACTCCCAGGTTTCTGCCAGTGTTTTCTCACACACGTTAATTTTACCGCACAAAATTGTGTGATGAGCTACAGAGACACTTTGAAACCCAGTTCATATAAAACTTGAAAAGAAAATTACAATCTCCAAGTGAAACAATAATTGGAAAACAACTTGTTAAAAATACCAGTAACACGACCGTAGTAACACGACTGTAGTAACACGACCGTAGTAACGTGACCGTGTGACACACAAACCTGATCATGTCACAGTAAGCACATGCCTTCGACTCAAAGACGTACCAAATGTTTTAGAGTGAAGTAGAGGAGACATGTGTTTGTCATTTCAAGGCATGTTGTAGCCATAAAATGGAGTCTTCAATAGAGCGAGGGTTTCAGAGCTGTGAAGACGCCTCAGACGGCCAGTCCAAGTGTCACTCACGGATCTCATTTAAAGACGTCGACGGCCTGACTCAGAGGACGGATGTGTCGCTCACATGAGTAATTGAAAGGGTAATTAAGACAAGAGTCAGATTAATCAGTGCCAACACGAAGTAAGTCCCACACAAGCATTCATCTTGACTGGTGAATATCTGTTGACACGGTGTTTCAGCAGCTCCACTGTTTAGCGCTCACTAAACTTTGATCAATGCAAGACACTGAGAGAAATGTCTCCTCTAATGTCAGTACATCCAACACACTAATGTCAGTACATCCAACACACTAATGTCAGTACATCTAATGTCAGTACATCCAACAAGACACTGAGAGAAATGTCTCCTCTAATGTCAGTACATCCAACACACTAATGTCAGTACATCCAACACACTAATGTCAGTACATCCAACACAGTAGACAAGGTCTCAGCTCAGACTTCTCTGACCTCTCTGAGGGAACGCTCATGAGACTCTGAAGAACCGTCAGGTGAATTGACCCAGAAAACATCAAAAACAGAACCACTGAATAGTAATGTTTGGTTGGTATTATTACCACATCACATTGATCCCAGGCCAGACCCATGGGCACATTAAAAGACATCAGTGAAATTAGGTTGTAGTGCACTTGGAAACGGGGGAGGAGGGTGTAGTTTGGATCAGACCAGATGCCAAGACAACACACAAGAAGCAAAGTGAGCTGCCTTTAGCAACCAGACAGTCGGTGGATTTATAGCCTAGCTTTGGGCCCGGACCATGTGTGCACCTAAATCATCACTGTCCAATTCCACCTCACCTGCCTGGAGATTTCCTGACCACTAAAGAGAAAAATGGAAACCAGGGCGAGCCGCTCCACCAGCCCTGGGGAGCAGGAAGTTGATGAGAAGATGTCTTGAATTTTCTCACTTGATCCTTCCTAAAAGGTGTGACCTGCTGACACTGAATCAGCAGTGAATAATCTTGGATTAGTTGCCCCTTTCCAACAGTTGCCCCTGTTTGTTTTTTCTACCTCTTACACTTCATGAGAATTCAAGTGTGCAGCATTCTTCCCTCGAGGCTTCGTGTCTC
>NC_024312.1:1569579-1572043 GCF_000523025.1 Cynoglossus semilaevis | reverse complement strand
GGCCCGGCTCACTCTGTAACTTCATTAAAAAACATAAAGGAAACTCTGCTCGGAATATGATTAGGAGCGGCTGGGATGCAGAAATGCCCACACTTCCTCCAGAAAACTTCAAAGACATATTCCCAGATGCGAGCATGAGCACACACACACACACACACACACACACACATGCAGAGCTGTATCTGGATTAACATCCTTTCATTTATTTTCTTTAACTGAAGATATGGATTAAAGAGCTTCAGTTGTGAAATATTCAACACACAAACATTTGTCCAAACCTGACGTGGACAGGATTCGGTTGGACATCCTGTGGGCTGAACTGTGCAAATGTACTTGACTCTGGTTTATTTAGGGGACACCGTGCAGGATTGAGCAACATCTAGTGTTGGAGAAGTGGTGTGGTTATCATTCATAAAAGCACCAGGAAAAGATTTCAGAATCTTTTTTTCTTCAGTCTTTTGTTGGATCTTTGAATGCCGGCACCGCACACACACATCAGTGTTGCTAGTAATGCCTTGCTCCAGTGCAAGTCTCTGAAGTGCAGCAGTGAAATGTGTAAGATGTGACTGGCAGCATTAACTAGAACCAGTCCAGTCGAAGGGCCCGCGTTGATTCACGGTTGAACCCGCGAACACATGTCAAAGGAAAAAAGATTCAACCGAACCGTGAGATCGAGGAGGAAGTACAGCTCAGAGTCACTCTGTTCTCACCGCACACTCCTTTATTCATATATATATATATATATGTGTGTGTGTGTGTGTAAATATACACATGTATCCTTTACTACCATTGCTAAGAGAATATTACGTAATAATACGTTAACACGTATCTAACACACAGGTCTGCACACACACACACACACACACACCCCCTTCACACCAAATAATCTGTATCCATCTCTCACCCTTTTAATTCCTCTCTCTCTCTCTCTCTCCGTCACACACGCACGTATTTTGCTGCTGCTCTTCTTTTCGGTTTGTCCGTTTGTTTCCTTCATTCATTTGAACGGCTCGACCATAAGCACTTCATTTGGACAAGCGTCTGAACAGAACCTGGGTTTGAACCAACCGAGTTCTCAAACCCCAGGATGTGTATGTGTCGACTGCTACATGTGTTTATGTGTTATTATTATTATTTATTATGAACTCATCATCCTTAGAGTTTCAGTCAAGCTGACTCCTGTCGCCGCGGCCACAGGCGCTGCTGCGGGCTGTGCGTAAAGGTTACAGTGTTACCGCATGAGAAGGTAACAGCACCGGGGGTGACTGCGGTCACCGCCCCGAGCCCGGGTGTAACACCTGACCACTTATTTTCTTTTTTACTGCACACCTGCACAGGTGGAGGAAGTTATAAACCTCCGACCAATGACGCGGAGCAAAACTGAACAATAAATCCACGACTGAATGGACGAACACACGTGTTCAATCAGATGAAGATACAAAGGTTAACGGTGAAGACTGGAACTATTGACAGGTGTTAATAATAATAATAAAAAAAACAAGCGCACTCAAACACACGGCCGCGGTTCAAGAACGCGCATTAGTCCGCGACTGTTCTCTGGAACAGCCTGCACAGGTGAAGCGTTCCGGGAAACAAGCCGCTCGTTGTTTTTTTTTTATTTTCTATTATTGCTGTTTGATCTTTCTTGGTCCATTCTTCCAGCACCGACGCACCAACCCCAGGCGGGGCGCCCGGGGGCTCCGGCGGCGGCGGCGCCCCCCCCCCCCCCCGCCCGCCGCGGCGGCCTCCCGCTCCCGCTGCCGCTGCCGCTGCGCCACGCGACAGCGCAAACTTAAGTGTGTTCATTTCCTGAAGCAGAAACACAAACGAGACGACATCGAGCACTTACTTTTGACCTCTTCATATGGAACGACAGGAGTAAATCCAGTGTGCGCGAAAGCCTATTTTATTTTACTTCTACGGGGAGGAAAGGGGCTGTCATCATCCTGTGTGCACATATCCAATGCCGAAGTCAGAAGTATCCAAGCAGAAGAGAAAAAAAGAAGAGGAAAATGAAGAACAACGACCAAAAACTGGAAATCAGACCATCAACCTCGCAGCCTGTAGGCTAATGACGTGTGGTATGTAGCCCATCTATCTACAACATAAATCCAGACACTGACGGCTGGCGGCGGCGGCGGAGAGAGGGGCAGCACAGAGGGAGGGAGTTAAGCCTTTATTTTAATGATGCGTAAAAATCAGTCAAAGTGCCGCCCTCTGACGAGGAGCAGCGAGCGGAGGGTGACTTCATGGACTGCACTCACACCACTACTGTTGTTCTGCTGCTGCTGCTGCTGCTGCTGCTTCTTATCATTATTGTTGTTACTATTATTATCGCTTGTTAAAGTTTTTACCATAATTGTACACTCGGAGGACGCCCCCTACTGTCGAGGAAGTCAGATTTTATTGATGGAACACAAAGGTCGATGTCTGTGTTTCACATCTTTGTTTGTGACTAAATTCC
>NC_024312.1:1557669-1569550 GCF_000523025.1 Cynoglossus semilaevis | reverse complement strand
AAAGTCAGTGCTGGGCGTTGAGATGGTATCTGAAGTGTGAGGAGCCCCTCCTCCCTCACGACCCGTTGTCTCAACATGTCATGGACTGGGAGCGTAACTGCCCCCCCCCACTACCATGAACAGAACAAAGTGGTTGAAGGTGATTGGATAATGGTTCATCATTGTTCCAACTTGTGAGTCACACACAGTGCATGTGTTTCACTGGGGTTAAGATGATGACCATCCAGGGTTACACGTAAAGGTGAACCATGTTCACCATGTTCACCATGTTCACCATGTTCACCATGTTCACCATGTTGCTTTCCAAAGTGATGATATCTGGTGACATAAGAATAATCGTTTGTTTTTGACCTGGAGTAAACCTAAACCTTCAGTCTTGTGATGCACAGATTTGGAAAGTCTTACTGTGAAATGTTTTTAAAGTGAAGTCCGACAGGCCTTGAATGATTACATACAAACTAGAATGGTTCATTTCCATAAAAAAGGCCACTAAAAAAAAAAACGGAATGAAAAATTGGTTGATTAATCAACTGATCATAATTAGCCATAATTAATTAGAAATAAGGGATATTTTCTTCCTATATAAGACAAATAACTTTTCCCCACATTGTGCTCAAATAACATGGGTGGACTGTGTATTATAGTAACAACAAGTGGAAGGAAGTGGAATTATTAAATACACCACATGTGCCAATTTGTTAAAATCATTAACGTGATTAATTTAACCAAGTAATTGATATTAATTTCAACAGCCCAGTAAAAATGAAACATTAACCATGGATTTGTGCCATGTGGTGGAGAGGTGGTTAGTCCTCCGACCTTAGAGTGAGAAGGTCACACATTCAATACCCGGCCTTAAAGGACAGTTCCTGTCTCCAAAAACCTTCAACCAACGTACGGTTGTGAATGTGAATGGCTCTTTTTTGTCCAGCAGGGGACACGTGACACGTCCAGGATGCTCGTTGCCTTTGCTTAATGACTGCTGGGATTGAATCCTGCAACCCTGAAAAGAATAAAGCCATATATAGCATACAGAGTAAATGCACCTTAAAATGGTCATTAAAGGTCAGCTGGATGAGTGCAACCGTCATTCAACGGAGCTTTTTCAGGTTTCATTATTTATACAATAATTGTCATTTTAGTAATAAAAAGTAAAAATGATAGTTATACTAATAATACCTTTCTTCGTAGAGACCGAGTCGGTGCATCACCCCGAGACTGAATTGAGTTCCTCAGTGTTGATGTGAGTAAATGCACCAGAGAAAGGGTTAAAACAGAGGTGGTATGTGATCGTACGTGTGCACTGATGCATCTCATTACGTGCTTCCAGGAATCCCAAGAAGAAAAATGTCAGTAACACATTAAAGAGCAGGATGTTACAAAAACTCAGAAAGCTAATGAAAAGCACTAACGAATTCAACATCGTGTTGTAATGGGCGAATTCTGCCAGTAAAACACGCACAGACGGCTTTAAAAGGATCGGAGACAAAGTGCTCTTCAGAGCAGACGGCGGTGTCTGGAAAGAAGACGTGACACATGTCAAAGGTGTCATGACGGTGGGGCCTAAAGTGTTTCTCTGCTACGTTTCATTTTCTTTAAAAAACACTGGCTCTTTGAAGCCATCTTTGAGCGCCATCCAGGGATCCATCCGAGCCTCAGATTAGCGTTATCTGGCTCCGCAACATCCTCAAAGACAACAAAATGAATCGGCTTTTATCTGTAAAAGGCAAGAGTTGCCTAAACAAGTGCTGTTTGCTGTTAGCACTGTGTGTAAAGGTCTCGGGTCATCCAGATAATCCAGATTTATCTTTAGGGTTCAGAAGAGTCGTCTACGATTCGCAAAATGCACTTTCCCTGATACAATTGGATCTCGCAAAAAAGCCTTCCTAAAGGAAAAAAAGCAAAGCATTGATTGATGTATCCTTAAAGGAGGCGATGTTAGTGTATGCAGGCCTGAAGAGGAAGGTTTTGCAAGACTGCTGTTGTCCTAAACGCCCCCTGCTGGGCTCTTTCATAGCTTCATTTGTCAGATTCCTCAAAGTGTTCTTGATGACTCGTATCTTTTGCGTTTTAAAACTGATTATTAAAATGCTGTTAGTTTAACTACCAAAACTGCCCTGAATGAGTTCTTTGTCCAAAACACCGGCCTGTCACTGTTTTCTTATAGACTTGAACAGGAACTGGAACTTTTCTTTGTTTCTGTTTAGAGACAACATTCATTTGTTTTTGACTGAACCTCCTGAGCGTTTTGTTGGTTGTGGTTCATTGTGGTTGTACCTAAAGACAACCTGAGAGCTAGTTACCCTCGGGTGGGTACAAACGGATCCGTTTCATTCACCACGCTAAAAGGCACATCTCTTTCACCACCTGCTCATCAGCAGCTAATCAAATAGAAAGATTCACATGCACAGTGCGTGCACACATTTATCCCAGAAAATGTTCCAAATAAAGGTATAATAATGTTGATGGTTTAAAAACAGGCAGTTTAAATGATCAAACGTTTGGATCCAAACAATCTCAGGGCGTCGATCAACTGATCATAAATAATTATAAATAACACAGGTATAAATACCAACATGCATATCAACTGTGTATTATAGTGACAACAAGTGGAAGGAAGTGGAATTATTTAATACACCGTGTGTCAATGTGTTAATTTGGTAAAATCATTAACGTGATTAAAAATTAAGCAAATCATTCATATTCATTTGACAGCCCTTATTTAAAGCAGTTAAACTTGTTTTTAAGTCAAATAAACACGTCACAAACTGAACATGTCGTCGACTGTTACCAAAGAAAAAGAAAGAATGTGTTTGAACTCCAACCACCATTTTCTTACCACTCCCAAAACCCCCCAGTGCAAACATGTGACAATCGGTGATGTTGTGTGGTGTGATGTGGTGAAGACTGACCTGTTTGACATGTTCACTTTTAAGTGTGGGAGAAAAATCTATACCTTTGTTAAATGTTCTTCAGAGCTGGAGGGTGGGTTGAAGTAATTATGTTGTTATTCTGTTTCGGAACAGCCTTCTCACTGGTCACGCAGGTCCCACAGAAAACACCTGCATCTGAGGCTTTCCTTCAGGTTACATCATTGTTGTTTTGTTTTGCACTGCAGACAGACAGGACCTTTAGAATAAGGAAATGAGCTAAATGTAAAAAGAGACCGGGCGAATAGGTACGACATATTACTTCCAGATTCAAACGTGCTACAACTTGTGATTCCTGAAAAGCTTCACTGGTTGTCCTCGATGTTCTCGGTGCAGACTGACTCTCCTGCAGGATTGTATCATTCTAATATGTCATGGCGGTGTGCAGAGTATCCCAGCACTGAATTTTGATTCAGCCTGGCTCACATTCACCGTGTTCCCTGCATCTGATGTTGCCTTTAGAATATCAAAACATTTTATTGAAACAAGGTCAGATCTCAGTCATATGTTGAGGAATCCCGGATTGTTGTGTTACAACGTCAGGTCTCGGTTTGAACATTGGAGTGAAAAATTGCTAAAGGACTCTACCCACGCTTTACAATGATCAAGACAGAAAAGAAATTCTTCTATTTCCTCTTTTTGCTGCTACTGTAGAATCCAGGCCGACTTGCTGTGGCAGAAAGAAACCTTAAGGGTCTTCAAGTCTTAAAGGTCATTCAAGGGGCCCATGTACTTGTTGTACCTTGTATCATTTTTCCTTAAAAAAAGAAAGAGTCAGAAAAACATCTCAAAGCGTCCTTTGACAGATGTAGTGAAAACCTCGATCAAACAGCTCTCATCCTCCAGACCGACGTCCTGAATCAGTCTGCAGTTGTTCGAGGCATCATGTGAATGGCCCCTGGAGTGACTGCGTGCAAAATGAGCAAGAATTCATTTTTATCTGAAAGAATGTGTCTGTGAGTGTGTCCTGGATTCTGACAGCTCATATATATATATATATATATATATATACTGTATATATATATATATATATGTATGTATGTATGTATGTATATATATATACGTAAACAGACTGTAGACAAACCTGCTCTTTAAAAATGCAAGTATGTGGCAGTAATTGTTACTGACAGTTTAGCATTTGAGTCTGAGTGACAAGCTGGGCCACACCCAAAACCTGATGAAGTATCTGTGTAACTGGTTACATAAAGAATTGTTTTAAAGAATTCAGTCCCAGTGGAATTCCCTCCGTCTCTCCAACAGCCGTCACTGTCTTCTTTCTAAGACTGTGTTCCACTAGATGTAAAACCAGCACTCGGTCGAGTCAACACCAAGTCGTAGGATGGACGTTCCTAATGACCTGGGGAAAATGGGATAGTTGCTGATTCAGAAGTGTTGTATTGACGGCCGACACTCAGGAGACAGTTGTCCTGTGGAGGGACGTTCACATCTTATGTGGTGAGACAGGACAAAAACAAACCTTTTCTGTTGAAGTGGCTAAAGCTGTTCTCTGACGAGTCTTCACTGGCTTCTCTCTAATTATTTCACTGTCTCCGCCACTGTCTGTTTCAGGAGTTGTTGTTGTTCCTGCGTGTGACCTCGGTTCCCCAGGGTCGGTTGAGAAGGCCTTTGATGTCCTTGCAAATGGTTGCTGTAGGGTAGGGGCACATGCACCCCTGAGGGTGTGTAAGTGGCCACTTGGGGGTAATAAGAGTGACAAGACAGAAATGAAGCTGAGTCGTCTGAGCTGGCTGCCTTTACAAGAAAACTTGTTGCGTTTATTTTTTGTTTGTTTGGGAACCACAGCCGTAGGAAAGGGTAGGTGGGTAGGTGGGTAGGTGGGTAGGTGGGTAGGTGGGTAGGTGGGTAGGTGGGTAGGTGGGTGTAACAGGTGACACAACAGGAAGACCACCACCTTGAGGTATCGGTGTTGTCTAATAATTCTTTTGAAGAAAGCGTATGGATGACGTTTCCTATATGAATACATTTGACTCCGACTCCACACAGGGGTCATTGGGGGGGGGGGGGGGGGGCCCNNCCAAAGGTCACCTAATGAGTTCACCCTTAAAAAAGACTTTATGTTCATGAACTGCTGCTGTTTACTTCAGGTAATTACTGTTAATTACTTCAATTCTCACCATCCTTTTAAAGCTCGTCAGGCGTGCGTGTCGTCGACGTCGTGCTGCTGCTGCTGCTGCTGCTGCTGCTGCTGCTGCTGCTGCTCTCCTGTCGTGTGGAGTTAAAGCTCGCAGCTTTCCTAAAGAGTTTGACTGGTTTTCTTCAACACCTCGTGGCACATTCAGATGTCACGACATGGCCCTGTTCCTGGTCCCTGGTGGAATCTGTCAAATGGAGCGCAGTTGATTTTCCAGAAAGCTAAATTGCCCCATACTTTCATGTTGCCCACACAGCTCTCGCTTCGATATGGTTCAAGTCAGGTTTCAGGGGTTTTCTTTCTGAAGTGTTTACGAGCTTCTAATGCAGTTTTTATTCAGCGTGTTTTTCTTTTACTCACAATGTTGTAACTGAATCAATCTTCTCACCAGAGTCTGGTGAAATAAAGCTAAAGGCGCTAATTATATCTTTTTAATTGTCTGTGGACTGTTGGCTGACTGTTGGTTGACTGTTGGCTGACTGTTGGTTGGCTGTTGGTTGGCTGTTGGTTGGCTGTTGATTGGCCGTTGGTTGGCCGTTGGTTGGCCGTTGGTTGAGCCCGTGCCTCTGTTTGGTTGAGGCTCAGTGGAGATCAAACTTCCAACTATCTAATCAACTCATTAACCTCAACATCTTAACTTTGGGTTTTCTTCGTCTTTGTTGTGCAGCTTTAAACAACCCTAGGTGTGTGTAAAATCTCACTCAACATCTCCTTCATTAATTCTTCTCGAGGTAGTTGTTAATTGATATGTAATGGAATGATTGCTGTGTTCAGCGGGGAGACAGAGAGGCAGCCAACAAGTGGTATAATAATGAACTGACGTACCTCCAGGGCAGGAGTCGCTCCTGGAATTTTGCCTCTGTAAAAACTCTGTAATTGGCCCCCTGAGGGTCGAGGGGGGGTGGGGTGGGGGTGTGGTTAGGTTCATAATGACTGGTCCTCAACTCAGTGGATTGTTAATGCAGCAGATGAATAGATATGCACAGCTGTGCCTGGGTGAAGATTAACTTGGATTACTAATAATTCCCTGGGTTTAGGAGATATTCTAAGTGCTTATTTGGAAAATTAACCAAGAATTTCCACCTCAGGGCAACAGTTAGAAACCTGTTCAACCTCTGTATGAATGTCATATACCAGGTGAATGCCTTACTGAGAAAACCAGGGGAAGGACACCAGCACAGAAACGATGTTCATTCCTGAGTTTCCTTATTTAACCACTGTGTGAGGCAGAGGCAGAGGCAGAGGCATTGACTGACTGAAGGCTCAGTGCATTCTGGGAGTTGCCTTAATCAGCAGTTTAACTGGGAGCAGGCTTGTGCATCAAGACAGGGTATAAAACAGGCCTGAAGCAGAGACTCAGAGGTTGAACTGAGGAGAGGAAGTGGTTCAACGTGCTTTTATTTCTTCTGAGCAAAACTCAAGCAGAGAAATGAGAAATGTTTGTGATTAATGTTGTGATGTGATGAAGAGTTCACAGTATAAATACATGTAAGTGTGGTTTTGTAGACTTCTCTTTGCTCTGGATGTTGCTGTTGATGTATGTGACAGAATGAAGAGGAAATACTTCAACACCACCTAAAAAACCAGACAAGTCAGATTGGAGCGTTAGGCTAATCTATGACACGTTTCCCATCATCCTCGGTGGTTTCCTCAGCTGTGACCTCCATCCATGACCTTCTGCAGGTCTGTTTCAGCAGCACTTAACTCAATGCCTGGTTCCTGTTATGTCTGTTCTGAATTGTTGCTTGAACTGCTGCTTTACTTGATTCCTTCTGTCACTCCAACCGTCGAATACGAGTTTGAATTTCCGAGGGTCAGAGGTCGGAACATGAATCAGGACTAAACGTAGGATTTGTACATATTAGTCGTACCAGTACATTTGAATGGTACGTTTTCCACTGTCTCAAGTGAAATCCAACAGTTTTGTTTCATTCTCAACGTTCCTCCGCCGTCTTCTGATCCAGCGTAATCACGGCTGGAGAATAAACTCACCTACAGACCACAACTTCAACAGTCCACAGACCTCTTGATGTGCTGAAGGAGGGTCTGGACATGAATACGCAGATGGTAAATAAACTGATGAAGTGCTGCGATTTAGACCATCGACACTTGTACAAATATGTGAGAATGTTTTTGTATTTGAGATAAAATTCCAAATGCACAAGTTCGAAAAATGATCCATTTTTGTTTCTTCAAGCTTCGTTTGGAAATGACGCAATAACGTAGAGTCATTTGACGCCACAACGCTGGTTTGGTGTTGGTGTTGATCAGCTCAGGACGAAGACGCAGCCTTCCCTGTCCACAGGAGACAATCGAAGGGGTTGGTTGTGGTTTCTGATCTGCATGTCATTTGAGGGTCTTCTTTTACACCAGTGGGTCGTTATGAATTATTTTCTGTCATGCACCCCCTTGAGGACAGAAATGTTTTCACCCCCACCAACTCACAACCCCGCAAATTAAAAAGTACTCTTGAGAACCTGACAACATGTATATTTGTATCTGTACAAACCACCATATGAGTTGCTGCCACCTAGTGACCGGAGGCTTGTTATCATTCAAGCGTTACAGCAGCGCAACACGTATCAAATCAACATGTGGAAATAAGGAATTAAAGAAATGTTGAGTTTAACAGATCTTTCTTTCTGGATTTGAGACCTGATTTGACCCAAAATGTGACAGGAACAAGAATCAAACATCTATGGTGTCTCTTTAACAAATGTTTTATTCAGATGTTTCACTTTTATGTGTTTCCTTTCATTCAAGTCAACAGTGTGAGCTCACATGAAAAGTCAGACCTGGGATTTTATGGAAATTCCACAATTTTCCCCAGTGTGACCTTAAAGATTCCCATCAAGATAAAGCATGTTTGATGAATAGATTTGTGAAAATCAGTGTGAGTAGAAGACAGAAGTGGTGTTGTTGTAGTCATCATCACACTTTTACACTTTAATGAGGGAATGTTCACTGTCTCTGTCTGATCGAGGGACATTCTATTTTCCTACTAAAATGGTTTTTGTTGTTCGGCCACAGCACGTGAGCGGTGCGAGGTTCCACACACACAACGGTTAAAGCGGCAGGAAATGTGAAACTACAGTGGAGAAGGTTTAACAATGAGGTTGAAGTCTGGTCTACAGGGTCTGGATCTGCCCCAGTCGGTCTGCACCGAGGCTTTTCACACCAGCGGGAAACATTTCCAGGCATAAAAATGGTATAAAATGATCAATGTTACTGTTCAACTAACATCAGGCTTTGCACACACACACACACATCACACACACACATCACATTAGTCTTAAACCAGTGGTTCTTTGGTCTGATGGTCTCTGGAAATCACTCTGTTATTATTAAATAATAACAGGAGGCTGTGATTCCTCACTCATGTTTCTGTCTCCAGTTTAATACTAAAACCACTCTAAGAACTGAAGGCCGCTCCGAGACGGCCCTCACCTGATTGGTTGGCCGTCCAGTAGGTCATCGCTCTTAGACTACCGTTACAGTAACAGCAGCAAAATTCTCTTTTCTGAAAAAAAAAAAAGAAATCAAGTAAAAGCAGTGTTTTTGACATCTATGATTGAAAACGATCCATGTCATCAAAAGATTAAAGCTGCGATCTGTTTTGGTGACATGTGACAAAACACCGTCCCTGGCACACGTATAAAAGTCAATGTTGTGAAATCGCAATCATCTGGTTTCACTTAATTAAGAACAGTGCCAGGAAAATATAATAATGGTTTTGTACATTGAAGAAGAAGAAAAACACTTAATAAGGAGACGTGCAGCAACAACCTGAATGTTTTGAATATAATCGTCTCCTTTTGTTTTCTTTTTAAAAGACATTTTCAGCAGTTGATACAAACAAAAACAACAACATAAAGTAAAACCAAAAAGTTATTTCACACGCCGGTTAACGACCTTTGTTAAACTCATTTGTCATTATATACGTGTGTATATATATAAATATATACACACGTATATATATGTATATACACACAGTATATAAACATATATACTGTGTGTATATATATATATATATAAACACCCTACATATATATATATATATATATATATAAACACCCTACATATATATATATATATATAAACAGTATACATATATATGTATATATATAAACAGTATACATATATATGTATATATATAAACAGTATACATATATATGTATATATATATATATATAAACAGTATACATATATATGTATATATATATATATATAAACACCCTACATATATATATATATATACATATATATGTATACTGTTTATATATATACATATATATGTATACTGTTTATATATATACATATATATGTATACTGTTTATATATATATATATATACATATATATGTATACTGTTTATATATATATATATATACATATATATGTATACTGTTTATATATATACATATATATGTATACTGTTTATATATATACATATATATGTATACTGTTTATATATATATATATATATAAACACCCTACATATATATATATATATATAAACACCCTACATATATATATATATATACACACTATATATATATATATATAGTGTGTATATATATATATATATAAACACCCTACATATATATATATATATATAAACACCCTACATATATATATATATATATAAACACCCTACATATATATATATATATACACACAGTATATAAACATATATACTGTGTGTATATACATATATATACGTGTGTATATATCTATATATATACACACGTATATATATGTATATACACACAGTATATATGTTTATATACTGTGTGTATATACATATATATACGTGTGTATATATATAGATATATACACACGTATATATATGTATATACACACAGTATATATGTTTATATACTGTGTGTATATATATATATATACGTGTGTATATATATAAATATATACACACGTATATATATATATATACACACACTATATATATATATATATAGTGTGTATATATATATATATATAAACAGTATACATATATATGTATATATATAAACAGTATACATATATATGTATATATATAAACAGTATACATATATATGTGTGTTTATAGAAGACAGAAGGTGTTATTGTACCTTACATGGTTCCCGTATGTAACAATATTATAAACCAACTTAAAACATACTTGAACTTATTCCTGATGTTGTGTCTTAGTTTATAAAAGTGTGTGTACAACACATGGATTCAATCATCTTCTTTGATACCTGTCCTTATAAAGGTGATACTGCAGTACTTGTCAGTGACTAATGTCTAACCACATCATCACACAGTGAAACACACCTTTCTGGAGTTCTTCCACTACATCCAGAATGTTGGAGCACTAACAAAAGACGTGATTCATAAGAGAAGTACTTAATAAGAGATTCTAATGAATGCTTTTGGCTACATGCACGCTGACGTTTCCCCCAGAGGTTTTTCGATGTTAACAATTCGATAAATCATTGAGAAAATGACATGGGAATCAGAAGACTGAGAATCTGAACATCGGCTGTGATGCCAAATAACAAGTCAACAGGTTCATTGGTTTTCATCTACGGTCCAGTCCAGACACCTGTCCAGACAGGAGCTGTGGACAAAAACTGACCAATGAGAGACATGTATTGGTGCTACTGCAGCAGTAGCCAAGAAAGTGAAATTTACTGACAGCAACAAAAAAGAAAAGAAAAAAACGCTGATCAATGTCAGTGTTCTTTAACCAGTAACTTCAACCAGAGAGAAGTCATAAAATGAAGTGAACTGATAATAAGTTACAACAGAGAAAGTCAAACAGAAGGAGGAGAACGTCATTGATCAGGTCAGTCATTGAAAACCCCCCAGTCTTTATTTTGATCACGATCAGAACCCACTCCAGTTTGAGCTCCAGGTGATTTGTTGTTCCTAAAAGTGAAAGAACATTTAAAAGGAAGTGGGTTTCAGTCCTTTAACCGAAGCATGAAGCGGGATTTCACCTGGTACCACGGACATTCATACAAGGAAAGAGTTTGACATCTGATGGGAACAGGTGTTCAGACTCACCTGGAGGAAATGCAGAGACATTTTTATCTCCTTCTGGGTTTTTGTTTTTTTAAACCTTACATCAGCTGTCACATCTGTGACGCCGAGGGATTCCCAACCTGAGTCGGCTTCCTGAGAGCTTCAGATCATCTGTAGGTCATCTGTAGGACATCTGTAGGTCATCTGTAGGACATCTGTAGGTCATCTGTAGGACATCTGTAGGTCATCTGTAGGACATCTGTAGGTCATCTGTAGGTCTTCTGTAGGTCATCTGTTGGTCATCTTTAGGTCATCTGTAGGTCATCTGTTGGTCATCTGCTGGTCATCTGTAGGTCATCTGTAGGACATCTGTAGGTCATCTGTAGGTCTTCTGTAGGTCATCTGTTGGTCATCTTTAGGTCATCTGTAGGTCATCTGTAGGACATCTGTAGGTCATCTGTAGGTCATCTGTTGGTCATCTGCTGGTCATCTGTAGGTCATCTGTAGGTCATCTGTAGGTCATCTGTAGATCTACAGATGACCTACAGATGACCAACAGATGGCCAACAGATGACCTACAGATGACCTACAGATGTGGCAGAGACCTGGCAGGGCCAACAGCTGCACCTCATCATCACCTCAATCAGACCTTCGTACTTCAGGGGCATCAACTGACCTCACGGAGAGGAGAGCAGCACCCCCACTGGTGACAAACTGGAATGAAACATTCCTCCTGACGACAGTAGCAGTAGCAGAGTCTCCTTCCTGTCTGATTATGGTCTGCCCCCTGTCTT
>NC_024312.1:1541058-1557606 GCF_000523025.1 Cynoglossus semilaevis | reverse complement strand
GGGGGGGGTGGGTTCAACTGGTGATTCAAATATTTAAGGCTATGAATCACTTTCCTATATATACAGTATATATATATATATATATAAAGACGTCAAATAGCTGTAATGACGTCCAATCAGAACCAAAGAAACCTAATTTAGTAACCACTGGTTTAAGTTTGATTTTAGCCAAAATCAAGTTCCTCTGGAATGTTCTTTCAGTTTAAATAAATTCTGCAAATAAACAAATCAGTCTGTTTCCTTTTTGTGCGATTTAAAAACTAAAACTACTTCAAACCTAATTAGGATCAAGTGTCTGAAGCCTTGGGTGACCTTTGACCTCAGGGCCTTCACGTGGTCAGATAGATGTGAAGAGACAATAACCTGAGTGACCTGTTGAGAGGATATGACATTAGAAGAACAGGTTTGGATTTTGGCTTAAAAACCAGAACAGATCCGGGCTGCACTGCTCTGTCGCCCCGGGGTAATTGTTGTAAATGCCCCCAGAGCCGTTGGAGCAGGTTTTCAAACCAACAAATTCACTGAGACTCTGCAGAGAGAGAGAGACCAGAGGAGTAGTTGTCATCTTAGATGTTCGTTCATACTTTCACCTCTGTGTGTGTGTGTGTGTGTGTGTTGTGTTTTTTTACTCTTGAAGTATTTCAAAGTACATGCAGTACAGATACCTCTGTCTTGGATAATAATTCAAACCCTTGATCCACAGGAAACGGTGAAGATTAGATCTGAGCTCAGATGTTTCCACAAATTGTTCCCACAGCCGTGGGTTTAAAAAGAAAACAATCTGTAATGCTACCATCTGGAAGACGAGGGCGCTAACGTGAGGATTTGTCAAGTTAACTTTGCACTCCAGTTACAGTTCACCCCTTCTCTTCTGCTGATGTTCACCACAGTGCCCCCCTTTGACCACATTCTGTGTAACAGACCACGAGTCCATGACACAACAATGTCTCGTTTGTGGTACCAAATGTGGGGGCGTGGTCAGTCAATGCTCCAACTTTAGAGTTGAGGCATGTAGAACAACGACAGCTGTTCTGTGATCAGACTCCCTGACCTACCACACCAGATCACTCTTCCTGTCTGGTCAGCTGGGTGGAGTCAGTGACATCACAGTCACCTGTGTCTCTGTCATCAGTCTCACTGGCGTCACCTGGTGCCCTGGGTATAAATACCTCCCTGCCCCGGTCTCTGTGGGATCAGTGTTTGTTTGTTTGGAGGTCATGCCTTGTGAACTGGTGACTTTGTGGTTTTTGTGCTTGTGATTTTGACTTTTTGAATAAACTACCTACACCTTGAAAAGAGTCTCTGCAGTAGTACAGCAGGCAGAACTGCAGTTGTACTGCAGTTGTACTCCTGTTCTGACAAAAATAAAGAAACAAGAAAACATTGAATCTGTAGAGAATTTGCTTTGTTGCACCTTCCTGTGCAACAGCTCTGTGCCACTAGCTAGCCTAGCATGGCTAGCTGGGCCTAGCATGGCTAGCTGGGCTTAGCATGGCTAGCTGGGCCTAGCATGCAGTTTCCTCACACCTTAGGGTTTTGTGTTGGTGTCCCTGTGCACTGTGTGACCTCAGCGTAGTGGCTGCTCCAGGTCCACGTCCACTCCTGGATTAAAACAAGAAGAGGTGAACTCCATGACCTCATGATCTGTCCCTGGTGGCCTGTACCAGGGCTTTAGCCCCGACTGGACACCGATTAGACAGATCGTACGGTAGGCAAACAGAAGTTAAAGATTAACTCCTGCTGTTACTGCTGATCTCCACAAGGTTCTACGACTTATCATCTTATCAACGGTCCAGAACTGTTTACAGAACTGTGTAAAACCTGTAGGCTGGAAACACAAGCTGTTCCTAGCAGCTAGCAGCTAGCACTGTTCACCTTTTCTCACTCAAATATTATCTTTTTGTCCCACATTTTATTATTATAGGCCCCACCTTTGGTCCACAATCCACATGTTTTTCCCAATATAAACCCCAGCAGTTTCTGTTCATTTTTGTTCTTTATTATTTAAAGACAAAGGTACGCTGCCCCCTACAACTCTTCACAGTACTGCATGTCTTCTTTGAAGGAGACCAAAACCAAAGGACTAAAAGACTTAGAACCTACAAATTAAGGAGGATTTGTTTAAAAATGTATGAAAAATCTCATTTTTGTTGTAATTGTTGTAAATTATTGATATTAAGACCAATTGTAAATAGTTTTAAAGTTGTTTAAAAACTGTTCCTGATTAGAACATGTTTCTGTTTCACCTGCTCTGATTTCCTTTGTAACAAATAGTTTAACATTTTTCTCACTGCTTGATTTAAGTAAATCCAATGATGAAGTGTGAGACACACGTTACTACTGAAGTGAAACTCTCTTCTATTCCACCATAAACATGACTGTAGTTAGTCATCAACGGTCATTGACAGAGTGAATCCATCCACATCTGTATATATATATTAACACACACACACATATATATATGTACTGGATGTTTCCGGCCTGGCCCTCAACTTTGATACATTAAAAACCTACTTTTGTGCGTTTGTTTTCAAGATTAAAAAAAATCTCACGTTGCTCAAGCTGAACATGAAACACGATGAAAACATGAAGTCAGAGTTCAAAAGGAAAAGAGATGATTTTTTTTTTTGGTCAAAGTAACGGTGGACTGACGGCACGCTTCCCAAATATTTGTAACCTTTGATCGAGTGGCCGAGTTGGACGCTGCCCATCAGCACCCGCTCAATGTCTGATGAATGTCCGATGGTTCTAGAGCCTTCTAGACTAATTCAATATGTTGTACCCTGAAGTAAAGCTGCATAAAGTAGATTAAGCAACAATCCTGCACCATCTGTACTCCCTCACCGGTTGGTCGGTGTTCTACGGCAGGGAATCAATCGTTTGCTCTGATTTCCAAAAGGCATAGACATGACAGCAGTGTTTATTCAGTTCAGACGTGTCAAACATCCACGACGCTGGGTGACGGACTCTCGCCCACCTCACCTTCAGGGCCTGGTGGCCGCAGATGCCTTTTGACATAATGAACCGTCCCGTCTGGCAAGTCCAATCCCGACTTAGATTTAGTAATCCAGTTAGTTATGTGCCAACTCAGTTGGAAGGTTAGACAACCATCTTAAAAGTATATCTTTGCCCTGACCAGATGACGGTTTTACAGTCAGACTTGGCACCGGTTCCAAACACGTGGTTTTTACAATTCAGTTCCTGCAGAGACAAACAACCGGGACGCACTCCTTTACTCAGCGTGTCCAATAATTACACTGTAGATTTTCACTGTAGATTCTACAGTGAAAACACGTAAATGTCCTGGTCAATGAACAGGTGGTGAAAGAAACAACCTTTAAAAATGGCCTCAGTAAAGATCAACTTTACGTTTTACATGATGAGAAACCTGCGATCCCACGAGGGATTGAACATCAGGAGAAGAGAACCTTTGATCTCCCCAAAGATTTGTCTTTTTGAGATGTTTTTGATATTTCTGTCTCTGTTTCTGAAGAGGCTGAAATACTAATCTGTCCTGTGAAAACCTGCTGCCACGGAGCCTGAAAAGAAGGAAAGAACAGATTATCAAGAAGCACTATCAGTGAGACACAACCATGAAAGCTCCAACTTCAAAGCTGGGTTTATGGAGCACGGAAAAGTCCGGCTGCAGGTTTTCTTTTTCATTACGATATTGACCAAAACATAACGTTCAGATTAAAATGACGACACGCAGCAAGTGAACCAACTTTGTTGTTGTCGTGGGCAACGATTCACTCCACGTGAGTGAATCGTTGTTTGGAGTGTGGTGTGAAAACAGTCACGGCTGCAGATTTTCACACTGTACCTACGTTGATCAGTACCATGTTTTCCCATTTGCCGTTTGGAATTCCGGACTATACGTCCAACTGTTTTTCATCCTGGGTATATTTTAAAATATCTAATTTGACATTTTCACAGTGACAGCCGCTAGAGGGCATTGGTGCGACTTATAGTCCAGAAAATACACCAAATCTTTTTGTTCTCAACACGTTGTTTAGAACAGAGCACTTGTTTAACTAGTTAAGTTATTGGATGTTAATAACTATATGTATAAGAACCAGTTGAAGAGCAGTCCATCCTGGAAAAGTTCTGGTTCTTAGTGGCTTTTTCTTTTTTCTCAAGTGAACGGGACTTCGGTGAGATATTTCATCTATTGATCAGGACTTTTGTTTGTTTATTGTTCAAGTTCCACTGAGGAAAAATGTTTATAAAACCAACTGACTAAAAATACTCCAATTTCCACAACATCTGTTTCAGGTTAAGACAATTCATTGTTTTAGAGTAACTTAAAAGACAAAATGTATTAATAAAACATTTAAAATATGACATTGTTAATTGAACAGATTTGAACAATTTTAATGAGTTTATTGATGATAAATCTTTGGAAAAAACAAACAAAACATATCCACAATTTACTGGAATAACTGAGAGAAACAAACACAATATTTAACACAAGAGTTAAAATAATGATTAAACGATTCAAATGTTTTCACTAAACAGAAAATAGAAATGCTGGGATAAAAGTTGATTAAAAAAAATGACACAGTTCCGTAGTCGTAACGTTGTCTGTACAACTCACGATCAGGAACGCTGAGAAAAACAAGATACTGTACAGGATTTTAAACCTTTGGAGGAATCCTAGTCAGAACTGTGTCCCTGGACGACTTATTTTAGAGGAGGAGCTGAGAATGTCGTGAAATCTGAGCAGGAAGTTCCGTCCAAAACTCTTTGCTTTGCCATTTAATTTAAGCGTAGTTTTTGGACCTTCCCCACTGGGGTCAGCGTTCAGTGGACAACAACAGTGACAGAATGTGAGCGTCCGTGGAGTCAGTGTTTGACCTAGCCTTTGTTGGATACGGTAAAGTTGGACCATCTGGTAATCCACGTAGAGATGACCTTCCTGATCAAACCTACCCCCAGAGGTAGGATTCACATGCCCCCTCTCCACTGAGGTTGCCCTTCAATAAGAAACGATATTAGTAGCAATAAAAGCACCCCCTACAGCCAGTGTCTGGTATGTCCCTCGTTGGCTACTGTACTCCCAGTCAGGGCTCGTGGGTGAGGACCAGCCTCCCGTATTTTCTACCTGTTTCAATGTTGTTTGTTTCTTACACAAATTAATTCCAATTATCAATAATCCAGAATTCAGAAGCTAAAACACCTTTGATTTTTTGTACTAGTATCTTTACATACAGTACATATATATATACATATATATACTACATTAATTTGACATGAATTTAAACGTAATCAAGGCGCTCTAAAATGGAAAACAGTGGAGAGATGTTTTTAGGATTTTGTTAAAAAAGAGAAGAGGAAAGTTAGGCAGAGAAACGCCACTGAGGTCCGGCTTCGTGCGCTCGACTCACACTGACATTTTTCTGTGTTCAAACAACAGTTAAAAACCCACTGTATTTGCTGAGGAGTTGGATTGAGAGCAGATGGATGTTTTTGAAGAACTTTCCAGGTACAACTTTCATTTTTCTCAGTCTACTGTTTGACTTTACTGGGACCAAAGGGCAAGTGTTAGCCTAACCTCTGTGTAGGCCCTCGTTCACTTGGATGCCCCCTGTTGGGTGGTCTTGTAAGAAGGAAGAAAGGGCAGGTATTGGAAACATTTAAACCGCTGTAAAAGAGCGTTACAGAAGGGAATGTCGTAGCAGGACTGGTCACATGTGCTTTTGCTGTCCTCATGACCCATGACCTTCCACTTGTTGATGCCCCGCTCTTTGGCAGTTCCTTCAAACAAACAAACAAACAAAATCGCATGAGTTGTCTGAGCTCACTGACGTTTTTCTCTGACACCGACACAGACACAGACACAGACCTGGAATGGTGTTGTCCAGAACAAAGCCAAAGAATCCTCCGATAAACATGTGCGTAGTGAAGAGCACCACGATCACCTGATCTAGTTCCTTCATTCCTAATCAAAACAAAGACAACAGAAGTCAAGTCAACAACACCTTTTTTATCACTCAACACAGTGATGTCTGTAAATCTTGTGACGGCATCTCCTTTGCTCTTGCCTCCTGCACAATAAGGTCAGAGATCAGGCTTTAGTTCAGCCTTGTAAAAAGAAATACAAGCTCCCTCAAATCAAAACCAAGAGCAAGTGGGGCCTGCGAGTAAATCCTGAAGGACAGGATAACAGCCAATCCATTCAGTCTCTGGCTCCGATCTGTCTGTTGGAAGGATCTCACACTTTTTAGATTTCAAGGCCGTACGACCCATATATGCCTGTCTGTGTGAGGATTCACCATGATGTTCATTTGGTTTTTTTTTTAATGCAAACAGTGTTGAATTTACTGCGAACCTTTGAGACTTAAAAAAACTCTGATCAAATAAAATGTCAGAAGATAAAACTTGAAAAAAAGAACAAAACGATTTGGTAATTATATCAGACACTTCAGACTGTGAAGAAATGAAGGTCATTAAAACTGGAAAAACATAATCATTAAAAACAACGGAAGAACTTGGCTGCGGGTTCACTCCTGTTCACTGGTTTTGTCAGGAGAAATGTCAAGTTCTAGACAAGAGTGACTTTGAGTGCAGTTTGATCTGATACAGGAACACATCGGTCATGGTGCGTCTCATGAAGGCGGTTGTTTATTGGTCAATAAGCAGCTTTAGTAAACACCGGACCTTTGGAACTCCTGTTAAGGGACTGTAATCGGACATTCCTACCAAGGGTCAACGGACTGACTGCATTGCTTTGATTAATGCCAAAGAACGGGTTCAGGAATTAAACACACACACACACACACACACACATTTGTACACACTGCAAGTCAAAGTCTTTCTGTTCATCTGAAAATGTCTGGACCAGTCTGTCCAGTCGAGCACCTACGCTCTTCGTAGGCCGAGGCTTTGGAAACACTCCGAGACGCCGAGTCCTTTATCTCAGCCTCAGGACGATTACGTCCCACTGACACAGGGGCTCGCCAAGAGGATTGGACGCTAAGCAGCCTAGACCTCAAAGAACCAGACAAACCCTCATGCCCAGTGTTGAACTCTGGATTAGCACTTTCCTTGGAGACACTCGCATCACATGACTCATGGGATCAAGGTCTTATGTTCGCAGAAACGAGCCGTTTAATCTGGAGGATTGCTCTTTTGAGGATGGTGTCCGTGGTGATCAGACATGAAGGACCATCAACTGATGACCCAGGATTGATCTCTTCCTATTTTTTTCCTAAGAGCTTTGATTGGTCAGACTTTGTTGCATTAAAAGTTCAAGCGGTAAATCGGATCGGTGGGATTAATTAGGATTAATGGATGGATTAGCGTAAATGGTTTCCACCAAAATTGTGTCTGTAACAGTAGGTGTGTGAACATCAGCGTATCATCTTATAGAAGGAGGATTTTCTACAAACGTTGCTGACGTCTTTTTAGTAGTGACAGTAGACATCATCCAAATATGTTAACATATGTTACATGTATCAGTGCTTATCAAAACAAACACTGATACGTAATTACAGTGACTAAACATTCACACAGACGGTCTAATGTGTCCGTCGCTGCAGGGCCATCTGAGAATTTACTGCTAGTAAATTCTCACCTAAAGTAACTGCTCCAACAGGTCATAACAAGCCTTTAAATACGTCTCCATCACAACCTGGAAACACTCAAACCTTATAATCCGATCACAGACTTGTGTTAGGAAACTCTGATTAGGACAACACTCTGGTCTGTAGATATGTCATATACACCTTGACCTGTGGCTGAACCACTGACCCACTGAACCACCAAGAAAAGCTTTAAATGAAAGTGAATCAATTAAAAATGCAGCAATTGGACAAAATGTCAGACACACGACAGCGTGAGACGGTTTGACCGAAGAGAAGATTCACCACCAATAGGAACAAAGCAGTAATTACGACCATAAGTCAGCTAGCATGTTGTTGGTCAGAGGAGTGTCACATCATATTCAATATATATTTATATATATGTAGATGAATATATATTGCAGTATATTTCTGACAGATACACAGTAAAAACATCATCCTCTTTGTAGAAAATGTCAATTCCTTTCAAGCAGATTTATTCCCTTCTATGAAGACGATGTGCCGACGTTCGTACACCTGCAGTACATATAGGTGGCCACTAAGGCCTTGTTTACATGACACGATCCCTTCATTGGTTAGCTAGTCTTACTGTGAGAACAATCTGACCTGTGTCGATGATGCCAGGGTTGGAGTGGAACCACGTGGGCAACACCAGTCCACTGAAGGTGGAGAAGCCCAGAATGAGGAGATTTCGTGATGAGTTCAAGTCCACGTACTACATGAAGAGGGGAAACAGTGGGGAAAAAAAGAAGAAAACGGTCAACGGTGGCTGCACGGACGCACAGAAACACAGTGACACTGTTGGATCACTGACTGACTCCGGTGGAACCGCTCACATTTGGTCCCACTGGTGTACCAGGACGTGGGACTATGATGTGATGATTATGAACTTTCATCTGGAGACAATTACTTCTGTGTGTACTCGGGTACTCGGTGTACTCAGGGTACTGGGTGTACTCGGTGTCCTCTGTGTACTGGGTGTACTCGGTGTACTCGGTGTACTCGGTGTCCTCTGTGTACTGGGTGTACTGGGTGGACTGGGGGTACTGGGTGTACTCGGTGTCCTCTGTGTACTGGGTGTACTGGGTGGACTGGGGGTACTGGGTGTACTCGGTGTACTCAGTGTACTGGGTGTACTCTGTGTACTGGGGCTCTCCAGCCAAAGTCTAGTATAAATATTTGTTGCAGAGACAGGCAGTAAAATAGAGCTTGAAGACTTTACTGGTGTGGAGCAGACACTTGTTTAACATGAATATTCTGACATGATCTTTGACCTCCGTCTCCTTCTTGGACTGTAAGGAGCAGAGGAGATTTGGACGACCCCAGAGTGTGAATGAAGGATGTGACTTTCAGAAGATGTTCAGCAGTTCTGGGACTGATCCAGTCCACGACAAGCTTTAGCCAGGACTGTGACTTCATCTTGATTAATCATGATTAATCATCAACTTGCATCAATACATTATTACCTTTCATTATTAGCTTACTTTAACACAACAGAAAAATAGTAAACAAAGTAATTCGTCACAGGGTTCTTAAACTCCCGGCCCGAGGGCCACTGCTGGCACACAATATCAGGGCCCGAGGGCCACTGCTGGCACACAATCCACCCACGTGGGCCTACAACTAGATATCAGTACAATGTAGAGTGACGCCCCCTGTTGTTAGTTTTTGGCTCCTCATTGTGCCCCCAGTCCCATTCGAGTTCGAGACCCCTGATTTATTCTCCCAGCACCAGAGACTAGTTTAGTTACTAAAGGGATAGAGTACTCAGAGTACTAGAGTACTAGAGTACTGACCCCTCGAATCATCCGTGGTCACGTGTTCAAAAATGTTAAACTTTTCAGTGAGACTAGCATGTTGATGCTATGCTATCTCACCTGACATCAAATGGCAGAGGTAAACAGTTGCTCGACAGTTTTCACGTGGGTTTGAGTGTCCAGTCGGACGACAAACCAGTCTCTGGGCCTTTGTGTTTGTAAACTAATGTTCACAAACATGGTTTCCTGCTGTAGGAACTCACACCTGTGTCGCAATGCTACAAAAATAGCACCTGTAATTTATAGCATGCGTGCTACCTTTTATTACGGTTAAAATCTTCCCTGTTGGAAAAAAATAAAATCTGTACTTTAGCACACCGCACTCGTAAAGTCTTTTAGTGTTGAGCATGTGAAGACCTGTCGGTGGTGGTTCCAGCGGCTTTGTTTGTAAAGTTTGTTTTAATATAATTCCGACTTTTTAGTCGTGCCCTTCAGGTCTCCTGTCTGTTGGTGGATAAATGTGTCTCAGGGTGGTCCTTGACCCGTGTCCTGCCTATGTGAACTCTCTAGGTCTGATATTTATTTTTATTAGTATTTGTAATATATATTTATTTATTTTTAATTAGGTAATTCAAAAATATAGATTTTATTTGATGTGTTACCGTTTTGTAAACTAGAGCAAACTAAAGTAAATAAAAAATGATTTTGCATGACGAGAATTCAAACCTATTTACCTGAAGATTTGAAATCCCCACGGCTGCAATCATCCCAAACATCACCAGGAACATGCCTCCGATGACGGGGTCTGGGATGGTGATGAATACTGCTCCAAACTTTCCAAAGATTCCTAGAACGATCATAAGAATCCCAGTGGTCTGGAGGACCAGTCTGGCTTCCAACCTGGAAAAAAAAAAAAAAAGACCCAAACAAATCATAATGACACTTTTTTGGCACAAACCTCAACGTCTTTGTCTTTTATTTTGCACACTGTGCAATAAACAGTTAATGGTTGACATAAAAAGCATTTTCACAGGTGGCGGCGGCAGAACACTGACACAGAAGTCTTTAGTCTGTGCCATGGTACGACAGGCTGTTATTTTATTTAAAGCTTTAAAAAAAAGAAAGAACAAATAAATCTATAGACTGACAACATTATTATGTGTCTGTCATTACACCTTTTTACTGCCGGTGACAACATCTATTTTTTATTCCCTAAATCACTATGAGAAAAGTGAGGACCAATGAAATGTCCTCTCCCATTCACTGTGTTGATCTTTTTGGTAGATCTAAGTATTTATTTCTTGTTTGAACCTGTTCACAAAAAGTTTGAATCGTCAATCATCCAGGAACCAGGAACCGATTCATCCATTTGACATTGATTCCTGTGGAGAAAATGGTTTCAGTTTTTGAACTTTGCGGTTCATGAACAGAAACAAATGAAAATTTAAGTTTCAGCCTGCTGAAGGTTTTTGTTGAGTTTGGCTCATGTCGTGTTGCTGAAGAAACGATCAATGACAAAAAACAAAGATGGCAGAGCAGCAGACCTTGGTTATGCCGAGCGCAGCGATGTTCTGGCTGTAGGAGGTGGTGCCGTTGCCGGTTCCCCACAATGCGGCAATGATGCAGCCGATGCCCTCTATGGCAATGCCCCTGTTGATGGCATGAGTCGGTGGGGGAGGGGCACCAGACAGTCGGGCACAGGCGTAATAGTCACCGATGGACTCCATGGTAGAGGCCAAGACGCCCGCCATCATGCCCATCACGGAGGACACGCTCACTGTGGGCGCGCCCCACTGACCTGTGGGTAAAGAAATAGACCAACTGTAGGATTCTACACATGAACCCAAACGTCCCCCTGACTCCCCCTCACTCCCCCTGACTCCCCCTGACTCCCCCTGACTCTCTGATTACCCAAGCCTCCCCACCTGTGTCTTGTTAGTCCTCTCTATATAAACCTCCCACATTCCTTTTCTCCCAGTCCCGCTCTTCTACCCTCAGTGAAGAGGTTTTCTGTTTTAAAACACATTCACTTTGCACTGAATCTTTATATTTGACTTGTCACGTGGATGTGAGCTGAGATCCACTGAAGAAACCTTAGAAAAGGAAAAGTCAAGAAACAAAGGTCTCTGTGGCCAAACAAACATTTAATTCTTAGAGCATGAACTGTGAAACTGAGCAAGAAAGTGAAATGTCAGCAGAGATTGAACTTCAGATTTGACTGAGATTGTTTTGACATGGTGAGAATTTTAGAAATGATTTCCTCAATAAAACTAAGGAGCTATGAGGAAATAAAAAGTGTTAAAAACTCTGTGACTGGCAGTTCACTGTTAGAGTCAGTGAACCATAAATGTCTGAACCTTCATAGAAGGAACTCATTGAGAATTTCTGTTGGGAATTTTACAACTAACACATTGATATGAAACCGTCTCCCCTGACTGGTCTTTCCAGAATTCCACACATCCAAATATCACTGTTTCAACTGAAAACACTGAAAACACTAAAGTCTGACCTTGATTTATTTATGACTGACTATTTGTTTCAGTGAATCCATTCAACGTTTGGGGGGATGTCGTAAAGCTTGACATGTGAGGTCATGTCAAGGTCACATCCTTCCAAAGTTGATGTTTTAAATCTCTCACTCATGAACAGAGATGGATGGCTGTGTTGTAGTGACACTGGAGTCATTGGAGTGGTTTCGTTCCTCACCTGGATAAGGCACATGGAACCACGGGGAGTTTGTCACGGCGTCTAAACTGATGTCGGTCCGGGCGGAGTAGCCGTACTCAGTGGACTGGGACGGCAGGACGTCAAAGACGGTGAGTAAGAAGCAGACCAGCCAGCCGCCACACATGCCGAACAAGGCCTGAAAAATGACATCGCTACGTTTCAAAGAGAACTTCAATTGCCATAAAACTTTTCCTATCATCTTCATGAATGTAACGTCTGGCTAGTGTCAGAGTCAGCTCCATGTCTTTACACTTTTTCTAGGAAAACTCTGACCGACGCCAGGAGGCGTGGCACATAGGGTATGGGATGCACCCCACGTCTGGTGCCCTAGACCCGACAAAAGTAATGAACAAGTCGCCAACAAGAGAAAACATTTGAATGTGAAGCCTGAAGCCTTTGAAGCTAATCTTTTAGTCCACGTGTTTAGAAAAGTAGGCAGGAAGTTTGGCTGACGTGTCGTTGTACAGGGAGGCTGTTAAATCTTTTGTTAAATGTTTGTTTGTTTTTGCAAGTCATTTAATGGTGCTAGGTGGCAGTACTTACTATGAACAAATATGTCCTCTAGGTGGCAGTAATATAGCTTAAAATGATGAACAGCAGGCATCAATCCTACCCAAGCCAAATCTCAAAAGAGTTTTGACAATTAGCATTTTTATTTTAATTCTGGATTTATCCATTTTTGTCCTGAATGAATCAGAAAAGTAAAAAAAACAAACAAACAAACAAACAAAAAACATGGTGTAAAAAAAAGAGTGAACACAGCCGTCCTTGTCAAAATGAGGGAACAAACGTATACATGTGACGTCATGGCAGAATGCTGTACGGGGACGACGTCATAAACCGAGAACCCCCCCCCCCCCCACCTCCCGTATTCAGGTGGTAAAAGTAGTGTGCTGCGGCCCCTGCAGAGGGCAACTACTTCTGTTTAATAAAACCTGCATAAACGTAGATTACATGGCAGCGAAGAAGAAATCAGCGTGGGTGAGTGGTGACAGATCCAGGATTAAAAACCACAGATCTGCCATTCAGCCGTGGTTTTGTATAGATGAAGTGAAAGTGACTCAGAGTTCTTGAGTTCACAGAAAGGTGTGGAATTAGATGTTTGACATTGACCTTTGTTTGGCTTTTATAAAGAGGGCCGTGTTTTATGGCTGTCATAAAGCTGTTTCCTCTCTTCACTCTTTGAGTCAACATTTATGGGTTTCTTTTATTTTGGCTGCATGTACAAAGACAGAAGGACTGGAGACTAACCCTGACCCTGTCACAGTTTACCCCAGACTGCAGGAGTGTCCTGTGGCAGCCTGGGCATCAACCCAGTCTGTGATCAACTGACTCTCCCTTATCTCTGGAATCAAACCTTTGTCCAGACAAAGGGAAAGACCGACCTGCCCGTCAAACTCACGTTCCATCCTTCCCTCAGTGCTGAACCTGTCATGTTAGTCCTAAGTTGTTCTGGTGTCACACACACACACATATATATATATATATATGATGAATGTTGAATGAAGGGACGATAGACGGTGAGGTCGGAGAGAGACTCCTCCAAACCAAACTGAAGTTCATACCTCGTGGCTACAGAGGTGCAGCGTGTGGTGGACAAACCACCAACTCCACCCAAAGTTAAAGGAGGTGAAATAGGAGAAGGAGAGTCTTCGTTTGACACCGTGTTGCACGACTAGAGGCTCCAGAGAAGTGTACTGTATGACAAGTACATGAAGCAGTACATGAAGCAGTAGTTTAACCTGGCTGCTAATAACCACCTTGATGAAGGTTCTGTTTTATTTCATCCCGCAGCCTTAGATCATGTGATTAGTAACACATGTTTACCCACTGTTTCATGTCAAGATGGCGGCTGTAAAAAGGTCACTGTTTTTCCCCAACTTCAAACTGAAGAATTTCCTCCTTCAGGCCTCCCAGACGTGTGTGTGTGTGTGTGTGTGTGTGTGTGTCTCCACCATGTAGGAACAGAAGGATGAGCGCTGCAGCCCAACACGTTGGTGAAGGTTTGCGGTTTAGAAAGTACGTACCTAATCACTGGTCCGAAGGCTCTGAAACTTCATGATTTTCAAGTGGTGTAAAACAGCGTTCATGTTTGAATGTAGTAACGGAAGAAACTCACAGAAAACAGTTTGAAGAGCGGATACTGGAACACCTTCCATTTCTTGTCCTTGTAGGCAATCATTGGAACGTTGACTTTACCAAGATACTGGGAGAAGAGGAGGATGAGGCAGACGGTCCTGTAGAAACACACACGTGGAACGGAACGTCTGTAAATGACTCTCGGAGGTTCCTCTCTAAACAGTTTGGTCGTTTGGGGACAGGGTCAAAGGTCAGGATTGTCAATAATGAGTGGAGCGGCTCCGTGGTTGAACCAAACTAATTCTAAGCTTCTCACACCGCTGACTGCGTCCAGACATGAGAACCTGTTGAAGCATCTGGACTCTGACAGGAAGTGGCTGAAGGGCTGACCCCCCCTCCCCCCCCCTGACCTCATCACTGCAGCAGGAAACAATGTGAAGGCATGTTATTTGATTAGACCGCTAAGAATCTAGAACAAGCTGTGATTGGTGCCAGCTGACGGTCATATTTTTCACTTTTTAGGACAAACCCTACATTCAGTCCTAGGATGGAGCGCCCCCTTCAGCACCGCTTCCTCCAAGACAGAAACGCTGTGTGTGGACATGTGCCCTCACAGTCCCCCGCCTTTGAATGGGATTTCGTGCTGTGCATGTGAACTCTGCATGCTGTGCATGAAAGGACTGCACACTGTGCATGAAATACGGCGTGTACTGCCCCGGACCGTGTTTCACGTAACGAAGCAGTCGTTCAAATCCGATTGAAACACTTAACGGCACGGCTGGAATGCTGCCGCGGGATCAACTTATGACCACGGAATCAGTCTCAACCGTCTGCTCGCACATAAGAAATGACAGATATGTCCTAGGATGAGAATGAGCCAGCTCTCATGGAGTGTGACACATCAGGACGGAGCGAGGGCGATCTTCTTGATGACAGGGCGGGGCGCTGCAGGAGATGACGCCGTGATATCACAGACACCAGTGTGAGATTTGATCTACGGGCTGGTCTGGCCCTCATGACTTTTTCAGCTGTGAAAAACTCAAATTCCATGACCTCTGAGCTGCTGGTCAGTGGTGTTTTCAACAACCCCCCCCCCCCACCCTCCCCCCCCTGATATTTATACTATGATATACTGTTGAGTAATATACACTGGGATATAAATTAGATATATAACAGCTGACAAATAAAGACGCAGTCTCCTCAAGTTTATGTCCTTGACACATATATCCTCTTGTAGGCTCATCATAAGGTGCTACACCTGCATCTGAGCCCCCCCCCCGCCACCCCCCCTCCCACATATGCACTGATGCGTCTGTTAGTCAAAGCCCAAAAGTTCACAAGAGTTTTTAAATTTAAAATATGTTGAACAAGCAGTTTAGAGAGCAAAGGGTACAATATAGCAGCATCTAGTGGAGAAGTGAAGAACATGTTATAAAGCACATTTTGCACTCATTTAGCAGCACTGCAACATTAACACTTCATCAGAACCCAGTGGTACTGCTGTCATTTCCAGTTGAGTGTGTGGGAGGTTTTTCTTTTTTGTTTTTGTTTTTGTTTTTCCACACTGCTGGGTCAAATTACAAAGATAAGATCTGTGCGTCTTCTTCTGTNGGGAGGGGGGGCTGAGACGGATATGTCTGATTACCATCCATATATGGCACAGAAAGGTTGGGGGTGCTGCTGACCTTTGTGAAGCCCCAAGATCGCTCTGTTTATCTGGAGACAGCGGTGGAGGAAATGATGGCAGATTCTGATTTGCCAGTGCGGGGGCCAAAGGTAAAAGAAGAACGGGAGATAACGTGACACAGTGTGTTAGACTAACAGTAGCTTTGGAGTCTGGTTGGATTTAGCATAAGGTCCAAGAAAAAAAGGAAAGTTAAGTCAAGACAATTCTATTTTCTCAGGCAAGAAGCCATTGGTCTGAGAGACTCTTTCTGGAGAAGATCATGCCAACCTTGGTTTCCAATGACCATGAATGAAGAAGACTGAGAACCTGGTGAGGAATTGTCTTCAGGAAGACAAACTTCTGGACCCAAAGACTTGTAGGACTGTCCAGTAAAGGGTTGGCTGGAACTACACCTTAAACCTGTCACGGTATCGTTGCCCTTTGTCTGTTGTTGTCGAGTTAAGTTTGAGCGCTGGACATGTGTAGGGTGACCAATTAACAACGTGAGTAACCTACATGTGTAGGGTGACCAATTAACAACGCGAGTAACCCGGAGTCAGCCAATCACGAGTCCTGGAGTGTCGTACTGTAGAATCAAGATGTTCCCCTCACTGAATTCTTCACATCCACTCATTATCATACTTTATGGAGAGCCAGTGTGGAAAAGACTCATTTGACCGGAGCCCCCCACCAAAAGAGAACTTGATCACGGTGCACAGGCAAACGTTTCTTTTTA
>NC_024312.1:1537855-1541035 GCF_000523025.1 Cynoglossus semilaevis | reverse complement strand
TGACGTGGCTCTAATCTGATTCAGGTTTGTTTGCGTGGGAATCTGATATGTTTAATCTGATTTCGCTCGTTGCGTGGCTTTCTGCTAAAATGAGGAAACACGGCTCACGTTTACAAACTTTGCAGGTGGAGTGCGACATGACATGATGCAAGAGGTGATGCTTTTGGTTCTTGACCTGTTCACACAGTCTGCTGTATGTGATCATGTGACTGCAACAAAGACACCAATGTAGATATAGAATGTAAAGAAGCTCATTTTGACTCAACCACGATTGATCTTGAACCATAGACCACAATAATTCAAGTCCCATGTCGAAACCATATAATGTGATTGACTTTATTTTTCCACTCGGGGAAATTTGTCTAGGACTCTAGAGTTTAAGCTTAGGTTAGCCTAGTTTACTACCCATTCTCATTCAGTTTCACTCTAAATGTCATTCTTTTATCCTGTCTCAGAAACAAATTCATTTTTTAAAATAGAGAAATCTGGTAAGATGAATAAACAGAGGGATGAAGAGATACTCCATCACAGCCTGACACAATAACAACACAATAATAATACACTCAAATACCAACTCTAGGATGAGCAATGCCCGCCTGTCACAGCGCTGTCACAATCTTGAGGCACCTTCCGGAGGGCTTTGGTCCTCCTGGGACACAAACTATGTGCTTGTTTTACCACCGAGATGTGTCATCACCTGGGGACCATCAGTCATAGATGCTTTACTCCTTTGACCTCAGCGCATTGCTTGGATGTGAGGCAATGACAGGGGTTTGCACAGCCACCCCCTGCTGATTCCCCAGGCACTGCTTGGCCTCCAACACGCCCTGTTTCTCATTAAGTGAGCCCAGAAGCTGCGTGTCTGCAGCTCCTCTCTTCTGACTTTGGCCTGTGATTCCAGCCTGATGAAGCAGTCGAGGTCATGACATTCTACTACAAATGTCCATCCAAGCTTCAACTGCTTGATTCTCTGTGTTGCAGCATCACTACATCGGAGCCACTCACGGATGAGACACAGCTGATCAGTCCTAAACCTAAACACACAATAACCATTTTGCACTATGTTCATCGTTCATCGAAAGCAGAATGATGAGTAAAATGAGAATAAATCTTCTACTCACAGAGCAGCGATTCCCCAGTGAGCTCCAGACTTTTTTCCTGCTTCGATGAACAGTGACAGGCCAATCAGGTTGATGGTGGGAGCGATGGCTAGTGGACCGATATATTTAAGCACGAAGCCCACGAGGCCTGAGAAGCCAATGACGATTTGTATGAGTGAAGACACCAATATCGCCCCCTGGATCTGTGGATGCGAGAGCAAGTCAGTCAGTTTGGACACAAAACATTCGAGGAAATTTAACGATCTCATATGAACGAAGAGATTTCATTGTTAGAAACATCATTTTGACCTTTCTCCATGCGGTGGCAGCATAGCTACCCTGAAAAACCCACACATGGGTTTATAATTCTAAACCTGCTGCTTTTAAAATCTCCCCCGCTGGGTCATTTTGGTCTTGTCAAAAAGATATTTATTTTAGAATACACACGAGAGCCATAAAACATCCCTTACCTTACCGAGGTGAGGTAACTGTATAATCAGACCTCTTTTTGAAACCTGCAGGTGCGGCTGACATGTATATTGCTGCGGTGAAAGATGATCTTGTGTAAAACCCTGCTGACGAGGAGGAGACATCTGGGGGAACATAATATCTGACGCGCTAAACTGAGTCCAACTTCGATTATACACTGTGTCCCAGTGATTCATATGTAAAAAACAAATATGTCCATTTCTGTCTGAGAACCGTACATTGGACCTCGATCAGTACGGTCTCATACCTGGACAAAGTACCAAAGTGATACGTTCTGTTCTTCAGTTCTCATTGAAACAAAGAGTCAGTAGAAAAGTAGAATTTCTCCTTTAACGATTTCTGTCAAACTTAATTTATTGGTTTTGACTCAAGGGCTGAAAGTTGTACTTCACCAGTAAAACTCCAGCAACATGAATACTTTTAATACCAGTCTTGTATATTCTATATTCTTGGGTCAGAAATACAGTATGCAGATGACACAGCACTATCTTCTGTTCCACTATGTTCATCTTTCGCTGTAAAAACCCTGACCAGAACCTCTGACCAGTTGACTGGCCAATCCCAACTCTGTCCAAGGTCAAGTGGATTAATGGAAGGAGGAATTTAGGGATTGATGATTGGTAGAAAGACGGAGTTGACTAAGTTCAGGCGGCAGCGCCTCTCACATGACTCCAACTGGACATACGTATATAGCTATTTGACTAAGGAGAAAGTTTAATATGATTTTACTCAAACTTTCATCACCTGGTGATATATCGCACGCAGTGCAAGAAACAACATGAACAAATGTGTGGCTGAAAAAAGCCTCAAACTTCTTGATGTGCTGTATCAGAAAGCAGGTGACAGATTTCAACACCGTTACATGTTGGTCTGGTCTTTGGGGTGACGTTCTAATTCATGTTGTCTGACGTGGCTCATAAATCCATCAACATTTCCTGTCAAACGAACTCCGTGCTCTGGAATAAACTGCTTTAGATTTGATCAGGTAAAGGAAGGTTTACCTTGAATGCTGTAGAAAACCTTTTATTTTTAATATTTGTGTTTGTAGAAAATGTAATCATTAATACATTCTTTAACAAATTGTAAGAAAATGACCTGGTCCACGGACGGACCAGGTCCAGAAGATGAGAAATCTTTGTACAATCAACACATTTCCTTCTGTCAGGGGTCTGGTGTCCACACACACACACACACACACACACACACATACCTGAACCTCCTGTTAAGGTTCATTTCTTGAGAATTCTCTGATCTGAACGTTCTACGTACCTCTCGCATCCGTGACATCCACAACTCGTCAGAATTTCCCGAGAGCTTTGGGCCGGTGTCGTTCTGAAACTGCGATGACGCCACTGCAGGTTCTGCCAGGTTCGGACACTGCCACTTCGGTAGAGCCAGGATTGCCAGGGTCGGCGTGATGAAACTGAAGGTCCCACCCTGGAGAATTGGTAACCTTGGAGGTTGGAACATGTCAGACGTCAATGAACCTAGGACTAAACACCAGGTGACCGTCTGAGACACCAGGTGACCGTCTGAGACACCAGGTGACCGTCTGAGACACCAGGTGGTGACCGTCTGAGACACCAGGTGA
>NC_024312.1:1527529-1537822 GCF_000523025.1 Cynoglossus semilaevis | reverse complement strand
CTGAGACACCAGGTGACCGTCTGAGACACCAGGTGACCGTCTGGGACACCAGGTGACCGTCTGGGTGTTTACCAGTGTCAGCTCTCATTTTAAAGCATGTGTCTAATGGACCATTGAACTGATTGACTTACACTTTGAAGTTGTTAGAGGTTAGTTTTTACCGACGCTGGTACCTTTTGGTGCACGTGGTATTTTTTGCTAAATACCACGTAGGGTGAGAACTTCTGTGTCTCATCTAAGGACTCAAGTCCAGCTTGTTTTAAGTGTTCTTTTATTTTGGGGAACATAAACAGAAACTCTCAATACGAAGACGCCGCTGATCGTGTTTGTCTCTTTGTGTCTTGGTGTTAGGTGCTGAATGTTCTTTTAGGGTTCCCTGGACCGGTTTAATCCCTTCTCTTTTATCCAAAGTACTTTCTAAACCAGCTTCAAGAAGTATTTAGAAGTATAGGTACTTAGTGCCAAAGCATTGGCAGTGTTTTTTGTGCTTTTAAGCTCTTGCCAGAGTGTGAAGCTGAAGAAACTCAAACAAAAAAACGTGTTTGTTTGGGCTTCCTGTCAAAGTACGACATGTTTTCACATGGAGGCAGCACAGCAGAGGCTGTTGTTGTGATCGGTGTTTGTGTTGGACTGATGAATCATTTCACAAATCCATTGTAAAAACAAATCAAGGATATTTCAAAGAGAAACCACCTTTGTGCAGCATCAGAGGTGCGCTTTGATGAAAATCCAAAATATTTTCTACAAAAGCAATTTCTTTTTTAGAAAGAGGACATATTACCTAATGACCAGAGGTGGGTAGTCACGAGTTACATTTACTTGAGTAGATTTATGAAGATGTCACAGTACTCTTACTCCACTACATCAGGCCACACTGAGCTCGTTACTCGTTACACAGATCCTGGATCCAGCTTTAGCTTTAGCTTTAGCTTTAGCGATCCAGTGTCCGGTTCTCTGTTCGTCCATGATCCAGGATCTCGCATGACTGTGTCGCTCAACAGTTACTCAGTACTTAAGTAGTATTTTCACCAAGTACTTTTTTACTCCTACTCAAGTAATTATTTGGATAGCTACTTTTTACTTCTACTTGAGTAATATTATTCTGAAGTAACAGTACTTTTACTTGAGTACAGTTTTTGGCTACTCTACCCACCTCTAGATATCTGACCCCGGCCAGGTGTCCTCCAAGGACCACGAGCTTCAGTTCAGTTCTAGGGTCCACTCTCCATATCTTTTCTGTATCTTTAATAAAACTGGTTGGGGTTAGACTCTGTTTGTTGTGTTTTCGTCTTCACCTGATTGGCTCAGACAGTTTTTCACCACTGACTGTGTAAATACTTTATCAGGGACATTGACTTGAATCGAGTTGTGAAAGAAGGACGAGACGGACGTCCGTCCTGCAACATTCTTAACTGGGACAGACGTCCGTCCTGCAACAATCTTAACTGACGTCCGTCCTGCAACATTCTTAACTGGGACAGACGTCCGTCCTGCAACATTCTTAACTGGGACAGACGTCCGTCCTGCAACATTCTTAACTGGGACAGACGTCCGTCCTGCAACAATCTTAACTGGGACACTTCCTCAGTGAGGACATGCTGTAAATCTTGAACCTCTCACACACACACACACACACACACACACACAGGTCACAGTCTATCGATGGTGTACTAAATGTTTAAATGTGTAAAAAAGACAACAAGGAAGTGTGTGTGTGTGTGTGTGTGTTCTTGGATAGCTATACTCGTGGGGTTCTTTAAAAAAAACCACTGATTTTTGGACCATTTTGTCTTTGTCCACTGAGAGAGAAGGGACTTTAAGAGTGAGAGGTTTTCTACAGTTGGAAACAGAACGAGGGTCGGACCATGATGAAGATGAAGATGAAGATGAAGATAAAGATGAGGCAGGAGGAAGGTTAGGGTGAGGAGGGGTCATGTCTATGAGGAGGAGTAAAAAAGAAACATTATGTACTGTGTGTGTGTGTGTGTGTGTGTGTGTGTTGAGTTACCTGGTACCCACAGCTGTCTGGAGCAGTGTACATAGTCCAGACACAAAGAATATCGTGGAGATGAGTTGGCTCTTGGCCTCGTTGTTGTCCCTGATACAGAGGGGCTCGGCCAGGATGAGGGGGATCGCGATGATGCCGCCGAAGGCCAGGATGTAATGCTGTGGAGGGAGAACCAACAACAACAACAACAACAACAACAACTGTGAGACTGTTGACCAAAAGAAACAACCACTTCACAGTGTCACTAAACATCCAATAATAATGTGATGTTTATTTCATTTCATTTGTTCTTTCCCCAAGTCCAGAAGAAAACTGGTCCTCCGACAAATACAGCTGAGATCAGCACGTGAGAAGGAACTGTTTGTAGTTGAATGTTAACATCAAATGAAACATAAAACCATTAAGACTTTAACTTCATATCTCAAACTATACTCCAACAGCAGCAGCGACCCCTGGTGTTTGATTCTCACTGAACAGACACACGTCTGCCTCTGACACGAGTCCAACCTTGTTGTGATCTTTTATCTTTTCCTCTCAGTGTCCATTAAATGAAGACAGATGTCGATCGGCCTCAGCAGATTTACGGGAGGATTTTCTAACCAACAACTCCCTCAAGTCACATGGAAATGTCCACGGTTTTTTGGTTTGTTTTTCTTCTGTTTTGCTGTAGTTGACATTAATCGACATTAATCAATCACCTGTTTTCATCCCAAATGATCATCCAGTCAACAGACGTTTACTGACAAACAGGCAGGGGGAGCTGTGTGGAATGTTTTGGCTACGTGACATGGTTAGATTGTTGTTTTTGTTTTCCACGAGTAAAAGTGCAAACGTGCTTCCTTCTGGATTAAGACAGATTAAGATTAAGAAAACGTGTTTGTCTCAGTCCTGTGCTGGACTGGAGGACAGTCCAAGGTCAAAAACTGCAGTGAGTTTACAGTGTACTGGACTCTGGAACGTCTAGTTGGTGTTTGGTGGAACGAAAGTTCATACTATCACCAAAAATAATAATTATTATTATATATTTTGAAGTCACAATATTTAATTGGAATAAGACGGATACATTTTATATTAAGGATATTTTTGTGTTCTGTTAAAACAAAGCTAAGAATGTAGCTGTAATGTTAGCATTAGCATCATTGTTGTCAAAGTCTGAAGAATTGAAATCCCAAAATGTTCACATTCACAGCTGGTTAAATGAAAACTGTGTTTTTGCTTCTTTGTTTATTTGTTGTTGTTTTTGTTTGTTTGTTTTTTTTACCTGTGAATGTTTTTCCATAGAAATGTGAAAACAGATTTAAACCTGAAGTCATTTTAACTTCTCCTCCAGCAACACATTCCTCACACACTAATCCGTGTGTGAGAATCGTCTTATTTTGCCTTGAATGATTACAGGTTCTCCAGGATTCTGCAAATTCCGAAAATCCACGGTAGATCTGTCATAATTAGAATGTGTTTCTTCAAAGAGCCTCAGTGGTATTTTACCCACAGGAGAAACTAGACGGTTGTATTATTATAATTCTGGTCACAGGAAGCATCTGGTTGATTCCAGAACAGGTTGTTGGGGTTTTTTTTGTTCGTTTTGGGGTTGAACACACCAGGGATTCCCCTCCACCGTGTTCACATTTGGTCCCATCCTGGTCTGAACACTGTCGCTGACGTTGACGTAAAGTTTCTCTGCCGCACGGACCACAAGACATGATCCACGGGATTTAGGAACAGCGCTGGGGACACTACAGCGCAGAGCGCCGATTGCTGTGGTAGCTGTACACCTACCGAAAACCTTTTCCAAAATTCCCCATTTCTGGCATTTTGTTGTATGAAATACTAGGTTATAAATATCTGCGTCCATAAGTGATGAGAAGGAGGTGAAAGATTCATTCATCTTCTCATACGTTTTCTTGTTGTGTCCAAAATGCCTTTGCTTCCTGGTCGTTGCATTACTGCCACCTGCTGGCTGTTTGTTCGTTTGGTCTGTTGTATTTGATAGAAAACGTTAACAAATCCAGGGAACGGGCCAGCTGACAACAAAACCTTAGCAACAACGTCCCAAAATGATTTTAATCATTCCTTGGCTCCACCTTTGAACTCCTCTGTGGGACCAGTGCCTTTGTTGTTCTTACTGTGAAGACGTCAGCTCCTCACCTGCCACACACTCTTCAGGAAACTGAGGCACATTCTGTCCATATGAAAATAGTGGTGTGACATGAGAAGGTTGGAGAAAGAGAACCATCCCAAAGGAAAATGTAGCTTGTTTTTCTAGTTGAAAAGGAAACAGGATCCGACAGAAGGCTGGAAGAAAAGACACTTTCCTCTGGGGGAGATAAAGCTGTTCTCTTTTTTATGATTTAAACCTCAGGATCAGGGCATGTTTTCAAACATTGCATTTTCTGTGATTGTGTCACAGAGGACGGAGGACAAACTGTAGAGGACAAAGTCCTGGTGACTTTTCACCTTTGATGTGTTCTGTGGATGGTCAGTTGTCCTTCGAGGAGGTGACCGTTACAGCAGTCTGGCAACGGTCATGAAGGAATGAAATGAATCAACGTTAAGATAGTGGTCACAGTTGTCAAAACCTCCGTACTCACACTGTAAATAACAACGATTCTTTGTAGAATTACTTGGAAAAGTCTTTTCCTGTCCAAATTTATTTGGGCGGAAGAAATCAGAAGAATCTTGATTGAAATGTTTAAAATCTGCAGACAATTTTTAAAAACAAACAAACGTGTGTTTGCCTTGATTTCTCAATTATTTATTAAAAAAAAAACAAAAAACTTCAAATACATGCTAACACAGATGAACTCCACTCCACAAGGCTGTTACTGCTGCTGCTGCTGCTGCTGTTGCTGCTGCTACTGCTGCTGCTGCTGCTGCTGCTGTTGCTGCTGCTACTGCTGCTGCTGCTGCTGCTGTTACCGCTGTTGTTGCTGCTGCTGCTGCTGCTGTTACTGTTCCTGCTGCTGTTACTGCTGCTGCTGCTGCTACTGCTGCTGTTGCTGCTGCTGCTGCTGCTCCTGTTACTGCTGTTACTGCTGCTGCTGCTGCTGCTGTTGCTGTTGCTGCTGTTACTGCTGCTGCTGTTACTGCTGCTGCTGCTGTTGCTGCTGCTACTGCTGCTGCTGCTGCTGCTGTTGTTCCAGACCTTTTGAACTCATTTTTCATCGTCTTTTTGACCCTTGTATTCTGCCATGCATTTAAACCATAGTTGACAATAAGCTTTAAATGCACAGCACCGCGCAGCCGCCGCGTAGCCACCGCGCAGCCACCGCGCAGCCACCGCGCAGCCGCCGCGTAGCCACCGTGCAGCCCCCACATGTTTGTCCAAACCTGAAGCAGACTTTAAACTGTGTTGGTGAGTTAAAACCCAGTCCTAATTCTAAAGAGTGGGTGACGTCACGGCGCGACCTGAGGTTACCTGGAAGCCCAGCAGGATGCAGAGGTACCACGGCGGCCGATCATTTAGGGAGTAAACCAGATCGACTCCCTTGTCTGCGTTCTCCTCCAGGGCCTCGGCGTGTTGCTCCCCAACATCCACGCTCAGCTGTGGCTGTTCATCACTTTCTTTGCCCTTGAAAGGAAGAAAGGTCAAGAAGACAAACACGTTCACGTTCAAGTCTCATATATCAAGGGTTCATCAAAAAAAAATAACAAGATCACAGGTTTTTTTATAATTCCACAGGGAATATTTGGACACCGACTCTCAGACTAACATTTTCTGTCGACACACCCTGAAGCAGTGGAACGTACCAGAGGCCGTGGATGAACCCACGGTTACCGCAGCTTTTTGGAAGAGAACGCAGTTCAAGGAAAAGTCCACGTTTTCACTGAGGTCTGAAGCTAGTGATTTTGATCAGTTCAGATGAGGGACACAGAGTCGGGGTCTAGACTCTCTGAGTTATAGGGCTGTAGGGTGGGCGGGGGTGGGGGGGGGGGGTGCAGGTGTATTCTATGGTATGCTGATAATGAAAAGATAACTAAATCCAAAATATTCATGTTCTCCTCCAGAACATTTCATATTTCTAGTTGCTGTCAAGTTTGAGAGACGATGATGTCACTCACGATTTAGCTCTGATTGGCTGCCAAAGTTGAAAATGGAAGTATGCACTCATTTAGCTGAGAAGCGTGTGTTTCTGTGAGTGGTTACATGTTTGGTTTGGTATGTGCAGGTCGGCGTGAACGCTGCCGCACCGTGAAGCGATTAACTTTGGCAAAATGGTTTGCAGACTGTGTTCCATCGTAAAGAAACACAAACTGTCCTATAAAAACAATCGTTTAAAACAGCAGTAAAACTATATTTGTCTGGCAAATGTCCAGCAACTGCCGACTGTTGGTTAACGTGGTCTGTTTTTAATGATGGGGCTGTGAAAAGCTGACTGCGGCGTGGCTACAGTTAGCCTCGTTTTAGCCACGCTCTTAGAACGCCACTTCACTGTTCCTCCACCGTACGGTGCTGATGAGCTCCACTTTTGTCCTACTGCTGTTGAAGAAAATGTTTTCCTTCAACACAGAATAAGTTCAAAATATTACTACAAAATTGGACAAAAGTGTAACTTAGCTCCTAAAGTCAAAATTGTTTAATTTTGACGGCTAATTACAAATAAAATGAATAAACGAACCAAATAAAAGGTAACATGACTGACAAAGAAAAACAGAACTGACATTAACAAAACGTTTACGTCAGTCTTAGAACAACAGTCACTGTTGACCAGTGAGTGTAAGTCACCAAGTTTATTATTAGCACGGACATGTTTTGGTGGCTCTGTGTGTTACGTTACATGAACCACATCCACAACAACAGGACTCTGGGACGTCTGCGTGTCGTCCACGGAGGCAGCTGTCTGGGCTTTTATGAAAGCATCCTCTGGGAAACAAGTGATAGCTGATGATGGCAGATGTGAGTGTGACTTGAACTGGTGCCGTTAAGACCAGCTAATCCTTTAAGGGTCACCTGATACTTGAGACCAAGAGGTCAACTCCCTTTTAAAACAGGCCGCATCGGACAGATCGGTTTTCTTTGAGCTTTCTATAAAGTCTTTTGATGTAAACCCTGTACGTCGGCTTCTGCGGTCACATGTGTAAACATTGTATTACCGGAAAAAAGGGGATTCGAGCCGCATGAATGGAAAAGAAATCTTCAGTCGCTGCCACGGGCCGAGTGCTTCTCCTGAACTCTCCATATATTTAATTACACATTAGCATGTAAAGTGATTTTTGTGGGCGCCCTCTGGTGACCCATGGGCTGTGTTCAAATGCAAAGAGGTTGTTTCCCACTTAACACGGCCCACGTGGGACAGAGTGTTTGCCGAGGGTCTGAGGGACGTCACAGCAGGGTTTGAACTGTTCAGGGGTCACGCAGGCTGATTTTGTTGTGACACGTTTCACTACTAATTAAACCTAATGCCCTAACCTGATTTGTAACCGATTATTGCAGAACGTTCAAAGTGAGCAGTAAAACGTAGGTTTTCCTGGGACTTAGAGTCTGTAAACAGGCCCACCATTAAGATGGAATATATAAATATAAATATAAGTATATTTTAAAGGAGTTTATTTGAAAGAAAAAGATCACTGCAATCAGTGATTAAATATTCCAGTGCAGTGGGTTTCAGAGTGGTGGCCACCAGAGGGCGCAAGGGGAACTAAGGGAAAAAAGCAACAAAAGAATCACAGTTTATAAAAATTTTTTTTTTTGTATAACACTGTCCTGAATTGTCGGATTCTCAAATGTCCAGCGGTACCTGAATGCACCTCGTGTGACAACTGCATTGCAGCACGACCATGGTATGTGCCTGTCATCAAGCTGCTCTACTGCTCAAGCTAGCATGTAGCTACGTAGCCCAAAGTGGAAAGGTTTCCGACAAAAGAGCGGAGCGGAGTTAGGGTTAGTTAAAAATGTTCTTATTCTAAACAAATACTTTAATTATTAAAAATACTTTGTCGTATCCTCGACTAGAAGCTAATGCTGTTGATGGACCTTAGCACCAAACTTCAGATTTAATTCCAAAACTGGAAGAAAGACTTTTGAAGAGAACGTGATTCTGGTCCTTGATGATCTTTAACTCTGATAGGAGATTTGTTTCAACCAAAAGTGATGGTATGTTAATAAATACATCCACTAGATGGAGCACACATTTTCACAAATCATTTTCTTTCTCAGTGTATTTTAAAACATCACCTTCCTTTATTGTATAACTTTTTCCACTATTGTTTCCCACTCTTCAGTGACTGACGGAGGTTTTATCCCTAGTTTGGAGAAAGCCCACGGTCACACCCTCACACCAGACAGAACTGGCAACCTGCATGTACAATCCAAATAATCGAAACCTTTTCTTGGTGAATTTTATTTGACAGCGCCCCCCTTTATGACTGTGCGTTTACAAACCTCCTCCGTAGGTGGCCTAGGGTTCCTGATGATGCTCACAGGTTTCAAGCCCATCCCAGAGAAAAGACGAGAACTCGTGGCTCAACACGATTTTAAAGGGAAGACAGAAAACAACACGCCTTATTTTTGATCCTGTTTTTTCTGAAGATGAAAACTAAACATTCCTCTCTTCTCCTCTATTTCTTGTAGGAGAGGAATTTGACCTTCAGTTAACCTACATGTGAGGGACAAACGCACATAAACCAGGCCTTTTTACACAGGCAGTTCAAAGATGGAGCGTCGCACCTTTATGACGCCTCAGATTTCTGTACAAACAGGAACAGAGAGCTCCGTTACTGTGCCTTTCAGACACACAAGTCTGGAATTTATTTATTTTTTAATAATAGGAATAAAGCAGAATCAGTGAGAACATCAGGTGCAGCTGTGGCGTTCACCAGCGCAACAGCTAAAATGTTAGCATAGCTCAACATCAACATATTTACTTCATTACAAATAGATTTGTTATAATTATGTTACATTTATTTTCTGGACTAAAAGTCACACTTCTTTTCATCCTTTGTCTGGATCTGCGACTTATACTCAGGTGCGACTTTTATATTAAAATATATAATTTCACGTTCGTTGTTTTCACACCGACAGCCGCTGGAGGGCTCTAGGCTTGTGTACCAGTGTCTACTGCTGTACCACTGAAAATTTACATGTTCAATATTTTCATACTGACAGCCGCTAGAGGGCACTGGTGTGACTTATACTCCGGAGCGACTTATAGTCTGGAAATACGATAATCCAATCCACACAGTTTTGTACCGAAAATCTCTGTGTTTTGTTATTATGAAATGTAGTTAAATAACTTAGCAAAATGCTACAAAACAATCACCTTTAAGTTAATGGTGTTTTGTAGAAATAGTTACAGAAATAATTACGAGTTAAAAAATAACTGTCATCGTTGTAGAATCATTTACCGCCTGGATAGTTTCTCCCCGAAATGATTCAGTTACAAATTTGATTTGAAAAACGATGGCCGTCCCAACGCTGTGACAAAACGTGTTGTTTTTTGATGTTCTCTGTGAATTCTTCGGTGAAAATCCAATCCCAGTGGGTAAAAACTCGTCAAACTCAATTAGTCCATATATGTTAAAGTAGAAGCTAATCGGTAATAGCAGCCGTGCTACTGTTGTTGTTGCTTTAGAAATGATGGACAATGCCCTGGAGACGTCTTTGACAGTGGCTGTCCAACAGCCTCGGGCGTCCCCACAGGCGGACGTCGGACAGATTAGCTTTTGTCTTGAAGTATTTTCTGAGGAAAGTTAAAATATATTTATAAAATATAAAATATTAAAATACTTGTCAAACGTAGTCTTTTCAGTAATGACTATGTTTGACAAAACAAATGTGTCTCCAAAGGTCATCACTCCGTATTCTCCTTCAGTGACCTTTAAAGCCAGGCCTTCTAATAATGCCTTAGTGGGTGTCTGTCAGGGGGGTGGGCCGGGGAGGGGGGTCAGAAGAATCTAGGAACCTATGATTTAATGAAAACTAAAACATGTAGTGTAAAGTGACAAATGTTGTCATCAGTCCGACCACAGCGGTATAAAAACACATTAACTATCCCTCGGCCACCATTCCAAGGTCTCTGGAGCGCAGGCCCCCGCCCCCCGCTTTCAACACTGACTGTTGTATGTTGCTCAACTAATTAAATCGGAACCATATGTCCCAGAGTGCTGCATCTTATCACTAATAATTGGGAGTGTCTTGACCGTTGCACCGTTCTTCTGACAGGAGATAACATCCAGACCGCCTTCATTTTCAGATATTTTACATCAAAGTTCCTCGATGGAGGGAAAATGCAACCTTCACTGTGGAACCTGCTGTGTTTCACGGGTGGGAGGGGGGGGGGTGTCGGGCC
>NC_024312.1:1523311-1527022 GCF_000523025.1 Cynoglossus semilaevis | reverse complement strand
GGGGGGGGGGGGGGGAGGGGGGTCAGAAGAATCTAGGAACCTATGATTGAATGAAAACTAAAACATGTAGTGTAAAGTGACAAATGTTGTCATCAGTCCGACCACAGCGGTATAAAAACACATTAACTATCCCTCGGCCACCATTCCAAGGTCTCTGGAGCGCAGGCCCCCGCCCCCCGCTTTCAACACTGACTGTTGTATGTTGCTCAACTAATTAAATCGGAACCATATGTCCCAGAGTGCTGCATCTTATCACTAATAATTGGGAGTGTCTTGACCGTTGCACCGTTCTTCTGACAGGAGATAACATCCAGACCGCCTTCATTTTCAGATATTTTACATCAAAGTTCCTCGATGGAGGGAAAATGCAACCTTCACTGTGGAACCTGCTGTGTTTCACGGGTGGGAGGGGGGGGGGCATTCAGTCAGCACTTCAAAGGGGTAACACCTTGTTTTGGGCACATCCGACCGCTGCATGTGTCTCTGCAGAGTCACGAGACAGAGACAGAGACAGAGACAGAGACAGAGACAGAGCGTGCAAATGGGGGCACATCTGCAGCACATTTCCTCCGTCTCTGATTCGCCCTCACGTTGTTCAGATCTCAGCTGGTAGACAGCACAGGCGGTCGCCTCTGGAGTCCAATGGCAGTTTGCTCCCATCTAGTGGACGCATACTGTCGCAGATGAATCTCGATTTTTGGAGGTGCTTCTCTCGGAGGTGGATGAGCGTTGGGATGCTCTGGATCTTTGAACTCTGGGGCCCAAGTGGCATTTAGGGAATTTGACTTTAGCTGAGTTTAAGCTGAGTTCCGGAATGGTTCTCTGCTGATTTGACCCCTGGGGTCAGTCCAGACAGGGGTCTGACTACTTCATTCTACCTTAAGTCAAAGTGAATATGATAATGAAGTTGCTCTGTCTTCAGTCAGCTGTCTAGTCCAACCACCGCCGAGGTAAGAGCTTCAGGCTTCAGTGTTTCCAGATGGTGGAGGGAAAAGTGAGGTTGTCATTGGTGGAATGTGGTCAAAGCAATTATCAATCACAGTGTCATGTGATGGACCATGTCCGAACTGTGATGACACACATCAGTGAGTACAGCATGAGAAGAACCGTTAGCAGAGAGGATGTTTGTTTGTTTGTTGGTGTAGAATCAGAGCCTAAATGCTTTCTTCTAAAGTACGGCCCGGGGGCCAAGTGTGGTACTCAGGCACGTTTGATGTGGCCCAGAAATTCTTAGAAAAGAAGTGCCCAAACTCTGTGAACGACTGTGTCAATACTTTGATCTCCTAGTTATTGATCAAGACATAAACAACAAATACAGTGGAGGGAGGGACGGGACCAGCCTCCAGCCAGACTCCTGAAGACTCGATGACAAATGTATCTTTTTATACGTTTGGTTTGACTTGGTTTGAACTTGTTGCAGCTAAACGACGATACTTTTCTAAGTTGTTGGCAGCGCCAGCGTTGCCGCTACTGTTCTAGGAAAAAGTCTTAAATGCAACTTTTAACAATTACAATGACATTAATTAAAGTGGGATCATTCAGCGTAGGTTATGTTCTTATCAAACGTAACATTTGTGTCGGGGTTTGTCATTCACTCGGGCTAGAAAGACAGTGGAACTGTGGGACATTTGTCTTCAGGTCATGACCTATGAAGTAGTTGAACGCCGGTGTCACGTGGTCAACTCCTTTCTTCTTTTGTTTTAACTGTAAACAGCAGCTAGAACATATCTGACTGTTCTCACACCTTCACCATCAAGATCGGTGTTGATTTAGTGTGGGAGTGTGGTGTTTGAACGCTCCTCCTGCCCAAACATCTCACTTCATTCTTGACACGTCGTTTGTCAGTTTGGGCGTTACGACACCTGACGTCAAGCTGAGGTCAGGCCTCAGTTAACACCGTCCTACTGTCATTAACTAGGACTCTTTATCGATGGTATTGACGTGGACCAGGGTCAACTCTCTCAACAAATTTACACTAGTCTTTAAAAAATAAATACAACATTACAGCACAGTCCTCTGTCCGTTCTGGGAGAATATGCCCAGCAGGTGGCACTAAAGTGATCGTGTGTATTAAAACCTAAGTAATTTTAATTTTTTTTAGAAATTTAAAATTATTTAGAAAAGAATTCATGTTTTGTATTTTTTTTGTGTGTGTGTGTGTAAAAATTGCTGGGCTGTGTTGTCCCACCACGGTCGACCTGGTCGATAAACACTGCTCTGTTCAAAAGTCAATTATATAAAGTTCAGTTTTTACTGTGTTTATAAAACTCTGCACATTCAGATGTTTTATTATTTTTGATGTGACATAAAGAAATCCGGATTTGATGAAATCCTCAGCTTTTCCTTTAAATCCTTTAAATTCCACTCATTTTAGTTGAGGATTGAAATAGTTCTAGAACCAAAACCTTTGTTCTAATTCTCCACACACACTAATGGCTCACATTAAGAGACTGGACCATTACCAGGTCCCTGTGACCGCAATTTTCCACTTGACTTTTTTCTAATATCAAGTTGGATTTTCTCTCTCTCTCTCTCTCTCTCTCTCTCTCTCCGCCTCCTTCCTGCTGCCGTTACCTGAGCTCCTCACTTTAGTAAGAAGTTCACCTGAAAACAAAAAACCTTCTGTCTGAAATTGAAAAAAAAAAAAACCCATTTTCTCTGGTAAGCTGTAGACGAGGAAGCAGAGACGGACGGTCTTTGTATGAGGTGAAGAATGAACTCAAACCTCACAGTGAGAATGAAGTGGATTCACAGAAACTCATCAGAGTCTCATCAGTCCTGGCAGAACCTGCATCGACCATACATTTACATCAGTCACAGAAACCACTCTTTGATTTGGTTGTTGTTGTGGTCGTGAACACAGAAAGTCCTGGAACGCTCTGGAAATTTAGATTTTTTTTTTTTTTTTTTGGTGCGGTTCAGCAGGAAAACTGATTTGGGCCACGACCAGCAGTTCATCCTGTCAGCCCGTCACAGGACCGCAAACTACGACAACGACCACGACAACGACCACGACCACGACCACGACCACGACCGTTCACGCTCACGTTCAAACCTACGCTCTCATCTTCATGTTTCTGGACTACGGCCGTCAACTGTAGTAAAAAGAAATCCGTACTCAAAAGTCCAAACTCCAAACAGAATCAAAGACTGAACCTGGAAACCAGTGAGTTTTATTATTATTTATTTGTTTATCTATTTTATTTTTCTGGGCTGTGAACCACGTGTCCTGACCGTTTTTCGTCTCTTCTTTCTTGAACCACTGTTTCTAAAACCGTGGTTGCAGCAACATGTCCGTGGCTCATTTAGAGAAACATCACAGTTGACAAGCATTTTATTGCATGTGCTGAAAGACACGTCCAAATTACTCATGCCAAACTGGAGGGGGCGCTCTCTGGAGATTTGGTCTCTCTCTACAATTCAACATAGAAACTGTATTTAACCGTGAAGTTCCCACTTGACATCAGGCAGAAAATAAAGGACAAGAGTGAAATTCAGATGTGATCCACGTCAACGCCACCAGGTGGCGTCACAGCAATCTTTAGGTTTAGTTTTTCTACCATGATCTGAAGCTGTAAAACTACAAACAGTTTTTAGAACATGGTTACGACACGTGGGTCCATGTTGGAGGTCAACAAACCTCAGTTGTTTGCCGTGTCAGACGTCGACTTGTTCACACATCTGCAAGTTGACGCTGTGCTGTTTGTTTGG
>NC_024312.1:1517898-1523300 GCF_000523025.1 Cynoglossus semilaevis | reverse complement strand
TGGAACATGAAGACAAATAGAAAAGAAAGAAGAGTAAAAATCAACCCTGGACTCAGCTGTGTACACACACACACACACACACAGACACACACACAGGCCTTTGATTTTAGTGGAGTTGTCATTAAAGTCAGCGTCAGCTCCTAAAGGTTGGACTGATCATAAAAGGACTTGTTCGACATCGTTGACTAGAACAGTCAACCCCGCCAACACACACATTCCACAGAGGCTCAGCTTCAGCTGTGGAGGCTGTTGCTGAGCGTGACTCTACCTGAGGTCCAGTGGGAACAGAGTGACGTGAAAATGAACTCACCACAAACGCAGGGTTGACTGAGCCCTGATCCTTCAGCCCCAGCTCGATTTTCTCTTCTGTCGTGAGCTGCATCTCGGCGACGACGGCCCGGTGATGTCGAGATTCTCTGGGAAGAAGTGAGTGGAGCCTTCACGGTGGGAGTTACCGCCTGACTGACCACGGTCAACAAGTGCGGCTGACTTGGTTGGTGATCTCTTCTCTGACTCTGGAGTGTTTGTGGTCTGCAGCTGAGCAGACGCAGGTTTTTGTTGCCCTGACTTACAGAACGGTCATGTGCCTGTTTGTGTGTGACGACTGGATCCTGTGAGAGCGGACGAGCACGTTTGTCACATGAATGAATTCATCATACGCATTAAAACCGTTTCCTCTTATCACGTCTGACTTTGGGATTTTTGGAACCAGTCTCAAGCGGAAGGCGTTTGATTGGACGTCGGCTGACGACCAGGATTCCTTCTCTTACACTGAGTCTCCATCACCATCATCAGTGGACACTGTACCTCCACTGTGATGCCTGACGTCAACAACCAGCACAGAACATTGTGTTTCACCCAGTACATTGTAATTACATCCAGTAATTACTCTTTACTCCAACGCCCGTGGGGAATCTGACATCTGAGTCCAGGCTGACAGACGACTCACACGCGGCAGTGACGCGGGGGGGGGGGGGGGGGGGGGGGGATATTATCACACGTGCAATGCAACATGAACGAATTTCTAACGGGACGTCTTGCGCTAAGCAAATTAATAAATGTATGAAAAAAACGTTAGTGTCTGAAAATGTCATTTGTATTTTCTAAACTTTTTATTTTTATCTTTTAACATTTTAACTTTTGCTTGAAAAAGTTGCGTAAGTGAAGAAACTTTAGCAGATGTTTTATAACTGCATGGTTAGAAATGCAAACCAAAGCCAGGGTGGGATTTGAACCTACACACCTCCGTTGATAAGCATTAAAATGTAAATGGCCATGTTGCATTGCACTTGTCATGATATTCTAGGCATTTCTGACATTTGTGTATTATTATCCTGTTTTAACAACTTTGAACAAAACTTCCTGTAGCAGTGGTTTAACTCGGTGATTTTGTCATGTCTGTCTGTTTCCGTGTTTTCCTGTTGTCTTTGTGGGATAATCTGTGGGATCACACTCACCTGTTGGTGATTGGCTTCACTCGTGTCACCTGGTGTTCCCTGTGTATATATACCCCTCTCCCTCACTCTGTCGGGGTTTTGGATCAGTGTGACTGTGATTCTGATTGTGATTGTGATTGTGATTGTGTTTGTGATTGTGATAGTGATTGTATCTGTTCCTGTGCTCAGCTTAGTGTGTCCTTCGAGTTCTTAGTTTGTACTTAGTAGTTTATTCTTTGTTCCTGGTCTTGTGAAGAAGTGAGTTTTTTTGTTGCTTTGGCCTTGCACTTTGAAAATAAAACTACCTGCACCAGGAAGAGTCTCACCAATACTGCATTTGGGTCCTGCCTGCTTCCTGCCTGCTTCCTGCCTGCCATGTCGTTGCCCACACATGACAGATTTATTTCTAGATTTGTTTTGGAGATTTTTGTCTGTCTGTCCTTGTTGATGCTGAGGGTCCTGCCCAGTGGTTTCCATTGGTTTCCATTGGTATTTTAATTGGTTTTAATTGGTTTTCAAGTCCTTTGAAACTTTATTTGAAACGGTGAAGGAAATGAATGAACGAGTTGACCTGACCAGTCTGTGACAGAGCCACGTATTGAGACAACTCTCCTACATCAACCTGAATCCCAGTCTGGAAGTACTCAGAGAAGCCCACAAAGTAGTAAGTAGTAGTACTATTGTAGTGTACTGTGTATTTGGTGATAAACCAGAGTTCAACTTTGTTGAAGCGGTTAGCGTCACCAGGGGGCAGCAGTTCAGTAACAGGAGGGTAGAAAACACGGGACACACCCCGACCTTTGGGTACCACGACTGTGGTCTGGACCTTAAATACTTACATAAAGAAGCGTTTGTCCCAGGTCAGTGGACGCTCCCTAACCCTGCAGACTGATGATGTCACACAGCAGACCAATCATTCAAAGACTTTCTGTAGTCTGTAGATTCTCATCCATCAGGTCCGTCTACCCCGACTGGAAACATGAAAATAGACCAAAACACCTGAGGACATCCACGAAAGGATGTTGGAAATGTCTATGGTCTGTCAACCACTGCCTCTGTTTTTACGTGACACCGTTCGTTCGCACCAATCTGATTTTATGGATATGTGCTCAAAAATCAACGTCATCGTATCGTTTTCTTTTTCTGACACCTAGTTTTTCAAAGAATATTGTACGGTATTTTCCGGACTTTAAATCGCACTTTTCTTTTATCCTTCGGCTGAGTTGGCGACTTATACTCACTGACTGGCCTTACATTAAATGTATAATTCCACGTTTGTTATTTTCACAACGACACCCACTAGAGGGCACTCTAGGCTTGTCTACGGTCAGTGACGTGCATGGTCTCATCTTTTTCACACTAAGTGTGAACACACACACACACACACCGTCCACCGCGTGACCTTCACCTGGACACGTGTCACAGGAGGTCAACATTTACATTTCCACCAGTCATTTATCAATAAACGTATTGATTGATACTTAAACCAAGAAACAAGAATTTCAGACAATTCTGATATGAAACAAATGCCAACGCTACGTCCCGCCCACTGATTCCACGATACTGCTGAGCACAGCAGTAATCCGTAATCTTCCATGTCGTAGTAATTTTCGAAGACGCGTCACGAACGACCTGAGAAAAAGGATTGAGCCGAGAGTCGGCGCTGACGCTGTCACATGCTTCATGTGACTCTATGTTAGAGACTTTGAGGACGAGCTGCGAGGACGTGTCCGAGGCAGTCCTTCACACTGCTGATGGTGAAAAAGAACGTTCAAATTCACAGTCGTTTCCTGTGATTGTTCAGGACGTACACAAATGAAGTACCAGGCTGTGTGTGCTGCTGTGCTGCGTGTTGTGTTACTAATGATACAGTCAGAGAAAACGACAAGTGAAAACATGTGATTATGTAAAACAAAAGTGGTTTACAGGCTTCGATGAGCGTGGACCCTCGTGATGCTGAGAACAAAGACAGTTTACATACAAGCTGCTGACCTGTGGACGACGCCTGTACATTTATATATATATACTGTATATATATATTTACTGTATATATATAATGTATATACACATATATATATATACACATATATATGGACATATATGTGTATATATAGTCTTTATATGTTGAGCATTAGAAAGAAATCAAGTGGATGTTTTTTCAACCTTTTGTTCCACATCAGATAGTTAAATACGTTTGAACGTTTGTGTCCACCAGATGGCAGTGTAACATAGGCCTTAAACTCGAGTCTTCAGATGAACGTTGGCGGTTTCTAAATGTTTCTGGCTGAAAGGAAAACAGTTGAGCATCTAAAACTGACAGAACTGTCAGAGCCACAGACGCAGAGACTGACGGAGTGTGTGATGAACAACCGACTGTTGGAATGATCACGTGTCTATAAATAAAAATGTTTGTCCACACTTTGAGCCCCAGAACGTCTTCCCTCCTGTGTGGATCATTATGTGTCTCTACAGAGACCTCTTCAGGCTAAACCCTATTATCGCACTTAAAAAGTTTAATGCTTAAAGTTTAGTCTCTTCTTATTTCTATTTACTAACAAATATTTTGTTCAATTTTCATCTTTTCTTTTGCGATGACTTTTCCAACTTTCCAGGTGAACAAATATTTAACAGTTTAACAGTTACAGTTCAGCCGATGAACTGTAAACATTAACCTTGTTCCTCAATTCACCCAAATGGCCACACAACGGCGGTAGAGATCCTTGAAGACGGGGGACAGAAAACCACGACACACTTCAGCTTTGACTCTTTGTGACTGTGACATATCAAAGAAAAATCTTTTCTTTTCTTTTCAGCCTTTTGAACCTTTCCTCACATGACTGGACATGTCCTTTAAAACAAACAAACAAACAAACGTTTATCTTGTTTTTATGTTTGTGACATAAATGACCATGAATATATATAAAACTATATTGAGTATTTTTCATATTGCCAACAAAGTGTCCTGATGGAACTCTGTGTCAGCGAGTACATAAATGAAAATCTGATGAGATTACTGTATGTGCCTGGAGCTAAGTGTTAGCATTCAAGCTAATTAACTTTGGCCATTTCATCTAGGTTTAATAGTCATTAGTGGAGAGAGTCGTGTCACAGTCAGGAGGTTTGAACGTGTTCCTCTGACAGTCGTGACATCAAACTGTATGATTGATTGACAGGTGACGCCACGTCGTGTTTAGGGACTAATGTGATTATTGGACGTGAAACAGTTTGCGTACTTCTCCTTTAAACAATAATAAACAGAGTTGTGAGGAGACTGGTGGTCCAGCAGCCGCTCTCATGTCTGACCAGTCAACAGAAGCAGTAAATTCCACTAATGACTTTTCAATGGTCTTTAATTCTCCATTTAGGACGAGCGGAAATGTCAGGGCCGATGGAAAGGTTAATGTGAGTCTGAGCCAGTGATGAACATGAACTGATAAGAGAACAATGTCATTAAAAGATTTATTTAATTCACTGGACACACACACACACACACACACACACACACACACTGCAGCCATTTCCCAATTAGATTTTCAATTTTGAACTCAATGGATGAAGTTAATGAAATGGTGGTTGATCAACAGAGTGAGTTTGGTGGCGAGGACGGACGACGAAGCTACGGAGGGGAAATCGTTCACACTCATCCAAAAATGTAAGACATTTAATAAGTAGAGCAGATTAAAAGGCTAATATTAAAGATGGGCAGAAAATTGAATGATCACAAACAAACGAAGGCAAACTGGTGACGACGTTAGCACTGAACGCTAGCATCACACTGATTATTATTACTGTGAAAACACGTCCGCAAAGAGACGGACTGTTCTAGAACTCTGTCCTCCAGACAAGTGGAAGACAGTGATGGAAGACACAGTAACACACTGACAGGAAGGGACTTGGATGGATGGACGGATGGATGGATGGACAGATGGATGGACAGATGGATGGATGGATGGATGGACGGATGGA
>NC_024312.1:1516469-1517818 GCF_000523025.1 Cynoglossus semilaevis | reverse complement strand
GATGGATGGATGGATGGATGATGGATGGATGGATGAATGATGGATAAACGGATGGATAAACGGATGGACGGATAGATGGGTGGACAGATGGATGGATGGATGGATGGACAGATGGATGGTCGGATGGATGGATGGATGGACGGATAGATGGATGGATGTTGGATGGATGGACAGATGGATGGAAGAATACCTGTGACATTTACACACAAACACACACACAGGGAGCACACATGCCATACACCAGCAGGGAGCGCAGTGGAGCAGATGGAGGTCTACTGACCCGGAGAGAGGACCTCACAGACACCACACAGGTCCACGGAGCACTAGTTGAACATCACTGACTGTTCTTTACAAAAAAAAGTCAAATTGACCAAATATCACTGCTTTAACTAGTATGAAATAAAAAGTATTAACAATATTATTAACATTATTATTAACAATATTATTAACATTATTATTAACATTATTATTATTGTTGTTGTTGTTGTTGTTGTTGTTGTTGTTGTTGTTGTTGTTGTTGTTGTTGTTGTTGTTGTTGTTGTTGTTGTTGTTGTTGTTGTTGTTGTTGTTGTTGTTGTTGTTGTTGTTGTTGTTGTTGTTGTTGTTGTTGTTGTTGTTGTTGTTCGCTCATCACCAAACATTCATCTCAAGTCATAGTTTGGTTGTTTCCTCCTCTGTCGCAGCTTCTCTCCACTCTGTCCTGGTGTCTCTCTCTCTCTCTCTCTCTCTCCTCCAGCCACAGATGAAACTTTGAACGTTTCAGCTGATCAATGAGACAGTTTTAGTGAAACATCAGACCATAAATGTCCTCAAACCAAACTGCTGACGTGACTGTTCACATTTATACATGTATTGATTGATTGATTGATTGATTGATTGATTGATTGATTGATTGATCTCCACACGTTTTTCCGTTTGTTGTCTTGAGTTTGATTTCATCCAAACACTCACTTCTAGAGACTAAAACCAACTGGGTGAAAATCCGTCCAGATGTGGACGGATTCTACGTCCTGTTCAGTGTTCTGATGTGTGTGTGTGTGTGTGTGTGTGTGTGTGTGTGTGACTTCATTAAAGCGGCCTGCGCTCCTCGCTCATTTAATTACCAGAGAAAAGGTTAGTGCCACAACGCAATTTACCAAATGTGATTTCTTAGCAGCTATTAACTGTGCGTGGGTGCAGTGTGACAGAGGGGGAGGGGCTTTGATCCTGCTCAGTGTGTGTGTGTGTGAAGCTTCACACACACACACACACACACACACAGCTCTACAAATCTGACAAAGTTCACTGGCAGAGATGAAGAAGGAAATCTGTTTGTGAGAATCTAAAACTCCAGGTACAAAAAATTACTG
>NC_024312.1:1515672-1516371 GCF_000523025.1 Cynoglossus semilaevis | reverse complement strand
ACAGAACATTCTGTTTAAGACAGAGAGAATCTGAACTCTTCCAGTTTCTATCAACAGAGAGAGTCTGTGAGTGGAACCAGGGAGACGCTCGTCACAAGGACGCCCCTCAGTGGACGGAGAAGGTAAATACATCAACAACTGAAAAAGTTCTCAGAAAGACTGTGGACCTAAACTTATCACAGAGCCAGTGTTTGGACCACAACTCCACCCTTCAGTGAAAAGTCTTTTGGGACTAGATTTATATTGTTGGTGTGGGGGGTCTTCCCCCCCCCCCCCCCCCATCTTACTAAAGTCATCATCCTGAGAAGTTTGGACGTGGAAATGACTCAGTATAAAATTCACAGAAATTCAAATTTAAATCACATATTTCAGACATAGAGTCCGTAATCCTGTTTAGTAGAAATATAAAATAAACTCCATTATATTATACAGTCTGTAGATATATTTTACCCATCATGCACCTCTTTCTGCCTTCTTCTATTGTAGCACACCGTAGAAAAGAAGTCGAACTGGTCTGTTTGGAAGATGATGTTTACACAGTGAATATTAGTCGAAAATTGAAGAAAATGTTCGTCGCTCGTGTGTGTGTGTGTGTGTGTGTGTGTGCGCGTCTGCCTTTGTCTTTCGCGCGCACAGATGTCTGCTAGTCATTGGTTGATGAGTTGAGGACTTAAAAAACCAAGTCAAGGGCTAAGCAGC
>NC_024312.1:1505636-1515588 GCF_000523025.1 Cynoglossus semilaevis | reverse complement strand
TCTCTTATCTCCAAAGTAATTACTGTCTGTTTAGATGATTACCTGTAATTACTTGTTAGCTGTCAGCATCAGACAGAAATACGGCTTTTGAGACATAAGAAGGAAGACAGGGAGGTGGAGGAAGGTGGGTTTGGAGGTAAAGTTGGATCGGGCAGAGGTGCCAAGGTGACAGGAGGAGGTGGAGGAGCTGGAGGAGACGTGATAGAAAAGGAGCGCTGCACTGGGAGTAGCAGGAGACGGAGGAGGGGGAGGAGGAGCTGGGGACAGAGAGCAAAGTGTTGACATGTGTTTCTGTCAGTCAAGGTCAAGCGGATGTTGTCTCCTCGTTCACTCTGCCGTCCGTCACGGCGTGCTGTTGAATTAAGCTCCCCTTCATCTGTGGAGACGAGGCGGACTCTGACGGCAGCTGTAATTGTAGGGCTACTGATTCACACTGACGACGCCGACACTGTTGTTCCCCAGCAGTCATGTGACCATGAGGTCGAAGTATCCTTGTCATTGTCCCAGTAATAATATGGATGTTAGATAAAAATATATGTTAACAAATATACATTTTAAGTCAGGGAACCAGTCCTAGCATTTAAAGGAACTGAAACTAACTGAAAGTGTGTGGCAGTGACTTCAGCCCAAGTCCTAACCCAGTCCTAACCCAGTCCTAACCCAGTCCATGTTTTCCCTCCTGTTCAGAGCCTTGGCTGTGACACTGCTTGATTGAACTCAGGTGCCGTTCATTTGTTCTGATCATCCTTCAGACGTTCTACTCCTTCACTGGAGTCCAGCTGTGGTTGGTTCTACTGACTGGACTTGGCCTTTATGGCAGAGTGGCCGACGGAAGCCTCTCCTCAGAGCAGGACACACGAAAGAACCCTGTTAAAACCCTGAAGGACGGCGAGATGGTGAGACATAAATACTGAGCAAAGGCTGTGAAAACGTTGGACCATGTGACGTTTCACTGTCTCTTTTTTACTACATCTGCAGAAATGTCAACAATTCTGTGGTTTTCTGTCAATAGGGGGCGCTGTGTGTACATAAATGAGGAAAAACAATGAAATGATTTTAGCAAATGGCTGCAGTATAACAGAGAGTGAAACATTTAAGGTGGACTGAATACTTTCTGTACTCACTGTATTATTTTATGTTTCTAGTGAATAAATCATGGTTTGTTTGTTTTTTTAGACCGATTAAGTGAAACTAGATCATTTTCCACGGCACACCTGATGGTCTGACCACACGGTTATGTGCGGCAGCACGGTGGTTGGGAAATAACTGCTTTACACAGTGCCACCTACAGGCCTGGCATATGTACCACAGGGACTGGAATCATATTGATTTGTTATTTGACAATTACTTCTCAGGGACATTTGAAAGTTTCTAGTTCATCTATTTCTATTTTACAGCCGGGAAACCTTGAAGGAATGGAACCGACAGTCACTGTGTGGCCCAGAAACACCATGCTGGTTCTTTAGGTTCTGTAAACACAGCTTCTTCCCTCATCACCACTTAAACAATGTTTAGATTAAAAACTGCTAATTGTTGCTGTGGGACTGTTAATTATAGCAGGGAACTGTTAATTGTTGCCGTACGGTGGCTTCAGATGAAACGATGTGATGATGACACACACCACACACACCACACACACCACACACACCACACACACCACAAACACCACAAACACCACAAGTGCCAGCCACAAAAACACAGGCTCTCCCTCTCTCTCTCTCCCTCTCTCTCTCTCTCTCTCTCTCTCTCTCTATATATATATATATATGTGATGCTATATCATAAATACCAATTAACAGTTGGGAAATGACATTTTCAGTGTGTGAATGGACTGAAGAAGACTGTAAGGTGAACACAGGGTTGACTGGATAAGAACAATGACAGTGACTGACAGGTCTTTGTGGTCTACACTCTACAGGCGACGTCTGTGATTCACTGATTCATGTTGTACGGTACAGAATAAGGTGAGAGTTTGAAGACAAAATATAAAACCCTGTTTTTACCTTTTGGATTCACTACACGTCTTAGGAATGTTTCAGTTTGACTGGGATTAAATGTTGGTTAAAAAGTATGGAGATGTGGTTCCATATGAGTGTGTATATATGTGTGTATATGTGTGTGTGTATATATATGTATATACACTATAAGTATATATATATGTCTATATATGTATATACACTGTATAAATATATATATATATATATGTATACACTGGAATTAAATTGCAAAACTAAGAAGGACCTCAGCAGTGACAAGGGTTTGGTTTGATATGGTGAACATAAAAGACTAACAGAAGAGAGGACACAGTGATATCACCGTCCTACAGGTCCTGACGCAGGGACAGTACAATGGAGAGACAAATGGACAGAGGAGTGAGGGAGGACGGGGAGATATCTGCCTGTTACAGACGTGGGTTTGAAGACATTAATAAGACTAATAGAGCAGGTTAGCATCATGTGATCATACGTTAGCCTCCACCGCCAAGAGACGAACGGCTACAGTCAGAGCAGGGCTGAAGGTGGGAGTGACGTGAAGTGGCTGGAATATGAACACTGACACTGTCAACTGACACTGACACTGACACTGTCAGTCAGTGTCAGTGTCAGTGCCAGTGTCAGTGTCAGTGTCCGTGTCAGTTCCAGTGTCAGTTCCAGTGTCCGTGGCAGTGTCAGTGTCAGTGTCCGTGTCAGTTCCAGTGTCAGGGTCAGTGTCAGTTCCAGTGTCAGTTCCAGGGTCAGTTCCAGTGTCAGTGTCTGTGTCAGTTCCAGTGTCAGTTCCAATGTCAGTGTCTGTGTCAGTTCCAGTGTCAGTGTCTGTGTCAGTTCCAGTGTCAGTGTCGGTGTCAGTTCCCGTGTCAGTGTCAGTGTCAGAGTCAGTGTCAGTGTCAGTGCCAGTGTCAGTGTCAGGGGCAGTGTCAGTGTCAGTTCCAGGGTCAGTGTCAGTGTCAGGGCCAGTGTCAGTGTCAGTGTCGGTGTCAGTGTCAGTGTCAGGGTCCGTTCCAGTGTCAGTGTCCGTGTCAGTTCCAGTGTCAGTGTCAGTGTCCGTGGCAGTGTCAGTGTCAGTGTCCGTGTCAGTTCCAGTGTCAGTGTCGGTGTCAGTGTCAGTGTCAGCGTCAGTGTCAGTGTCAGTTGACAGTGTCAGTGTCAGTGTCGGTTCCAGTGTCAGTGTCAGGGTCAGTGTCAGTGTCAGTGCCAGTGTCAGTGTCAGTTTCAGTGTCAGTTCCAGTGTTAGTGTCAGTGTCAGTGTCAGCGTCAGTGTCAGTGTCAGTTGACAGTGTCAGTGTCAGTTCCAGGGTCAGTTCCAGTGTCAGTGTCTGTGTCAGTTCCAGTGTCAGTGTCTGTGTCAGTTCCAGTGTCAGGGTCAGTGTCAGTGTCAGGGTCAGTGTCAGTGTCAGGGTCCGTTCCAGTGTCAGTGTCCGTGTCAGTTCCAGTGTCAGGGTCAGTGTCAGTGTCAGGGTCCGTTCCAGTGTCAGTGTCAGTGTCAGAGTCAGTGTCAGTTTCAGTGTCAGTTCCAGGGTCAGTTCCAGTGTCAGTGTCCGTGTCAGTGGCAGTGTCAGTGTCAGTTCCAGGGTCAGTTCCAGTGTCAGTGTCTGTGTCAGTTCCAGTGTCAGTTTCAGTGTCAGTGTCAGTGTCAGTGACGCAGCAGCTCGACTTTATTCCAAAGAAAATCACAGCATGTCATTCTACACAAAAGGATAAAAATGACATATGTTTATAATTAGGTGACAGTGCCCTCTAATGGCCACAGTACTAAGTAAGTTTATAATTCTTTCTCTGCGGCCTGTTACCGACTGACAGACGGACTGGTACCGGTCCACGGACCGAGGGTTGTGCACCCCTGTTCGACAGTGCAGCTTCACAAAAACACATTTGTCTGGATGGGAATTGTTCAGAACAGAGCAGAAACACCCACTGACCAATCATCTGGGTAAGAACACCAGCAGGGGGCGCCACATTGATAATCGACAGGGCACCTAGGATAACCTGCTGGCCTTATTTCAGTTCAGGATGACACCGACGTGTACTCCCTGCAGTATTAACCATGAAATAGACAATACTACTACTAGTAGTAGTAGTAGTAGTCGTAGTAGTCGTAGTAATACAACAACCCAGTTCAGTATCAACTGTGTCATGGTCCAAACTCTGATTCTTTTTCTCTCTCCCTGTGCCTCTCTCTATCCTTCTCCTGACCCTCCCACACTACCTCCTCTCCTCCTCCCGCTCTCCTCCCTCCTCCTCCTCAGAGGACCAGCTCTGTCTCTCTCCGCTCTTGTCTCTTCAGTCAAGGAGAAACTAATTGGAGGGAAGAATAGAAGAAAGGAGCTGGTGGGGAAACTAAACCCAAGCCAAACTTTTTACTTCTCTGCTACAACATGCCACAGAAAGGTACGTTTTCCTCCCTCCTTTCTCTCCCTCTCTCTCTCTCACTCCCTCCTTTGCCCGTTTTTTCTGTGTGATCTCCCCATCTCTCTCTCTCTCTCTCTCTCTCATTTACTCCCCCTCTCTCCCATCATCATCCTCTTTACATCACCTAAAGTTTATCAAGATACTTTTCTTTATCAGATAAGATAAAAAAAGACTGTCTTCATGGTTCATTTAAAAAAAGACATTTAGGATCTGAAAACTCAGCAGTTTGATGCTTAAAAGTGAGAAAAAAATTAAATTAAATAAATATCTCAACGTGAAACAAATCTTGTGACATTACACATTCGTGCCGATTGTTTCGTGGATTTACTCACAGCCTCCGCCTTTAATAAACCTCACTCCACACTTTATAACAGCGTCGCATCAGAAGAGGAACAGTCTTAACAAATACTGTAGTACCAGGGTTCCGTGAACGTCTCACAACTTTGTAAGATCCGGCAAAAACCCAGAAAACCTGTGTAAAAGTCGGTGAGCGTCAAGAAGAGTCGACGTTCGAACCTCCGTCACCAGGAAGTTGTGACGTGTTCATAAAAATAAAATACACATTCATTTAATACGATACAAACCAAAGGCTCTAAAACATTTTCATTTATTTCTTTATTTGTTTCTTTATTTTTATCCAAAGTGTTCACTCACTTTGAGACGTGATGCAGAAACACGTTCCACTAAAGCAGGGACAGAGGAAAGTTGGACAGAACTTCTTCTTTATTTGTCCCTGGTCCCTGCCTTAAAACAAAACCTCTATTTCAGCTTAATAATGACATTACGGTAACTGACAAACGGTGTCGATATTCTCTAGAATATATAAAGATCAGTAAACTGAATTTTATATCATATTTTATACTGACATTTTTACATATTTAAATATATGTATATTTATATAGTTCAGTTTAATCGAATCGAATCTTTTCAGAACAAAAGAAAATTAAATGCCTCATGTGGACTAATCTAGAATCTTCGACATATTCTTTCCACTGATCTGGTTTGGAGATGTTTGTCTGTCGGACCGCGGACCAGAGGTTTCTCCGTTTTATGATAAAGTAGAGGTTTCTTTAAAAACAAGTCAATATTGAAGGAAACTTTACAAACTCTACAATAAACTACTAAAACACAACACACATATTGTTGGAGTGAAGAAAACGAGTTGTTTAGGTTTAAAATATCGAGATGAATATTTTCTACGTTTCTTCATTTTAATAAAAAAATACGTAAAAAACGTATTTAAGATCCGGAAACAACTGATCACGGTTTTATCAATTATATATATTCATATATGTGTGTGTGTGTGTGTATTTGGTAGCTGTTTGCGGCCTTCACACGGAGGCCTCGGGACGAACGGTGGACCCGCAGAAATATTTGTCTTTTATATATATATATGTATATAAAAAAGACCATTTTTTTCAAGATTGTTTAAAAAGTTCCGGTCAGTCATCTTTATTCTCCAGGTTCCCACGGACCGATGATCTGACTCTGCTGTTAATGAACGTCTTAATTATATCTGAGCCAATTAACCGCTTGATGAATCACCCGACACAAACACACACACACACAAACACACACACACACACCTGAGCCACCGTTCGGCAGCGAATACACTCCAGTACCCTAAATATATTATTATTATTATTATTATTAATATTATTATTAATATTATCATTATTATTATTGTTGTTGTTGTTGTTGTTATAAAAATAATCTAAAATCACAGGCCTGTATCTCTGTAAAAGAATCACATCCAGTTCGTTGATAACAGTTTAAATTTAAAGTTTATTATTATTATTATAATTTAAACTTCTGATCGTGTATTTAAATTTAAATTTAAAAATGACTGGCTGACTGGATTTAAATAATCCAACTAAAACTAACGCGGCTGTAGCTGCACCTGAACGCATCATTTTAATACACACCTGTTTTTCTTTTTCTGAACAAACAGAAACTTCTTTGTAATTAAACTGTAATTGATGAACTCGTTTATAGTTGGAGAATAACCGACATGTTTTTAAATAATATAAACCTGTTTTTTATTTTCATTCGTGTGTGTTCTTTAGTGAAATCCGTACAGAGTCCGCGTCTTTCAGCTGACGTTATGTAATGTTCCCGCTCATCTCGGAAGAATACCACGAAATCCTCGGATATTTGATGTGGTGAAGGTTTTCTTAATAATAATAATAATTATTGTTGTTATTGTCAGGCCGGTGGATGAAGCCGCTGCCTCCTCTGCCTCCTCTGCCTCCTCTGCCTCGCTCCTTTCTCCCGCTCCGTCAGCTTGAACCGCGGCTGAATACAACTTTTCTATAGTCGTCGGCCTGTTCAACAGAACTCCTTTATGTCCGCAGCGCTGCTAAAACCGGACTCCCCGCCGCGGTTTTGTGTCGATGGTGTTTTTAACGAGCCGCAGTCTAACGAGGCAGCGACAGGGAAATCCTGCGGCCGCACAAAGACACGCAGGCGGGTATTTACCGAGCAGAGCCGCGGCTCCGCTGCCCGGCTCTTTGTCCTCCATTCAGAGGAGCACTGTGTCTGTGTGTGTGTGTGCGCGCGCGCGCGTGTGTGAGCTTGCATACATGCCATTGTGGGGACATTGTATCTGATCGCTCTCTTGTATTTGGGGACTTGTTGCATCATGTGGACTAAACTCAGGGTCCAATAAATCAGCAGTTTCTGTGAGTTGTGACGCGAATACATTATATAAAGTGTAAATAATTCACTGCACGGTACTTCAGAAGGTCACAGTTCCCTACAGAAACTAGTCCCCTGGAGGTCAACCAGAGAATGAACTCACCAAAAGTACATGGAAGGTTTATCCAGAAAGATCGTCAACAGAACGAGTTAACCAGTCAACACACAGTTCATGTGTGACGTAAAACTACAAGAAGTCATTTAGAAGTACAGAAGAACCAACAGCAATATTTACTGAAAGGTTCAAGGTTCTGGTTTCTTCTGGGTAAATTCACAATATTTCTGACACTAAAATGTTGATGCTACAAAACCTCAGTGTAAAGGTCAGAGTTCAGACGGGTTAAAGCATCAATGCAGGTCACTGATGACAGAATCAACTTCAGTCAAGTCTTTATTTGTTTTCACACTGGTTTTTCAGACCAAGCGTCAGACTGACTCTTCATCACTGATGAAGATCAACTGTAACGTCATCTCTGACAAACCTGTGGGGTTTTTTTTATTACTGTTAGGGATAACTACGGTTTCTCTTCATTTTTTAATGATTTCTAATATTTTCCATTCTCACAATCAAAGCTGGGCCTTAAACAAAACACATCTATTTTTTTATGAACTGACTATTAACATGTAATAGTCATTTACTGTACCTTTCTTTGCAGATTACAGAAGTCAACCGAGCTGGGAGGCTGGAGTGGCGTCCATGATGCAAAACAGTGAGTTTTATCCCAAAACTCTTTCTGTTGTGATTGAAGCTTCGTTTCAGGAGCGGTGAGAACGTAAACGGTTGATTTCTGCTGTGAGACAAGTGTGTGCATCTGTGTTGTTTACACAACATCAAGCTTTTTTAAGGTAAAGTGTTTCAACACTGACCCTGAGCTTTGATAAAAACTAAAATGTACATCTTTTATTCCACGAGCTGCTGAAACACCTGACTAATGGTTATGTTTTGGGTAGAAGTTTCACTTTCAGTTTTGTAAATCCATTTCACATGTTGATAGTGTTGTAAAAACACAACACTTTTACACTAGAGACTGACAAAGAACTCGTTTCATTTTTGTCTTTCTTCGGGACAAGAGGTCCATCCAGTGGTCACTGAAGGTGTGTCCAACTCGTCTTTACGAGTGGGTTTTTTTTTCTTGCATCTCTCTCCTCTGCATTTTTTCCACATTTCTGCCCATTATTCCTACATTAGTACATTATGGTTGTAAACTCTGTGCCACATCCCCCTGATACACACTTATATTTATGATATATATTTAAGGTGTTAAAGGTGAGCCGCTCCCAGGTTCAAACCCACACAGGTCTTCATCATGAACTGGGTTTGTTCTGGTGGTGGTTCACCCTCCGTGGCAGGTGAACGACGTTACTAGGCGTGCAGCATCACAGATATTATTCAGGTTCTTTCACACCCGAGTGGCCGCCGTCGGTTTCCAGGTCCCTCTCACAGTGTATCACAACGGTTGCCTCGGCTAATGTGTCAACGAACGCTGAGGTGTGACGTTGGAATAAAAAGAATAGAACGGCAACTGGTCGAAGTTCTCGTAGGGCCAGGCCTGGCCGTCAGGTGGCTCAGTGGTCCAGTTACAGACGTCGTTTAGTTGTTTGATCACTGATGGTAACAGTTCACAGAAAGAGTGAGAATTAATTGAACTCCAGCTCAGTGTGAATGAGCTGATTTAAAGTGAAAGCTGCTGAGCTGCTCCCAGGGGCCCTGCCTGCTGCGTCTGAGTGTGTGTGTGTGTGTGTGTGTGTGTGTGTCACAGAGGGACCGCAGTGAAATTGACTCCATATGTCTGTCTATTAATTGTGTGTCAGCAGAGGAAAGGCCCAGTGTGTCCCTCTGGGAAATGACACTGTGATTAACAATTTCTACGGCAGAACGTTTGAGGCCAAAACACAAAGTGAACATGAGAGAAAAGTTGGAGGAAACAGCATCGTCTGACTTCTCCCATAATTCACTGTGAACCTGTGACTGTGTCCAGTGTGATGGAAGGTGGACCTCCTTCAGAACCTTGTTTGTCCTCCAGGTCTGTGTTGTCTGTGTCTGTATAAGTGACCAGGCAGATGAAGAACATCGCTGCCCCTAATGGACCGACAAGTGTTTCACCTCATACATTAATTCAACAACTAATTGGCAATTACAAAAGACATGGAGGAAACGGACGACGTCTGCTTTCATCATGTGTCTCTGTGGAGAATATATATATATATATATATATATATATATATATATATAGAAAACTATATAAAAATACAGTAATATAATTGACAAATGTTAAATATATTACACCATATTAAAATATATAAATATACCAGCGTATCTTTTCTCCATTGGAAAGTGATTATAAATAAGCAAAAATCAGCAAAGAAAAAGTTTTTTTTTTTAATGACTTGTTAATTTTGCCTCCATCACAAAATCACTGAAGGAACTTAGTGTTTATGTCTTTGGAAAACATTAAGGAGTGACAACATTTAGAGCCAAAGCTGTTGAAAAATAATAGAAAATAAAAAATAAAAATGTAGGATGTAATTCCTTTTTCACTCACTTAATATAATATTGAGTTTTATTTGTGGTGATCTGTGTGTGTGTGTGTGTGTGTGTGTGTGTGTGTGTGCATTGATATGAATTATTAATGTTCTGTTGAGAGCTTTATAAAACTGCAATATGTTTCTCCCCCACAGAGCCATTAGGAAACAATAGACAATTGATTTGGTGTAAATCCCTACTTAACCTCTACAGACTGACAGAGTACAGACAGTCAGAGTACAGACTGACAGAGCAGTACAGACTGACAGAGCAGTACAGACTGACAGAGCAGTACAGACTGACAGAGCAGTACAGACTGACAGAG
>NC_024312.1:1503396-1504990 GCF_000523025.1 Cynoglossus semilaevis | reverse complement strand
CAGTATTTGTCTCTGCTGTGAAAATTCAAGCTTTTAATAATATGTTTAAAGTTTATGGATTTGTTAAAAAGCAGAAGTGGAAATATTTTTAAATATTGTCTCCATCCATGATGTTTTTACTGCTGACTTAAAAAAAAAAATCAAATAAATGCAGGTATCAGGGACAGGTCTAGAGGTTGATTCAAAATTGTTTTCTCAAAATTGTTTAATTGCTATTTTGACTCAACCATGTGTTTATTAAAATAAAATTGAAAGAGACTTTTACTAAAACAAAAACATGTTTCCAACAGAGCAGACTGTGTTTGTATTTGTGTGTAAAGATATGATTTTATCATTTTATTTTAACCCATTTATCTGCCCCTGCCCTCCGTGCTCCTCCTCCTCCTCCCCTGCATGTGATTGGCTGTCGTGCCTCCTCACTCCTCCACCTGCTCCTCTTACCTCATTGTCATCCAAATGTTCCATTGTTTTTAAGAAAGTATTTCTTAAAAACTCTCTTCCTCTCTGTATGTGTTTTCGTCTGTGCGTGTGTGTACCTGTGTGTACCTGTGTGTACCTGTGTGTACCTGTGCGTACCTGTGTGTACCTGTGCGTACCTGTGTGTACCTGTGCGTACCTGTGTGTAGGTCACAGTGGAGTCAACCAGCTGGGTGGAGTGTTTGTGAACGGCAGGCCGTTACCTGACTCTACCAGGCAGAAGATCGTGGAACTAGCGCACAGCGGCGCTCGACCCTGTGACATATCCAGAATCCTGCAGGTAGAAACCCATCTGTGTGAACTGGACCTCCAGAACACGTGTATAATCACATATAGACTTATAACATGCAGAGTGTTTGTGTCCAGGTATCTAACGGCTGTGTGAGTAAGATCTTGGGCCGTTATTACGAGACCGGCTCGATCCGCCCTCGTGCCATTGGAGGCAGTAAACCCAGAGTGGCCACTCCAGAGGTGGTGGGGAAAATCGCTCAGTATAAGAGGGAGTGTCCGTCCATCTTTGCTTGGGAGATTAGAGATCGACTGCTGGCGGAAGGAGTCTGCAGCAACGACAACATTCCCAGTGTAAGACCCAAACGGACAGTTTCATTTTTACCGTCATCTGCTCTGATAGACGTCAGTCTATGAAGTCATACTTGGCTACACCAAATAGTCATATATGACGTCATGTGACAGTAGAGGGCCAGGACATTAACATGACAAAGGCTTGTATGTAATCAAAGGCAGTGAGATCCCAGGGATTCACTCTGGTGTTTTAAATGACCATAATGAAGGTTGTCGTCGAGCTCTGATATTGTGTGGGATTTAATCCAACACACTTTTTTACCCAAGAAAGTATTTCCTTCATAGTCGCCTCATGTTTTCGCTGCAGGTTTCATCAATCAACCGAGTACTGAGGAACCTGGCCAATGACAAGCAGCAAATGGGCACGGCTGGTGCTGAAGCGATGTTTGACAAACTCAAAATGCTAAATGGCCAGAGCTCCTGGGGAGGACGATCAGGATGGTACGCTGGGACGACACTCACTGCCTCTGGTACGGCCAAAAATAACTTCTTACTTTAATTTACAAAGATGATACAATTTTCATGTTGCATTTAT
>NC_024312.1:1470256-1503360 GCF_000523025.1 Cynoglossus semilaevis | reverse complement strand
GAGGTCTGACCCAGTTTCCAAGTTGTTTCCACATTTTGGATTTGTTGTTTCCACCCTTTACAATTCAGATCAATCTGGCACTGACTCCACATTCACCCTCACCCTCACCCTCACCCTCACCCTCACCCATTTGTTCTGTGAAGATGGCTCATATGCTGCCGCTCCTCCTCCACCGTCCTGGGATTAACAACAGTGAAACAAAGTCATGCCATACAAGCACGTCTGCTGCCTACCCATCAGTCCACAGCATGTGCCCAAGTGTGTGTAGTGTGGAGGAGGAGGAGGAGGAGGAGGAGGAGGGGGGGTGAGGGAGAGGAGGTGGCGTCTGCAGTCATTTGTGTCTCTTTCTGCCTGACTGACTGTGACACTGAGCAATGGCTTCATTCTGTTTTGCAGCCTCTGTCTGCTGGGGATAATGAATAATTAGGCTAGCACCACAAATAACAGAAGTTCCACAGGGAGTGGGAGTCGAGCGCTCGTCTGGAGCTCACACATCCACTGTGGAATATCCTCTCTCTTCCATCGTCACTGACTCACGTTTGAAGATTTCATAATCATGTTTGTGATAAATCCCAGTCTAAACAAACCATGGATTTGGGTGATCATTAGTGATCAGTGATTGGTGTTGCCAAATAATGCACCTGTCGGGCTGTGAAGAGCTGCGGTCATTTTTATACATGAACAGGATTTTTCTTAGTTCAGTGGAGGATTTTTCATTTTTATATGATTTAACATAATTCTATATCATTACAGTTTTGTCATATTGTGGCAGAAACCAAAGATTTGTTACTTCTGTATTAATGACCTGCCAACAACAGAGGCTTTTAGAGAAACACAAATCCACAGCCAACCTATAATCCTGCAGGGTGAGAGACAAACGACAATATTCACCACAATATATATAAGGCCAGTAATAGGAGGGGGGGGGGGGGGGAGTCAATGCATATGTACACGTTATATTAACTCTCAGCACAGATAACTGACAGGAACTGATCTGAGGTCAGAATCTGAAAAAAAATAAAGTTTTTTATTTCTGCTCATTTTTCATCTCCTCCCTCCCTCCCTCCCTCCCTCCCTCCCTCTCCTCCTTCCTTCCTTCTCTTTCTCCATCAGAGTGTCCAGCAGCAGAGGGAGGAGACAGCACCGTATCAGTCAGTTCTAACGGCGACGACACAGAGGAGACTCAGATCAGACTCCAACTGAAGAGGAAGTTACAGAGAAACAGGACGTCTTTCACACAGGAGCAGATCGATGCCCTGGAGAAAGGTAACATCTGAGGAGACATCAGGTTCAAGTGTGTCTATGGCCTTATATGGTCACATCCCCTGAAGGGCCTTCACTTGTTGTCCATTGATCTGCCTGCTGTGGATCAACTCAAATGTTGTTGTACAATGTTGCCTTTTCTGCAGAATTCGAACGAACTCACTATCCAGACGTTTTTGCCCGTGAACGCCTCGCAAACAAAATAGATCTCCCAGAGGCAAGAATACAGGTAGGTCTTTGGTCCTTATGGAGACAAGTCCAATCTCCAGCACCGTAGTCGTTTCCATGTGAGCAGATAGACTTTGAGACGATCTCTCGGTGTTAGCAGTGGACCAAACAGAACAAGCTTTTAGATCGATAGCATGGACCCCCTTCGGCCAATGTCCACCAGTGTTTCCTCTTTCTGTCTTCTGTCAAATGTAGGTTTGGTTCTCCAACAGGAGGGCAAAGTGGAGAAGAGAGGAGAAGCTGAGAAACCAACGTCGTCAGATGTCCAGCTCCTCGAGCCACATCCCCATCAGCAGCAGCTTCAACAGCAGTGTTTACCAGCCGTTAGCACAGCCCACTACACCAGGTAGTGACCGGGCCAAGTGACCGAGTCAAATGAAACAGTAGGGGGCAGTATCCCTTGGTTGGACCTGACCATGACCTCCTTCATTAATGCACCGTTCTGTGTTGCCAGTGTCCTTCTCATCGGGATCAGTGTTGGGAAGACCAGATCCAGTTCTGTCCAATGGATACAGCATACCAGCCATGCCCAGCTTCAGTATGGCTGCCAGCCTCCCCATGCAAGTAAGAAAACCTTTGTTTCAGTGTATTACATACTCAGCATTTCTGTTACTTCCTGGGAAAACACTGGGTTATGGAATATTCTGTCACCTTTCCCATCTCTTGTTGGTAAATAGTCACTGTAGTGAAAGGAAATGCACTGGTTATACAGAGTGATGTAGGAGATGAAATGTTATGGTTTGATGTTATACATTTCCAGATTAAATGAACCTCTGGTTATCTGATTTAAGAAGGATTCAAACCTTAAACCTTTCATAAAAACACTGGTTTTTATTTGGCTGTTGTTTCCAGGCCTCCAGTCAAACCTCGTACTCCTGCATGCTGCCCACCAGTTCTCCCGTAAATGGAAGAAGTTACGAGACATACACCCCTCCGCACATGCAGCCACACCTCAACAGCCAATCAATGACGTCCTCCGCAACATCGTCAACAGGTGAGAAAGCTGAACTGCAAGTAAAAATCGTTGGCTTCCTTTTAGAAGTTTGTAGAGAAAGTAAATCAGCGCGTGGTTTAGCCGTTAGCCTCCGTTTTAATGACTCCGCCCACTCTTACTCTGCTCAGGTCTGATCTCCCCCGGTGTGTCCGTCCCGGTCCAAGTTCCTGGAAGTGAAGCAGACATGTCACAGTACTGGCCACGACTGTAGTAACCGGCCTTGCCTGCATTGATCGTTGTTGCTGACTGTAACACGAGGTCTCAACGACTCTTTTAAAGATTTACTGGAACTATCTGTAAAAGAAAGAAGTGATACATCACTGTTGGAGGAACATTATTTTTTCTACCACATCCTGGAGACGAGCAGGACGAAGAGCGTTTTATTCAACACCTGAACTCCTTCACCGCATCATCTTCTTCAGCACGCCGTCCCTTAGTGTCGCTGCTCAGTTCAGTGGCAAGAATTAAAGCTTTACTCTGAGCAGTTCCCAGGAAGCTCAGACAGAAGGGCCGTCCTCCTCCTAAAAGGAATGAACTATTGTCAAGGAGTTTCAACGTTCTACAGGACGACATATTACCTCTACTTCAAGGTCCTAATTTATATCCTGTTTGTGTACTTGTAGCAAAAAGACAAAAAAACTAAAGAAAAACAAGGTTGACTAAAACTAAATGACACTTGAAATAAATAGTTGAATCAGTGAATCAGCACTGGCTCTGGACTGAGATCTGTACAGAATTGAAAATGTTAAATCTGGTTGTATGTGTTTCTAGTATTGTAAAAGATCTGCTAACAGATACCCCTCTCCTACATGAGGGTTTTTTTTTGTTTGTTTTTTTTTGGACTGGGGAAATAAACAATATAACCATCTGTTTGATAAGTGGAAATAGAGCCTACACTTGGCTAACTTACAAAAGCTGCTGGATTGTGTGTGGATGTAAATCTGTTATCAATTCTAAAGTGTAAAGTATTTGTCATTTCCAGTGCTCTGGAAAAGTTTCCTAAAAATAAAGTCAGTTTAATGATGTTGCCTTTTATCTGGGTGATTGATAGGACGTTCAGTGCTTTCAACGTGCAGTAACACATCACTTTACTCCACAGATCTTTGTCACTGCATACGCAGACGACAGTCAGGTTTATTTAACCTCTGATATAAATTTACTTTAGGATTATATATTATATTCATATTTTTATTGAGATCCAGGTGAAAATCGTCCATTTAGTGAATTTATTTTGTGTTTTGTGTAAGTTATTTTATACCAATCTGTTCTTAAAATGTTTTCACTCTGCTTCTTGAATTGAAACAAAATGCTTTTATGGAATGTAAATATAAAACCAACTCTCTATACAAAAACATATCTGAGACATGGTTGTATATTTACTACAGAAATATAAGAATGTTTAACAGACCTTACTCTGTTTGTGCCATGGCGTCATTAGGTCCGTTTGACCCTGAAATCTATGGGATATTTTTTTAATGTTAATTAAGGCTGTGTTAAAAATGGGTTTAGGATAAGAGGTAATCATTAACAACAACACACTATCTTTAGATCACACACACATCACATTTGTTGGAAAAGAAATATTCTGTTCATGGCTCCATCCTTCTGTTTCATTCATTAATTCACTCCACTCGTCACTTCTTCCACCGGCCAGCGGGTGGCTGCGAAATGAGAGGGGTCAACCTCACCTCATTTACCTAACAAAAGACCGGAGAAAAGAGAGAGGGAGAAAAAGACGGTGTGACGGCTGTCACGGAGAGAAAAGGAGATGATGTTGGAGACAGATGACCTGCAGCTCTGCACTGAAAAGTTCCATTCCATTCCATTGACATCATCATGTCAGCACCTATCAATTACTGTCTGCATCAGACTGCATCATAGAGTCTCTAATCATCCACAGCTCTTACAGAGTGATCAATGAGGCCTGGCTACCTGCCACCAGTGAAAAGGAAGGATGACACGATCATTAGGGTTGTTCTGGTCACAACCACACTTTGATTGTTTTTCTCTCCCCGCGTGTGTGTGTGTGTGTGTGTGTGTGTGTGTGTGAGTGGCCCAGAATCATCAACTTCTCCTGCGTCAGAAATATTTCTGCTCACAACTCTTTGAGATCTGGTTCATTATTCTGATTGGTCCAGTTCAAGACTAATTGTCTTCAACCTTAAACAACATCTCGGTGTCATTACCTCACAGGCAGTGTCCACTGATATGGACCACCCTGTGTCATTCTTTACCAAGTATTTTCATTCAAATGGAATGACTGTGTCTCCATTAGTTCCACTGGTGAGTGGAAATCATAACCTCTTCAGAGAAACATTTACAGATTTGTCTCAGTCATTGGTGGTTTCAGCCATTTATTCTAGTATTAATTCACCGTCTACTGCCTAGTTTTGTACAGGAGGAGCTGCAGCCTTTCCCACCTGCCGTCGAGCAAGGGGCAGGAATTCAACCTGGACACTTGACTGGTCTCCACTGCAACAAAACACCTTCCACTTTAATGACACCATTAAAACCTCAATGAAAAATGAACTGCTGCTGAGTGGAATTAATTATGTTGTTGTTGTTGTGTGTGTGTGTGTGTGTGCACCAGCATCAGTCAGCACACACACAGGAAAGAAAAAGAGAAACGCCAACATGGCAGGAATTGAAATGAAGGGGGAAATGGAATATGGTTATTGGATGAATTACAGAGCAGGCATCCATCCATTCATCCATCCACTCATCCATCCATTCATTCATCCATCCATCCATCCATTCAGTCAGTCAGTCAGTCAGACAGTCAGACAGTCGGTCAGAGAGACAACAGCTCGCTGTCACACACTTCTCCCACAGCTGCTGATATCTTCATACAAATAATCATCATTTACATTCTAATTAAAAATCATCATTATGTTGATCATTTACATCCTAATGAACTACATTTGCATGGTAATCACAGCAGGAGTGTGTTGTGACAGGGGAACATTCAGGCAAATAAAGAGCTGGAGTGGACAGAGTGGACAGAGCGTCAGATAAAGACACGCTGAAATGAAACACATCGGCGCAGATGGGAGTCTCTGATCCACTTTGACATCTGTATTCAATCGGGGGTCTCTCTCTCTCTCTCTCTCTCTCCACAGGGACCCTGGACACGACACCACTAATAAATAAACTCCTGTTGTGATGAGAGCTGCAGCCTCTGATAACGACTAAATAAAGGTGGAGACCACAATGGAAACATGTCTTATTGAGTCGATGGACGGATCCTATCAAAGCAATCACTCAGAGTACAGAATCACCCACTGATTGGTTGGATCCCTGCTCTTTCTGTATTCTCTTTGTGTAGTTAGTCAATAACTTAACTAACAAACCTCAAATACCTGTCGAGGTCGAGGTTTGTGTCTTTCTCCAGATCACACTTCGATCCTTAAAAAGATTTGTCTTTTTTGACAGAATGAAATTTGGCATCATATGAAGTGATGTCTGTTGGAGCCAGAGCTTTATGAAGACGGCCCCTGGTGGACCCTAGTGGCATTTCACCACAAACTGTGTTAATGGTTAGTTAGACACGTGTGGTTGCACCAAGCACGTGTGTCAAGATATTTTTAATGTAGTGAATGTGCAGATGCAACATTAGGTCAACATCATCTTCTTTGTCCAGATAAATGTTTATGTGACTGACCATCAGAGGGCAGAAAGGAGCCTCAGAACCAAAGGTTCCAGACTAGTCTAGTCCAACGTACCATCAATGTCATTTATAAAAAAAACATTTTCTTATGTTTTTAAACATCTTTCCATATTTGGGACTTTCTTGTGTTAGCAGCAGCAAGCATGTGGTTCCTCTGGGATTTAAACCCAGAAGTCTCTGCTTCTAAGGCAGGCGTGCTAACCGCTACACTATGGAAGTAACAACTTTATCTCCTCTTTGTCTGTGTGAACTACAACTGAAGAATCCTAGACATGCTCCTCCTGCTGGAGAGTTAGACCCGTGTCTTCTAATCAGAAACACCTGCCTCCAATCAGCACACCACCTGCTGTCAACACTGTAGGAACCTTGGCTGTTCTGTCGGTTCTCACCAGAAGGGTCTGTACTGCTGTTGTCAGTGGTGAGTTTTGATTTACTTGTAAAACGAGATGTGTTAAAGATTCTGAGTTCTGTTGAGGTCGTCACCTTCATCTTCACAAAACATTAGTTTGAATTCTGAGGATTGTTGTTTATTCTTTGACTGATCTGATTGTTGTACAAACATTTATTTCACCTGCAAATGCAGTCCGTAGGCTGCAGCCCACATGGCAGGTCACTAACCACAGAGGTGACAAAAGAACATGTTCTAATCTAATATTTTAGAACTTTGAAGAAATACCAAGGACACTCTCGTCTGGGAGACCAGAGAAGAAACAGAACATGTGAAACATTGTGGCGTCTGTGGAGAAGACTAAAGTCTGTGCAGCAGCTCTTGTCCAAGTTTTTGCTTCTAGTTTGAGAAGCTTTTTTTCAGGGACAAAAACAGAGGTCAGGCTGCTCTGCACATCAAATGTGGAGGTCAAACTGATCCACGTATCAAATGGAGAGACCGACCTGGGCCTGGGCCACACATCACACACTGGGGCAGCATCGGGCCACACACTGGACACATTTAATCTGCCCCCCCCACCCCTCCCCTCCTCTGGGGACAGAGAAGCTCAGACAGACAACACACACAGGCGCGCCGACTTACATCACCTCTGGCAGCTCGAGTGCTCCTTCTCTTCGTGGCTTTTCTCCTTTTCTTACCTTCCACTGTGGACAATCTCCTTAACACCACAATAGCATGGAGGATCCCTTTAGACCACAATGCCTTGCTGCCGCAGCACGGACAATCCGGTCCAGCTACAAAGCACAACATTCTCTGCTGCTCAGCTTCAATTAGCTGTGCTCTGATACATCTGAATGCAGCTCCAATACGGCCGTGGTACAATTTAAATATGGCTCAAAACATCTCACTTCAACCTCACTGATTCTCAAAGCAGCTTCAAAACTCTGTGGCTGCATTTTAACACACGCCTCAGTTCATCTGAATGCAGCGGCCGCAGATCTAAATAGGAGAACGGGGCAGTGAGTCTGTGAGAGCAGCTCAGATTCACTACCTGAAGCCCCTCGGCGTTGGCCGCCGTGGATGAATGAGTGACAGAAAGGAGAGAATTCCCGTCGGGCCGTCCAGTCAAGGGTTCAGCTTGACTCATAACGGCGGGAGCTTAACGCTGACTTAACAAACTGAATGCTTGTCACGACTGGTGACTGAAGTATGTTGACCGTCGCTGGTTGTTCTGTGAACGATTCAGTTTGTCTTGAATCAACATTTACCCACAAATACCATGTGGATGTGTTTACTGTCCTCTCTGAAGCTCTTCACTGAAGAGTCCCAGGAAGACCAGGCTGTTCCCTCCACCACACACACACACACACACACACACAGACGTTCCAGTTTCACCTAAGTCTTCATTACTGAGATGGACTTTTCATTAACAAAATGGAGACCATTTATCCAGCAGGAGGTGCAATAAAGATTAAAAATCACCAAATCCTTGGAAATGTTGGGAACTACGGGACTCATGTATCACAGAGAAGAGAAATGTTGATGACGCTGGAAAACACACGTGAAGTTGGACCAAGGTGACCTGTGGATCAAACGCACTCTGTTCAGCCCTGCCCTGTGATGGATGATTTAGAGCAGACGACCAGCTGAACAATTCAATACATTATATACAAATAAAAAGTTCTACCAGTGAACTGTTGGCTGAGGTATTCCATGACACAGAAATGTTCGTTTTTCAGAGATTTATACTTAAAATCCAACCCCCCCGTTTACCCTCCCCCCCCACTACCTGCTTTATTTTTGCTCTTTATTGCCACCTACATTTCTTTTCTTTTTTAAAAAACAAATGTCAAATGACTGGCTGCAGCGTTTCCTGGTTATTTGTCACTGGATATTATTGTAAGATGTAACCAGAGGTGAACGGTTCAACTTAAACCCGTTTAATAAACAGCGCGGTGATCGCGGCCTCTCCAGTCCTAAAGTGTCAGTTCATGCAGTCTTCTTGGAGTGGAAAGTGAAGAGGAGCTCCAATAAGAGGCTTTACTAATGTGAAGAGAGGCCCGTCACCCATTATGTACTTGTACTTATTGGCTCCTTTGGGAACACAAGAGGCTTTGGCTGCTCACTGGCTGCATGGAAGCCAAACAATAAAAGACTGTAGAGAGCGTGGAGCAATGGATACAACTGTTGTGCTGACTGAAGCTTACCTTAACTGGCTAGAGTGAGGGAGGGAGGTCCAGTAAGAGGCTTTGACTGAATACAAGACCTCAGGACAAAGGACAGCTAGCTGAACGGAGGTGATGAAGACGTCCAGCCCACCCTGGATACTTGAAAGACTGAAGCCTGACAAAAGGCTGTGGCCGGGTCTCAGCTGATCAAGTGTCTCTATAAAGGCTCCTCACACAGGACAGGATGACCTCGGGGCCCTCGTGTGATTGGTGATAATTAATGGGCCAAACAGAGTGACTGAGTTTTAAATGAACTGTAAATACATCGTATCCAGTGACCACAGTGAGACGAAACGGTGTCACTCATCCACTTTGAGCTGTGTGTCACTGACATTTATGGTCAAATGTTTTGATTTTTCTTCCAATCCGATGTTGCTGTATTTGACCACATGGCCATAAAACAGTTGTCTCTTTAAATGAGTGAACATCCAGTAACTCTGAGAGGAAAAGGTGTAAACTGATGGGGAGCGGGATGTAATTCCAGCCACTTACATTTTCTTTCACACACACACACACACACACACAAAATCAGTCTCCCAGACAGTGTGTGTCATCACTTAGCCGGCGGGTACAGTTGTTTTCCTGTCCGTCCCTGGAGACCAAACTGACACAGAGACGACCCAGGAGACTGTTTAAGGCTGCCAACAAGCACACGCACACACTGGACACACACACACACACACAGGACAACAAACGTATGTGTACGTGTGTTCTCCAGAGAAGCTCCTGACTGGAGGCTCCGCCCTGTGTTTCTATAGCAACAGGCATGTCATAACAGTTCCCTCTAATAATGTCACCAGGCTGCACACAGGTACACCATCATCTTCATCACCTTCATCATCATCACCATCATCATCATCACCATCACCATCATCTTCATCACCATCACCATCATCCCCATCATCTTCATCACCTTCATCATCATCACCATCATCATCATCACCATCATCATCACCATCATCATCTTCATCATCATCATCATCATGATTTGGTTTTTTTTTGGTGGTCAGGTGGTCAGGAGGTCAGGTGGTCAGGTGGTCAGGGCCGTGACTCACCCGTTGGTTGTTTGAGTATTAGTGAAGTGGTTTAAACAGAAACAAAGTAAACGATGACGGTCAGTGAAGCAGCTGTTCTCTGTGACTTCACCCTGTGGTCAGGACCAAACACACACACACACACACACACACCTTTTGTCTCTGTGTTAAGTGTTAAGTGATTCCCACAATACGTGATTATGCCGAGCCATTGAGCAAAAGCAGAGAGAGGGAAAGGCCTGGTGTAAACAGTTACTGATCCTGGACAACCACACCACCAGGGGGAGTCCTTTGTAGGAGAGTTTGACAAAATGTCGTGCCTCATTCAAATGTGTTGGCCAATCAGATAATTGTATTATATGTGAGACAATACGTTATTTATCTTATTTACCGTATAAGTTGCGCTTTTTTCTCATCCTTTGGCTAGGTTTCCGACTTATACTCAGGTGCGATTATATATTAAAATATATAATTTCACTGAGCAGCTGGTCATCAGTGCTGGAGGTGAATCGTTAGCCCTGATTGGTTGAAGTCATACTGACAAATACCAACACTTCAAAATCCCCATGACTATGAGTCGCATGTTTTTGTATTTTGAACCANCCGCCCCCCACTCCTCCACCTGTCTCTCCATCTCTAGTTTTTAGTTGGACTCAATAAACATCAAGAAAAAGAATCATTTTTTTTCCAAGAAAAAGCCTGATTCTAGCAGTTCATGTGGTCTCTGACAGCTCCACGTTCCTCCGCTGCTTCACTTTATCAACTAATGGCTGAACGTTTGTCCTCTGTCGTCAGGTCAGCGCTTGAAAAGTCGCTCCTGTCAAAGCTTTTATAGTGAGTGAAACGTCGGAGCAGAATTGTCTTGTCGCTGTCAGGACTCAGGCTTCTGGCTGCCGCACGTCATCATGTGACACTGGTTTCATCTCCTCCTCCTCCTCCTCCTCCTCTTCATCTACAGCTTCATCATCAAACAGCTCCAATGGATTGAAGTGGTTTTTCCTGCTAGAATCTCTCCTGGCTGATCGTGTTATTTTAAATATGGTGTAACTGTATCATTATTATCATGATGTAACATCCCATAATGACACAGCAGTATTAAATATATCTTATTTTGTTCATTAAGTGTGTGTGTGTGTGTGTGTGTGTGAGACACCTCTCCAGCCCTTTGTTGATAACACACAGATCTTTGGTGGCTGTTGGAGGAGGTGAGGGTTTGTGGTCAGGGCAGGAGGGCAGAAGGGCAGGTAGAGAGGGGCAGATTAAACAGGACAGGGCAGAGAGGGGGGTCAAGGGGGAGGGGTCCACGGCCTGTTGGGCGCCAGTGAGCCAGCACAGATTACTCACGCTTAACCTGGACTGGAGCAGCTTAGCTCTGACCAGGACACACTGCACTCTGTTCTTCTGTGCTCGGCTCAGTAGGAAGCCCCTCCCCCTGGACCCCCCCCCCCTCCACTGAGAGCTGGAGATTTTCCCTCTCTCTTTCTTTTCTTTCATTCACACCTGCAGTGTTTCACTGATGGCACTGAGGCACTGTTCTGACTGTCAACGTTCTGACTGTCAACGTTCTGACTGTCAACATTCTGACTGTCAATGTTCTGACTGTCAACATTCTGACTGTCAATGTTCTGACTGTCAACGTTCTGACTGTCAATGTTCTGACTGTCAACATTCTGACTGTCAACATTCTGACCGTCAACCTCACGTTGTCTCTCTGATAACGTCTGTGACCTGAAACATTTACAAGGGTTCTTGAAATAATTGTAACATTCCAAATGTATTCTGTGACTTGAACTGCAGTCCAGACTGCAGATATACAGTCCTAGTGATTGGTCCTCTGATCTACTGTAGTCAAGGCCAGATTTCGTCCCGCTGGCCCCGGGTTTGACATACAGTAAGTGCTACAGATTATTATTGTAGAGTTTTGATATATAATATAATATAATATAATATAATATAATATAATATAATATAATATAACATAAAGACATTTGAATGTCTTTATGTTAGCTAATATGAAAGACGGAGGAAACTTTAAGCTAATAACAAGCTAACAACATGCTAATGAGTTGAGAGTCTCCGAGGTCTCGTCTGCTCCAGCCAATTAGTCAACACCCAATGGGACATCAGTTCCTATTAACAAGGTGGCTGCTGGGTGTCACAGTGTCACCCCCCCTCCTCCCTGCCTCCCCCCTCCCCCTAGGTATATCCCAGAGATTCACACCTCAGCTTTGTGCTTTCATTAAATCCTTCATTTTTTAAATCATTTTTTAGATAAAAGGGTAATATTATAATATTAATAATTGTGGGGAATTAAATACAAAACAAAATAAACAATACAACATTGTGTTTTAAATGGTAATTGAATCAAGTTATTTAAATGATCACTTTGATATAAAAAAGATGTTTTAGTAGATCGTAAAACCAATAAACAAAACCAACAGTTGTATTATTTATCTGAAAACATTTGTATTCTTTTTGATTCTTTGATGATTTATTTATCTCCCAGAAACTTAGAGAAAGACAGACAGTACTTTATGTTTTAAGATTTTTTTTTCATTATAACATTTTGTTCTGTAAGTCAAAATGATAAATCCTGGTTATTATTATTATTATTTTATTTTTATCCTAAATCACAATCATGTTATAATTAATTTTTTTAATAATTAAATAAACATTTAGAGTTTTTTATTCTCATCATTTTTGGCGTTCTTTTAAATATTATTAATTAATACTCCTCTGCCATCATGATAAAAAAGAAAAAAGTACATAAAATAATCTGTGTTAAAGATGTATTTTCAGTATGACATATTTGTGATATTTGATTAAGAAAAAATCGCCGAATTTGAGTATTTTTGCGGTGAAACACAGAGCAGAAATCCCAGGTGAAGCAGTGGAGAGCAGTGACTCACATCTGAGTGACAATCCAGTACAAACTGGGTCACATGACGCGTCTGTTCCTCAGCATGACTCTCTACAGTCTGTGTCATGTCTGTAATGTCTGTGGGAGAGAATTGTTCCTGCTGATCGGACAAGAAAGAGCAGAGAAAAGTCAGCAGTGGAGGCAGGCAGTACTCCGCCTCACCACAAGGGCTCGTACGTGAACTAACAGGTGCTCTCCAGCTGGCGTCAACAAACAATTAAAAGTCGGCGCCAAACGAGAGGCAGTAGTCGGCGAAGAACAGCGGTGTTTATGCTGCGTCTGATCAGACTGACTATGGATTGTGTTTCAAGACTGAAACATCTCTCCACTGGACTTCCGGTCCAAACAGAAGGTGATAAGTGACGGAAGCTAACGCCTGAGCTAACAGGTTAGCTTCAAACTACGGGACAGAAGAGTCGTTCTTTTTAAATGGAGAGGTACAAACGAAGAGACTGTCGGTGTGTCTGTCCTGTCAGAAACCGCCATTACTGCTGTCCTTGTCTTTTATTGTCGTCGTGTGATAACTTCCGGACAAAACAGCAGGTGTTAAGTGAAGCTAAGGCCGGAGCTAACAGGTTAGCTTCAAACTACGGGACAGAAGAGTCGTTCTTTTTAAATGTAGAGGTACAAACGAAGAGACTGTCGGTGTGTCTGTCCTGTCAGAAACCGCCATTACTGCTGTCCTTGTCTTTTATTGTCGTCGTGTGATAACGTCTGGGCGAACTCGGAATACTGTGACCTGAAACATTTACAAAGAAGCCTCCGCAGACATGGAAGATCAGCCACGAACATTCAAAGACAGATTTATTTAGAAACTTCTGGAAATTAAAGGATCGATTTGTCATCGGATGAACAACGGAGACTAAACATTAGCCTCGACGATGTTAAGGTAAGGGGAAACCGAGAGACACAACCACGGACTTCAGCTAGAAGTAAAGGTAAGGCTAACAGTGGTTTTGGTTTTTAAATATAAGATGGGAGTAAGTAGGAAAATCTATTTGATAACTATATTTTTGGCCTAAAATATATTTTTATTTTATTTTCATAGACATTTGATTGAAGCAGCAGAATTTAAAGTTTGAAAAATATTTTTTCCTGAAGGTCCAAATTAAATTAGTTCTGCACTCATCTCTATACTTTAATTTGTTTACAGTTAATATGAATTTCTTAGACACAGGAAGGTGTTCTGTCCGTTTGTATAAAGAATCGTTCTTTGTAGAACTAATATGTTCCTGTGAATATGTTGGTGTTGGTGTGAGTGGAACTGATGGAGGAACGTTGTTGTATATGAAGGTATGAAGATATGATGGGATAAGATGCCCTCACTACTGTAAATCTGACTCAGAGAAGTCTGACCTCACTGCACCTCACTGATGCAGCTGGACCATCAGTGGACCATCAGTGGAGAAGATTCTCATCATCAACTTTAGTTCATTTTCCCCCCAAAATCCAAATCCTCCCGAGCTGTAAATGGACCTCAACAGTAGTGGAAATAAAGTGCCGAGAAGAGACGAGGAGATATAATTAGAAATTAAGGATTTTCCCGGGTGTAAACAGGGGTAGAGAGAGACTGTTGGGTGATTGGAGGGTGGGTCAGCAGAAAGTGATATAAAGCTCTGTAATTGTAGGTGATGTGTCGGTGAAAGTGATTTTGTATCGCAGCACATCACGGCGCGTCTTTGTGACTGTCACATCAATATTCCAGCAACCTCTCATTTAAACATCAGTTGTCACCCCTCCCCCCGACCCCCACCCTCACCCCTCATCCTGGGCAACTCTCTCTCTCCCTCCCTCCCTCTCCCTATCTGTGAGTCCACACCAATGACCTCCTCCACTGATCTGTTGCTGATAATTCATGAAGAAGGTTTGAAACAACATTTCCAAAATCTTTTCATCTTCTGTGAAATTTTGATTTATTGGACTTTCTGTTAAAACCTCCAGAACAATGATGGATGGATGGATGGATGGATGGATGGATGTCTAATAGTCGGGAGACGATCATCTCTGGGAGCTTCTGTCAGCTGTGACCTTTGCAGGCTGAGTGACCGGAGAGAGAGTAGAGTCATTACCAGCCTTTATCCTTTTGTGTGTCTGTCGCAGCCCCGCTGTGAAGAGAATAGCGCTGTCATTTAGGGCACCGGTTCTAAACCCAGGGTTCAGGATCCCAGGCGGTCACAGGATAATTTTTCAAGGGTCATAGGATATTCATGTTTTTGCTTTTGTTTCTTGCTACTTTCCTTCAACCCACTGTGATAATTAGTCGCTGGGAGAAAAGGGAGCAATTCTTCAGTGAACTGCAGTTCAGGGTGAAACCACAGGGTCTCTTTAGAAGATGAGGGCAAACACTCGGGGTCTGATAAAATGAAATGACTTTAAGGAAGGTTCATTTTATGGTAGAAAAATCTTTTCTAACAGCTGCGTCTACAGAGTACAGTCGTTCATATTGTCTCTAATCTACATCATTATTATAGAAGGTGGTTTTTATGAAGCCTGAGATCAGACTGTTGTTCTGCTGCCTGTCAGTGTTCACCGTGTCACTGATGAGCATCACTTATAGAAGGTCGCAGCACAGGCAGGTTTGAACAGGCAGCCAGGACCCCAGGGTCTGCAGAGTCCTTTTCCCAAACCCCCTCTGCCCCTCCCCTTACAGGAAAGAACACGTCAACCTTCACTGTTCTGGCATCACGTTACGGCAGAACAATTCCCCGGGAGGAACAGTATCTCTGGTTCACATGTAGAACATCAGCCACGGCAACAGACAAAACTACAGCTCATGTGTAGGATCCTCTAATATCTGTTAGGTTTATACTTTACTTCTTTTTATTTAAAACAGTTAGTTTTGAAGTGAATTATTCATTGTTATTCTGTATTTATAAATAAAAACAGATGGAGATCAAACAACAAAAGTGCTTTTATTAGTATTTACTACATAGAAACAGTGTATAAACAAACCAGGACCTTCTGGTTTATAAACAGCATGATGTACAGGAAATTGAATAATAAAGTTATAGACTAACAGCAAGAAGGTCGATGGATTGAGTCCCAGTTTGACTGAACCATAGATATGAGTTCAAGTACAAATTGTTGTTTATCTCTGTGTTCCTGAACTGTATATTATACCCTGGTGACTGTCAAACCTTGGGGTCACCTAGAAGTCATATGGGTCACTTGAAATGTCAAGTAATTGATTAAAAAAAAAATACTCCTTGGAAAATATTTTTCTAACATTTTTTTTCTTTTTAAAATTATGATTAAAAACACCAACACATTCTTTCACTTTACTGTATTTGAAATACAGCCTTTTCTCTGCACTGTTTTGTCACCACTGTGTTGTTGATGAGTTGCTGAAGACACTTTAGGATGAACTGTGGCTGGAACTGTGGGCCCTGCAGTTCCACTTTTGCCCTGTTGGTGGCTTTAGCATTAGCTCCAGATGAGCAGTTGCCGCTCGTGTGGCTACAGTCAACACAACCAGCGGTCAAACTGGTACTGTGTTTATAAGCAGTTGCTGCGTGCTGACCGTGTGACGTGAACACTGAGGGAACAGGTGTCACAGCACACGACCACTCCGTGTTCTCCTTCCACTGACGCCTCCTCTCCGTCTCCCTGCAGCTTCCTCCTCGTCCCCTCCTCCTCTTCCATCACCTCTTCCTTTGTAATGTTGAATCCTCCTCCACAGCGACAACAATACGTGTACACAGACTCAGCTGGACAAAAAGACAACTCACCTTAGAGAGGAATATCTAAAGCTGTGCTCACTGTCTAGGTTAAACAGATCTATGTAGTGACTCTCACTGATCTGACTCAAGTGGGAAGCCTTTTTGTTGATTGTGTTTGTCTGTTGAAATGGACAACTTCATTGCATGTTTTTTCCCTTCTATTATTTAAGTGTGTGTGTGTGTGTGTTTACCCTGGTCCCATGTCATGTCCTCCAGAGACACTGTTGAGTCCACGGGCCAATCCTGTTTGAGTTCCTGTGCTGGAAAAACATCCACAAACCTCAGTTACACAGGTGTTTTGACCTCTTTTCACTTTGTAATGACATCATCACAAATGCAATAGGAAGCAGGACAACCTAGGTAGGTATGTCCAAAGTCCGGTCTGGGGACCAATTGCAGCCCATGGTCTAATTCTTTTCATGGTCCACAGCCTCTGTTATAAGACGTGTCCAACCAGCACGCACAGATTTAACTCCATCTTAAATGACCGTCAGATATAAAAGGCAGCGTGATTTTGGACCTGACATGTTTAGATCTGTCATCCATGTGATGAAATAAAAAATATGGCACTTAAAATTTCCAAAACATGTTCAGCTGATCAAATCTGGACCTCTTCAGTAAAAGCCTCACCTCTTCTCTGCTGGTCATAATTCTTCCTGGTGTCTGTGTCACTCAGGATCCTCCAAGCTGCCTCAACCTCCAGGAATTTTCTCACACCAGTTTCTGCCTCTGTAGAGCCCTCACCTACGAGACGGTCCGGGTGGTACTGTGGAAAAACAACAGTCCAACATTGATGTTATTAACTCAGTCTCTGAGACTAATGACTCGTAGGAGACTATTGGGAGTGTGTTCACCTGTAAGGCCAGGCGCTGGTATCTGTGTTTGAGCTGTTGGACAGAGTCTGAAGGCTCGGCTCCCAGCACAGCGTACAGGTCCTTTGTTACTGCCTCACACATGGCTGCTGTGACCACACTGATATTATTAATTATAATAACAATTATATTTATTAAGACACGAGCATAGATGGTCTATTACACATCATAAAAACAAGCCTCTCAGCCTCCCCCCAACACTCCCCCCTTTCCTGCACGTGTTAATATTAAAGCAGGCAAAGAGAAAATACAACATAAGAGTTCAGAAATCCACAGAGCAACGTGAACTTAATGAACACTTAAATATTTAATAAACACTTCCCTATAGTTGAACCGTTTCCTTCTTTTCAGCAGAGTCTACAAGTGTCATAGGTTACGTCTGTAGCCCATACACCGCAGATTAATCGTTCAAAATTAAACTGTTAAAAAACGTATTAAACTGGACCATTTATAGAGGATTCTCAAAGATAAAATATTTATGTAAACGTAATAACATAGAACACGTCAGTGTTATACAACAAGTATTAATAAAACATTAAAGAACTAAATAAGAGTCATTTTAACAGCCATTCCGACATTGACTTGATGGAACGAACAGAAAATTCCCCGAATGACGCGTTTAAAGTTTCGACAGAATAATAAATGTAATGGTTTTAAAAAATAAAAATTAAGATATTTGGCGTCTCGGTTAAATTTTCAACTAGTTTTTCACCGAACCTACCTCACAGCACGACCGTCACCAAGAAGACGACATATTGTGCGTCGATGTTATGAGTCCCCCGAAAAACAAGATATGTTGAATGAAGTGTTCCGTGGAGATTTGAAAACTATGGTAACACATTATTAACAGTTTTACTATCAAAATGTACAATTACGTACTTAGTTTAGGATGTGATCACATTTTTTATTATTATAATGATTATAATAATAATCTTAAATGCAAACAGTGCTTTCAAAAGACTGATGAGTTAAAGGAAAGAGTCTATTGTGGCTCTTAATAATGTGTGGACATTCATCATTAAATAATGGATGGATGTATGAAATAAATAAATCACACATCAAACTTATTTAACTATTGTTATGTTTGCAGGAGAAAAAATTGTAAATGTAAATATTTTCTGAAACATGATGTTAAACAAAATGAAGTCTCGGCAAGTGTTTATTTATATAAATATCTTCATACAAAGTGACTTCAATAAAAAATCCCCCTTCGTCACAACACTTTAAATAAGTTAAAGGATCACAACGTCTGTTTAGCATAATGAGCTGAAGAGAATGAATTATAGTTGAAATAACCTTTAAATGAAGACAGGAAATGCTGTAACACCAAGTATTACATTAACACATTAAAGCTGTGCTTACAGTGTTGGAGTGATGTGCAGGAAAGAGCAGTGCAGGACCACATGCTGGGGAATTTGTCCTGATAATCCAGATCAGCAGCAATCTGTTAATTGAAATGAGAACAGACTTGAGGTGACACATTGGCACCTTCGTGATCCGACTTCCTGTCTGTCACTCACTCGCTTCTGGTTCTTTTAACGAGACCCAGAAGGAGGAGAGAGGAGCAGAAAGTCACATAGTGAATGACATCGTTATGCAGTTAATTATTACTTCATTTCGGGCGAATTAGGGCTCAATTAGTCAAGTGACAAAATATTCACCGTCACAATCCAGAGAAGAGACTCTGGTTCCAGCCGTCATTCAGTACAGCTGTATCATCAGAGGAAGTTGAGCAGCAGTGGCCTGGTGTGGTGGAGATGTTTACTGACACAGTGTCAGAGGTGTTGATCCAGAGCTCGGCTCATTTACACTCTGTGTCACAGTCGTTCGATTCTGCTCTGATATTCAATGTCACTATAATCATTTTATGTCTGTGGTATTAGTGGTCTGTGGTATTAGAGGTCTGTGGGATTAGAGGTCTGTGATGTTAGTGGTCTGTAGTATTAGAGGTCTGTGGTGTTAGTGGTCTGTAGTATTAGAGGTCTGTGGTGTTAGTAGTCTGTAGTATTAGAGGTCTGTGGTGTTAGTGGTCTGTAGTATTAGAGGTCTGTGGTGTTAGTAGTCTGTAGTATTAGAGGTCTGTGGTGTTAGTAGTCTGTAGTATTAGAGGTCTGTGGTGTTAGTAGTCTGTAGTATTAGAGGTCTGTGGTGTTAGTAGTCTGTAGTATTAGAGGTCTGTGGTGTTAGTAGTCTGTAGTATTAGAGGTCTGTGGTATTAGAGGTCTGTGGGATTAGAGGTCTGTGATGTTAGTGGTCTGTAGTATTAGAGGTCTGTGGTGTTAGTAGTCTGTAGTATTAGAGGTCTGTGGTATTAGTGGTCTGTGGTATTAGAGGTCTGTGGTGTTAGTGGTCTGTAGTATTAGAGGTCTGTGGTATTAGAAGTCTGTGGTATTAGAAGTCTGTGGTAATAATTCTAGTTTTAGCTTCTTTGTCGTAGCCAGTTTTAACTGCAGGTCTGTGGGCTTTTTTTAATGGTCAGTTAATAATAATGAACCAATGTCAGTGAAGACCACTGACATCACAACAGACAGATGGAGTTACAGTTGACTTTGTGTTAATATCTCACAAAACCACACATTTGTTTTTGCCCATTTTTTATATCAATTTTTACCATTATTATTATTTTTCCCAGTTGATCAGTTAATTGAACAGGTTAATTGTCATCTTATTTATGATTTCCTTACAGTTAAAACCTTTAAAACACAAGAAGCTTTTTTTAAAAAATATGTAAATTTATTTAATTTTAACATTTTATATCTGGTGTATTTCTGTGCTTCGTTTTTTATTTATTTATTTTTTTATATATAAATGTTATTTGACCACAGCAAGTTTCACTAGCGCTCTGGGCCTGAGTGTGTGTGTGTGTGTGTGTGTGTGTGTGTGTGACTTCGGCTAGCACTCTCAGCTAGAGCAGCTGTTCATTAGAAACGTGTGAGCTGAAGAAACAACACAGATGATGATAACAGCAATCTGTGGCTCATTAAAGACAGAAAAGAACAACCAGGCACACACACACACACACACACACACACAGGCCCATGTAGAAGCTTGCAGTCATAAAGCTGATGTTAATTACAAAAGACAATAAAAACATGAAAAACAAGCAGAACAACACAGACAGCTACAACATGTCAGTCAGACAGAATCACTGACCCACACATCAGATTCTCTCTCTGCTTCCTGTCTGACTACACACACACACACACACACACACACACACAGAATAAGGGGAACAGCTGCTCATTAGAAAGGTGTTAACTAAAATAATAATCAGCAGAATTAAAAACAACTCTGTCTTGGTGGAGGAGACGCTGCTGCTGTTATTGTCTTTAATGGACCAATCACACTTCAGCTCACGCCCACATCCAAATCAACTCTGTTCACTGACTGTTTCTGTTTGTGTTTTTACACAGTGAGGAGAGGAACCAGGTTTCCCTGGAAGTTGACCTTAGTTGACAAGTTGTCACTTTGGGTTTGTTGTTGGATAGCTTTTAGCTTCAGCTGTCATTTTGGTCCAAACTTAATCAAAATTAATACAATTATTTACATTATAAACAGATGTTTTTTTAATTCAATGTATTACATAGATTCATTTGTCTGTGTCACTTTTGAGAAAAAAACATTTACATAAATTCAGCCAATCAGTGCAGCCTAACGAAGACAACGTGATTTTGATCTCATTTTCTTGGACCCACACGGTGTCTGTCTGGACGTGTCCAGGAGGAAAAACGTCTGTTCTAAAAATCAGGCTTTTGTTTTGTTTTGTAAACAGCATGGTGTACTGGTTAGTGCTCTTGCCTTACAGCAACAAGATCACTGGTTCAATTCCTGATGATCTGTGCATGTGATGGACGAGCAGACTCTGGGACGTTGTCCTGTTGCCCCAGTGGCTGCTGGGATGGACTATAGTTATACCTTCTCAACACAACAATAAATAAATAAATATTTATCTATTTCTTTATTCATTTTCTGGGGTTTGCCACCGTGGCTCCATCTTTACTTCAGTGAACTCTACAGCTGACTGACTGTTGGTGAAATACCTGCACAGGAGGACAGTCTCACTGTCCACCACCTGGACGGCTCTCCCTCCCTCTGTCCCTCCCTCTGTCACTGCCTCTCTCACTCTCACTCTCTCTCACACACACACACGCACGTTCTCACTCAGTACGTGTGTGTGTGTGTGTGTGCGTGTGTGCTTGATTGATGATGGTCCCATCTTGCTGTGCTCTGAAACACTTTGCTGATTTAAACTGCTGAAACAGCAAGAGGCTTCATGTGTGTGTGTGTGTGTGTGTGTGTGTGTGTGTGTGTGTCACAGTCAACCAGAGCCAGGGAAACACAGCTGGTCAACAGAAGTTCAGGCAGCTGCTTCCTAAATAAAGACCACGTTCACTTCAGAACCCTGACTACTGCTGATGATGAATGAAGATGATGAAGATGATGGTGGTGATGGTGATGATGGTGATGTTGCTGCTGTTGCTGTTACTACTGCTGTTACTGCTGTTACTGCTGTTACTGCTGTTACTGCTGTTACTGCTGTTACTGTTCCTGCTGCTGCTGCTGTTAGTGCTGTTGCTGCTGTTTCTGCTGTTGCTGCTGCTGTTGTTGCTGCTGCTGTTACTGTTGTTACTGTTACTGCTGCTGCTGCTGTTGCTGTTACTACTGCTGTTACTGCTGTTACTGCTGTTGCTGCTGCTGTTGTTGCTGCTGCTGTTGTTGCTGCTGCTGTTACTGTTGTTACTGTTACTGCTGCTGCTGTCAACTATTTACACTTTTACCTCATTGGACACAATTCAATTTACACCACTGCACAAATGACACAAAACTGTCACCAACCCAAACAAACAGAAATGCCCCCCCTCCCCGCCCACCCCCCACCCCGACCACGACTTCTAGAGAATGAGGGTGGGAAACACATTAAGATGACATCATCAAACAACAAAGTGTAATTAATGTGTAATGTAATCACTGCAGCTGAATGTAAAAATGCAGTTCACTAGAAAGACTTTAAAGTTTTTACAAAGCAATTCACACACACACACACACACACACACACACACACACTTCCTACAAAAGTTCACATTTTCACAGTCTCTCAGGTGATTTTGAACGTAACTGTACGACTTCTCCAAAAATAGACGTGATGTAAAACAAAAGCCCCCTCACCCCCCCACCCCACTGTAATATCTGTGTGTGTGTGTGTGTGTGCTCCAGCAGCAGACCGGGTGTCAGGAACGTGTCAGTGTGTGTGTTGAAGCATAAGTGTGGACCATGTGTATATGTATTCATGCATGCAATGAATTAATTCCAAGTGTGTGTGTGACGAAGCGTGCACTGTATTCATTTAAAGAATGTGTGAATTCAAGTGCAGCTGAAGTTCATGTAAACTCAGAACTACAGTAAAAACTTCCATCACCAGCTCCTCGTCTCCCCCTGCTGCTGGAGCACTGCAACACAAACAAGCCGGGGTGTTGGCTCCCAACTCGGCTACTTTTGATTTGGTGTAACTAAGACAAATGAAATCTAATAATCTTCTAGATGAAATGACCTCATCAGTGACTCAAACCTCCGTCTGTTTAGTTGAAGACAACACTGATAAACTGGCAGGAATTGAAGAAAGACACTCACAGAGATCTTCTTCAACACCTCTGATTATGGCAGAAGAAGATGTAATTGTTCTGTCCACTGCTGCCGTCATGCGGGCCACTGCTGCCGTCATGCGGTCCACTGCTGCTGTCATGCGGGCCAGTGCAAAAGAATGCATTTTTTAATGCAAAAATTCAATTTTAATAAAAACCGTAGGTTTTTATGTGATCGTTGGAGAACGTACAACGTCAACCAATCAACCAGTGGTCATCTCAGTGGTTTAACTCATCTGGCTCAGAGGTCATTTTCTGCCCAGTTGTCTCTCATCACTGTGCCCCCCCCCCCATTACTGGTCTGTCTCTGAGAGGCGTTGAAGTTTGTGTCCAACTCTCTAATTGTTTATCTGACTTTGCTGTTGTCACGGCAGCACCGACAGGTGAGCTGTCGATGTCGACTTCATGTTTCATCACTTTGTTCACTGGAGTGGATCAGGAAAAAAAACAAAAAAACTTTCTGCTTCTATTTAAAGTCTGTCCTGATGCTGACGTTTTTCCTTTATTCAGTCGTTTATTTTGAAGTTCTGACAAATGTTGAAGATCAACTAAAAGTAACGGATTTAGTTACACACAGAGAGAGGGGGAGAGGGGCAGAGAAACGGGGGACGGGGGAAGAGAGGGAGAGGAAGGAGAGAGAGAGAGAGAGAGAGAGAGAGAGAGCGCTAATGAAGCATAAATTATTTTCTCTATAGACACTTTCTAGAAAAAAAGAATTTGCACTTTATGAAACTCTCTCTCTCTCTCTCTCTCTCACACACACACACACACCTCATAGCTTTAAAGTGTCATTTGTTCGCTTCAGTAGTCAAGGTGAATATTCAGCCTGACAGTTCTGAGAAAACAGGGATGAGCTGAAAGAAAGAAAAATGATAGAACGAAAGAAAAAAGAAAGAAAGAAAGAAAAAGAAAGAAAGAAATGATTTCACACAGAGCTGTGTCCATTGCTGGACTCTTACTGTCACCTTCTGGTCGAAAATGGAACAGCAGGCCTGTATGAGAGCAGAGAGTAACGTCTCTGAAACGTCAGTACCCCTGAGTACCTGAGTATTAAATGCAGTAAAAGTTTATATAATATTTGAAGTCAAGTAGTACATGACCACATCCACTGGTTAGGGGTTCTCAAGGGGAGGTGCAGTGACCCGTCCAGGTCCATTAGAGTATCCAGTTTCTAGTATACCACGTCACTCACAGTACAGTCAACATTTCTCACTTGATTTTGCTGTTGGTAAGTTAGCTGATAAATGTAGTGTGACGTCAAGAACGGGTTGATTCTAGAGTTGGATTCTAATTCACAGCCGACCAATCAGTTATTCACTTATAATAACTCATCAATCATCAGTGGTTTTTTTTATCAGGGTAATAAACAAACATCAAGCATGATCTGATGAGGAGCCACAGGTTGAACACATCTGAGGTAGCTGGAGGGTCGGTGATATAATCGGTGAAAAACAAGAAGCGACTCTTCATCATGGAGGACACGACGTGAGGGGAAGAAAGTGTGTGTTTGTCTGTGTTTGGATTTCAGACAGAATGATAATCACTGACCAATGGGATGTTAAATGACTTGGAAACAGCACTGGTGTGTGTGTGTGTGTGTGTGTGTGTGTGTGTGCCCTGTTCTGTTTGCTTGAACGGCTGCGTGTTGACTTGACAAGGCTTTTTGTCCTTTTGACTGAAAACCTTTGGACAGATGAACATGCACGTGTGTGTGCGCACACAGAAACACACACAAGTGTGTGTCACAGCAGGAGGTGAGAGGAGCAACCTTTTAGCTAATGAGCTTTCTTCACTCCTGTCCTGTCTCTGTCCTCCGTCTCCGTCTCTTTTTGCTTCTTATTTTACTGTAGAATCCTGTCTTTTGTCCCTGACGTAACATTGACTGTGAATATATGCAGTATCTGTCTGCAGTGTACAAACTGTAAGGGGGCGTCAAACAGTTATTGGAAAAAAATAAAATGGGAAAAATATCAAAAAATATCTTCAAAGCAATACATTTATTTTTCTACATCTCCTCCACTCAGGTTTAAATATTTTAATCCATTTCTCAGTAAAATCTGAGCCATGAAAAAATGTTCTTCAACCCTCTTTAATACATGTCCATGTCCAAAGTCTGGTCTGGGGCCCATTTGTAGCTCATGGTATTTTAGAATGTGTTGCTTCATTCAGACTCAAACATCACAACCTGGATTTGAACTATAGCTTTAAGCTTTGCTAGGCTAATGTTTGACTGTCTTCGCTAACACGTTTGCAGATTGTTTGGCTCAAATGTATGTGAATATCTTTGAGCTACTCTCAGTCAGAAGTGGTCAGACACAAACTTCAGGGTGAAGACCAGGGACAGAGACAGAGACAGAGTGTCTGTGACTGCAGGACAGAGTGACGGAGGTGAGGAGAGACTTGATAATTGTGTTTCTGTCAGAGGGCGGGAGAAAAGAGAGAGGTGGAGTTGCTAATAGTGTGTGTGATGTAGGTATTGATCATCAGCCACACAGACGTGGAGGTGGGACGTGACACCGTGACCTGACACTGTGGCTAATCGAAAACTAATTCCCCGTCTCCATCTCCTTCACCATCATTGTCTTCATCTTTGTCCACGTCGTACGATCGTCGTCTCTGATCTGACAGCTGCGACCGATTCTGTCAGAACTGCTTTTAAGGGGAAAAAAACCTAAAGAAACATTTGTTTCTAGAATTTGTGTAAACCCAGGACCAACTTTCACCAAATATGTGACTGTCACCTACGATGGTATTTTCTGTTAGACTGTGTGTGAGGGGAGGACACGTCCATAACAACAGGCATTAAAATACATACGTAATTTCTGGACTATAAGTCGCACTTTGTTTTCATCCATTTGTTGGGTCTGTGGCTTATATATTAAAATATATAATTTCACATGCTTGTTATTTTCACACTGACGGCCGCTAGAGGGCACTCTAGCGTCTTGTGTACCAGTATCTACTACCCCTTTACCACTGAAAATTTACACATTTGTTATTTGGATAACCTCTAGAGGGCACTGGTGCGACTTATACTCCAGAGCGACTTATAGTCTGGAAAGTACAGTCATTTTGGCGTCATCATTTCTGTCATTTACAAAATACAACTCACTATGACACAGTTCAGTGGGAGCCCATGTAGCCCAGAGCTAAAGCTAGTTTAAAGAGACACTTTTTTTTTCAAGACTTATTTTAAAAAAATTTAAATAAAACATTCTCCTCTGGTCTCTGTCTTCTCTGGTCTCTGTCTGTCTCCTCTGGTCTCTGTCTGTCTCCTCTGGTCTCTGTCTGTCTCCTCTGGTCTCTGTCTGTCTCCTCTGGTCTCTGTCTGTCTCCTCTGGTCTCTGTCTGTCTCCTCTGGTCTCTGTCTTCGCTTGTCTCTGTCTGTCTCCTCAGGTCGATACTGAACATTCAGGCAAGGACAGATTGTTAACGCCCACATTTTTTTTAAAAGCATCCAATCATAGACCTTATGACTCCCAACTGACCTCTGACCATCCTATATGGTCAGAAGACCTGTTGTTAGTGTGTGTGTGTGTGTGTGTGTGTGTGTGTGTGTGTGTGTCAGGCAGACACGCTGACAGATTACTCTGTCAATACGTTGTTTTTATTTGCCCCCGGTGAACGGCAGCTTTTCTCAGAGTTGAAAAGATGTTTTGAAGCAGCTCTTTGTGACCAGGCGGTGGCGGCGGTGGCGGCGGCTCACGGAGCTACACTGTAATCAGATCGCTGTCTGGAGAACAATGTGTGGTCACAGTAATGAGCATAAATCACAGGGTAAAAACCTTTAGCTCACGATCAATACTGACGGAGGAGACAGTGATGAAGGTCTGCTGCCAATCAGAGAAGACTTCAGTGGACGGGTGGCTGAGTGGGTGGGTGGGTGAGTGAACAAACCAATAACAGAAAGACTGACTGGAGATGACTGAGCAATTGACTCAGTAAGTGAATGGTTGATGGGTTAGCTACACAGTGAGCACGGGACCAGATAGGCAAGTGGTACGGGTTAGGGTTAGGTACGGTACAGTACGGTATGGTACAGTATAGCATCTGAGTAAATGACTTAGCTAGCCAATGAGAGAGGGAGTGAGTAAGTAGACTTAAACTTAAGTGAGTTACTCAGAGTTTTATATTTCCAAAAAAAAAAAAAAAAATCCCCACATGTCCATCATGACCAGGAAGACAAGTCCTTCCCAATTTAGGAGACAAACAACAAAAAGCCTTTTGTGCTTTTATGACCTGCCCAAAACAAGGAAGAGAGGTTGATATCTTCGATTCTACACCTTGGTTCAACAAGAATATCAAACCGGTCTCAAGGTTTAAATAACTGCTTCATCATTTTTAAATAAAGCAGTTTACGTTCACTGTAAGCCCCTAGAATGTGATCCTTGACTACCCTCTTGTGGCAACTCTTGGTACTATCAAGAGGGTAAATAGATGACTGTGATGGCTGTGATGTGAAGTAACCACTGTTCTAACGTTGAATTTAAATAAACAATGATAATGTATGAATATTCTGAACGCATCGTTTGTCATGTATCGTAATAGTTGTTCATCTCTTTTGTTTGAAGTCCACCAGAGGAAATCCATTATTCCGCCACCAGAGTGCAGCAAATATTAAGAAACAAATGATTTTCCCTTTGGCCGTGATTGGTTTGCTGCTGTGGCGCTTTGGCCCAGAGGATGGAACCCCGGGTTTGACCTCCTGGCTCAGATCGAACCCTGGTTAGGGCGGTTGTCTCCGTCCAGTGGACTCACCACCCGCAGGAAGGTTCACGAGGGGCTGGTACGGTGCAGTGTGATCTGGGTGGCCGTCGTGGAGACTGCTGCCCCCGGGACGGTAACTGATACATGGATGGATGGATTCCAGTTTACAACTGAATTAAGGATTAAAGTTTATTTCCAGAATGACGGGAAAAAAGAAGTCTACATTTAAAAATGTTTCATCCCGGATTTCCAGTAAATTTGAATCAATTAATATAAAGAATGGAAACAAACATTTTAATCAATATATGAATAAACGTCCGAACTCTAACGTTTGTTTGTGAACCACGAATCCTAAAGTTGTAGTCAATCAGGATCCATGTGTTTCATTTTATTTTTAAATCAAAATCTAAGAGAAAAAGTCTGGCCGCTCATGTTGTGGTCGCGCATTTTGTCTTTTAAATGTAAAGTTTGTGTTTTTATTTTAGACTTTCTCTTTAAGCTAATGAATCCAAATTACATGGTTCAAGTCAAACTTAAAATACCAAACAAAATACATAAATAGGAAGGTGAGTTCGTGTTTTAACTTTGAAGCCGCTGACCGGAAGTGCCCTGTTAGCCGGTGAACTGTTTCTGTTCCTGCTGCTGTGGCCGCTGCTGTGTTCACTGAGGGAAGGAGGGAAGGTCCTGTGTGACTTTCTCTTGTTCCACAAGAGAAGAGTGACTTTTCAGATTTGTGGAGTGATGCAGTGAGAGAAGACCGGAGCTGAGCTGCTGTTTCTTCATTTGGACTAAACTACAGATTGGAGTCAGCTGAGAGAGGAGCCGCGGCGCCGCAGTCAACATGTAGGTGCCCTTAACTGCATATTTCTCTGTCGTTCTTTCAGATATTTTTCATTATTGTGTAGCCGAACGTCACCACGTGGTCATATCTGTATTTAGTTCAGCCACAGTTATAATTTGCTGTGTTTAATGGAGACAATTCTCCATAAACTGTCTGTCTGCTACTGCAGTCCTGGTCCCGTCCACTTGTTCGCTGTGCGCAGCGGTTTACACGCTGCCAAACCCCGCTATTGAATGTGGTCATTTAACACTGACACCTCCAGCTGGAGCTCCAGCTCCTGCCAACGTCTTTGAATTCACATGCATCCCGTAGCTTTGGTCGTGGAAGGACATTCCGCCATGTCAGAACTGGAATACAAGGAACGGTGAAGGGAGAAAACTCCCTGTAACAAGATGTGAAATGTGTTTTCGGGATCTTCTTTTTAAAGCATGCTCGAGTCACTGTCAAGTTATTTTCGCTGTGTCAGGTACTTGTGCTAATACGAACGTCTTTAAGGATTAGACCGGAGTGTGTGTGAGCTGCACTGTCACTGCCATGAAGATGGAACAAGTGACTGTCTTTTCAATGAGGTGAAACATTAAGAGACAGTGATGCAGCTGCTGAGTCCGTAAGTGGAAAAAGAGAGAACAGGACGGTGGCAAAGTCAGACAACAAATATATGACAGTGGGTGTTGAGGAGCGGTGTCAGAGAATAATAGTAACAAAACTGTGTGGCAGAGAAGTACACGATGGTGGTGCAGGACACATCAAGATAGGACAGAGAGAGACAGAGACAGATGGGTTCAGGGTGCATTGGATTTACCCTAAGTATCAGCTCTGTTTGTTGTTTTGTTGTTGTTGTTGTTGTTGTTGCTTGTTAATCAAATCAACGTTACTCCCTTATGTGTAACATTTAAAAAACACATTTTGAGTGAGTGTTTGTGTGACTTAAAGCAGTATGACTTTGATCACATGACGAAAGTGTCCTGATTACATTCTAATCCCAAAACCATTTCCAGGAGCAGTTGGAGAAACATATGGTCACATTTCTGTGCATGAATGCACACTGTCCTGAGGACAGGTTGGAGGCGCTCTCCTCACATCTTTGTCCCAGTTATTTAGAGCCAACTCCACAATATTAAATCTTTCCAGACCCATAGATGGATAAAAATGTACCTATGAAATGTTGTTCTCACATTCAGACATGACCTCAGTATATTTTCAGAACCCAGAACCGATCCCATGTGGTCAGAGGTGACACATCCAGGTGTCGTTTTATTGCCAGGTGTGAACAGAAGTAGTTGACACAGTCCCCATCACTCAAGACACAGCACACAACCAGCTTTGATCAGTGTTAATAAAAACGGAACTATNGGGGGGTTGGGTTGGTCTGACAAGCCGTCAGTCACCTAATGGAGTGACAGCATTCTTGGCATAGCTCTGACATACTGTAGTAGTACTGTAGTAGTACTCTGGCAAACACACACTCACTGCTTTGATTGTGTTCCAAGGTCGTGGAGGTAGAAGGTAGATTTGAGTCTGTGACTGTTCGAGTGTCTACAGTTTGGTACGGTCAACCACTGATAGAAACCATCGTCATACTTTCCCTGTTGTTGCTAAGAAGATCGTGACGTTTGAGTTGGACAGAAGTCTCACAGACGTTACCTTGTTATAATCAGATTAAAGTCACTTTTCAGTGGTTCGGTGAATAGGAAAAAAAAGTTAATGTTGCCTCGGAGCAGTGCTTCTCAATTATTTTCTGTCATGCCCCCCCCTTGAGGACAGAAATGTTTTCACATCCCCTCCTACCCCCTCCCCATCCGAAAATTAAATACTATTGAGAATCTGATAACACGTATATTTTTATCTGTACAAACCACTGTATGCGTTGCTGCCACCTAGTGACTGGAGGCTTGTGGTACACTTATGTCCGGTGTGCCATATTCCATTGGAAGCCCCTAATGCCCCCCGCAGGCACCTCACCGTGTCCCCCCAGTGGGGCCCGCCCCACTATTTGACAAGTACTGCTTCAGAGCAAGATGGTCACCAGTTTGTACCCCGGTGTGGGCAGGAAAAGCCTCTTTATGGTGTTGTTAGGGTGTGGGTTTTTTTCTGGTAGCCTGGGTTTCTCTTACAGCACAAAGACTTGATCAGATTCAATCAAGTGTTAGTCCTTTGATAAGTCCTTTGATAGACTGTCGCCCCCTTCAGAGGCAGTAAAAACAACATAGAACAAACAGGTGTTTGTTGTGCACGTGGCTGCTGCGGTGACCTGAGGCATGGGGCCGACTGGAATCTCGTGCGATGACAACCGTCTCAACCATCTTGTTCGTCCCGATGAACAGGATGCCTTTGAAATTCCCTTAATAGTAATTGTTTTATTCAAGGGCGTTGATTTAGCCACAATTAGCCTTTGATCTTGATCTATTAGGGTGAACCTTTAAAAGGGACTCAGTTCCTGTCCTTAGATGAGCAAACGGAGAGAAAACGATCCTCCTTTTCTTATGGACTAGATTTGAGTTGTATTTCCACACCGGTCCACTCTGTGACACTGATCCTCTGACTGAACCTCTTTGTTCCTTACAATCTAAAAGTGTAATCTACTTTAAACTGATAACATCAGATTATCTGGGGCCAGTTACTTTTTTAGGTCAAAGGTCAAAGTTGAAGCACTTTCTTTATTTTCTTGATTGGTCAATGACAAGCTCACCTTCATGTTGCCTTTAGTGTCTGACCTAGTGCTGTCAAGAGATTAAAAAAATGAGAGCTTAATTAATTATCATCTGTAATTAATTGATCTAATTAATCTATTTTTTAATCTCACCTAAAAATGACTTAGAAAAGCCCTCAACTTCAGCTATTTTATTATACATTTAAGTTCATTATATTATTGTGGCAGATATAAAGATTGATATAAAAGTAAAAATGTCTGGTTTTAATCTGCTTCAGGTGTGACTCACCACAGCAACAGTAAAGTCAGAGATTAAAAATTAGATTAACTCCATTAAAAAAACATAACGAGCTAAATATAACTGTAATCAATTAAGCACAATTAACACGATCATTTGACACCCCTAGTCTCACATATTTCATGTTGTGTTTCTTCTGACTTTTACCCCATCAGATTCTGACCCCCCCACACCCCCGGCCCCCGACCTCCCCCCGACCTCTCCATCCCCGCTTCTTTACACACCCACACATGGTTGTTTGAAGTTAATGACTTCCTCTGGACTTCCTTAAAATCTGGACAAACATCCAATTAACACACACACACACACACAGCAGGACCAGTAAAGTTTCAATAATGAGACTTTAACTCTTCAGGGGATTCGGTCAAGTCTGTGGTTTGTTCTGAACAGTTTTTGTCAAGTAGGACCTTTTTTTTTTTTTTTTTTTTTTTTGAAACTTTCTGTCGTCGAAAGAACCAAACAGTTTGTGAACTGTTTTGACATCATTACAGATGACGGGTGTGTTTTTGTTTTTTTTACATTCCCGCCCAGTGATAGGTGAAAAACGACGAGATAGTTATTATATTATATTATTTACGTTTATATTAACCCTTTACGAACTCTTCAGGAGGCATCGTAGGGCGTGAAATATGACAAAGAACGTTCACAAATCTGGTTTACCCTGGAAACCCTGTGTCTTTACTGTTTTGTTTAGGCTAAAATCCTCCGTTTATCACGAAAATAATGAAAATATTGGAAATCCAGAGTTTTATATCCGCAAAAACCTGCGAAAAATCCTCAATACAAGAACTTAAAATATTAAAAACCTGCGATGCACTGTGGGCACGACAGTAGGACAGACAGTAGGACAGTAGAACTGGAGTACAGTAGGGCAATAGGACAGTAGGAGTGGAGTACAGTAGGACAGGAGTACAATAGTACAATAGGACAGTACAACAGTAGGACTGGAGGACAGTAGGACAAAAGTACAGGAGTACAGTACAACAGTAGGACAGTAGCACAATAGGACAGTAGGAGTGGAGTACAGTAGGACAGGAGTACGGTAGTACAATAGGACAGTACAACAGTAGGACAGTAGGACAAAAGTACAGGAGTACAGTACAACAGTAGGACAGTAGTACAGTAGGAAAGGTGTACAGTAGGACAATAGAACAGTAGGACAATAGGACAGGAGTGCAGTAGGACAATAGTACGGTAGGACAATAGAACAGTAGGACAATAGGACAGGAGTGCAGTAGGACAATAGTACGGTAGGACAATAGAACAGTAGGACAATAGTACGGTAGGACAATAGAACAGTAGGACAATAGGACAGTGGTACAATAGTACAGGAGTACAGTAGGACAATAGGACAATAGGACTGGAGTACAGAAGGACAATAGGACAGTAGTACAGTAGGACAATAGGACAGTAGTACAGTAGGACAGGAGTACGGTAGTACAATAGGACAGTAGTACAGTAGGAAAGGTGTACAGTAGGACAGTAGTACAATAGAACAATAGGACTAGACGACAGTAGTACAGTAGTACAATAGGACAGTACAACAGTAGTACAGTAGTACAATAGGACAGTACAACAGTAGGACTGGAGTACAGTAGGACAATAGAACAGTAGGACAATAGGACAGTAGGACAATAGTACAGGAGTACAGTAGGA
>NC_024312.1:1468690-1470104 GCF_000523025.1 Cynoglossus semilaevis | reverse complement strand
ACAGTAGGACAGTAGGACACCACTGTTTTAGATTCTCATCAGTCGTCAGGTCTGATGAACATGTGACCAGACGTTCTCTGTTCTTTAACTAATTGTTCTAATTCTACAGAAAGTGAAACTGAAACTCTGTCATTAAAGGTACCACAAAGTTCTACCTGACACCAGTGTGTGTGTGTGTGTGTGTGTGTGTTGTACTAATAACAGAGCTGCTGCAGTAATCATACATTGCTGCCACTGGAGCAGCTCTTTAGCCTCTTACTGACCTCCTGTCTGTGATTCCATAAGTAAGTGTCCGAGTGCAGCCATTGGTCAGTTGGCCAGCGGTATTTTGGGCTCGGCTCCTTGGCAGCACAGAAACGTTTGCATCTGCATTTAGTGCAACTGCTTTTGGCCCCTGTCCATCAGCTGTTTCTGCCCCGAGGCCTGACGCTCAGTCCACCAAAACAGCACCCCCTGTCTGTAGAACTTTACCATAGTTTATATAAATAAATTAATAATTGTATAACTGATATGAACAGAAAATTTCATGCATTTTTTTTAAGTTTAATTTACAGTTTGAAAAAAGACCAGGATTGTGTTCTCAGTTCAGAACTCCTCTTCTTCATCCAACCTTCGCTCCACCTCTGGTGGTGTCCATATACAGATGGTGGAGATAAGAGGATTACTGACCGTGACAGCGGTCACTGGAACATGTACAAGTGGAGGGAACAAGTCTGCAGCATTCACTGCTTCACTCTTCTTATGAAAAGACATTTAAAAACAGAAAAAAAAAGTGGTTTCAGGGGTAAACGTTCTCAAAATAACTTGAAAAAATCTGGCTTTTTTTTAAGTTAAAATATTTACAATTGTTTTTACGGCGACATCATTTCGAGGGTGACACACATTTAGTCTTAAAGAATCTGATGATGTCATCAGTGACCAATCATTCAATCACACCATATGTTTTCACCGTCACGTCACCATGTCTCTGATCTGTGAAGGTACAACCAGGTACGCCCCTGGTGGCAGAGACTGGAGGTGGTCACCTGGATTCAGTTGTACAGGTGTGTGTGTTGGGGGGGGGGGGGTTATTGAGAGGCTGAGGTCCAGTTCACCTTCATCAACGTATCCAGGCAGATTAGAGACAAAACAAACAGAGGACAGAGGATTTGTCTCATCCAGTCCAGGTACCGACACGGTTCCACCTGTACGTGTTCACCCGGGGTCACCCGGGGTCACCTGGGGTCACGACCTTTGAAACTGAGAGCTACTTCAAGGACACTCAGTTATACAGAGCTACTTGTTTGACAGAGACTTCCTGAACAGTGTAATAACAGTCAGTCCTGGGACAGACTGTCCAGTCAGTGGGACAGACTGTCCAGTAGGAGAAGCTCTTCTTACCATCCTCATTTTAATATCATTACAAGTGGAACTC
>NC_024312.1:1459799-1468112 GCF_000523025.1 Cynoglossus semilaevis | reverse complement strand
TAGTACTGTGGTAGTACTGTGATAGTACTGTGGTAGTACTGTGGTAGTACTGTGGTCCCAGTTCCAGACTCTGGGGCTCTGGACAACAACAGACTCACTCTAACATAGAAATGAGCTGCAGCTCCTGCTCCAATGACAGTTAAGCTGCTTATTGGTCAACAAGAGATAAACCTTCACACACACACACACACACCCTAACTCCAAACTGAATCTTAAACCTCAGAAAAATATCCTCAAGGATTGGACCTGAGAAAATGACCCCCCCCCTCCTTCTTTCCTCCCTCCCCACTCCCCCTCCACCCCCTCCTCTCCCTCTCTCAGTGGTGATAGTGAAGTAGGACAGTCTGTCAGCTCCCAGATGAGGAGGAGGATGAGGATGAGGATGAAGGAACATGGCTGTGTTTCACCATGTTGGAGCCTGTTCCACATGTAGGCGTTTTTTTTTTTTTAGACGTTTCACCTCTTCATCCAAAAGACTTCTTCACTTCTGAATGACTACTGGGAAGTTCTGGTGTTCAGCCTGAAGGGGGCAGCATACCTGTAACAAGGGTCATTGCAGAAAGGGGGGGTGGAGGTGTGGTGAAACCCACCCTGTTCTAAGGAGGGAGGAAGGAAGAACCACAATGTGACTTTACATTTGTTAGAAGTTAGGTATGCTGCCCCCTTCAGGCCAAACACTAGAACTCCTCAGTAGTCAGTCAGAAGTGAAGAAGTCTTTTGGATGAAGAGGTGAAACGTCTTCAAACAAAAACCTACTTGGTCCAGTTGTCCTGGATGGAACTGTTTTTGGATTAAGTACTTGGTTCTTCTGTAAGTCGATAACAGTGATTGATACTGTGAACAGTGTATTTGTACTGGGAGTACTGGGAATAGTGGGAGTACTGTAGTACTTTGACAGAGTGTGATGTGATTGGTGCAGAGAGTCTGTGTTATCTCGACATCTCAGTCTCATGCTGTGCCAGTCTCCTGAAATCCTCCCTCCCATAGTGTCTGTCTCTCCATGCTGACCCCGCCCACGTGACCCCGCCCACGTGACCCCGCCCACCCCCAGTTGACATACGAGCTCATGTATAAATTACAGTGTGTGTCTCCAACCTGCTGAAGGTGAGATGGAAGAACTACAGAGTTCACACTTGTTCCAAATAACATTTGAATTCTACAGCAGTAAATATTAAACAAATAAATATAAAAACATCTACAGTATTTGACCTGGAGGGTTTTTGAAAGAATTTGAATGAATTTTGAATTCAAACCTTTGGACTTTTGTTTTAAATCACTCCAGTTTCCTGACTCGAAATGTTGTCAAAAACAAAATGTGTGTGTGTGTGTGTGACTCTGTGAAGTTAACTATTAAATAACGTGAATGTTGTTGAGGAGGGGGGGGGGGGGAGGGGGGGGGGGGGGGGGAGGGGGGGGGAGGGAGGGTGGGAGGGAGGGAGGGTGGGAGAGGAGGTGTTCTCCAAAAAGAGGAGTCATGAGGAGGAAACAAAACAAAAGTGCTGTCTCTCCACTGTGTTGCCCAGGAGTTTCTGTCTGGACAGGAATTCACTGGAAGAACATAATATGTCACTTTGTGCTTGAAGTACTTTTGGTCCATGATTTATCTTATTTTTTTCTTTGTGTGAAATAAACTAAAGGTTGAGGCTGAATAAGAGGTAAGAAACGGATTTTTCTTTTCTTTCAGATTCAGATTAAAGAGTTGTTTTGTTGTGGAGATGTTGGTCAACCTGTAACAGTCTCTTCTTCAGACCTTCAACCAATATACAATTTAGTGTATCAATTAAAACCATCATTTTAATAATGATTTCACCTTTATCCACTTCTGGTCTGATTGAAAAAGATTGTTTTGCTTCAAAAAAACCAGCAGAAAAAAAAATTGATTTTTTTTTCTAGTGCTGTTAGCCTTTATTTGACTAGGTTAGTAAAAAAAAAATCATTTTGACATCAGTCAAACACACATTTTTAAATTAAACTCGACACGGTGGTGATCCAACTGTTTTTCTTTTTTCTTTTCCTTAAACTGGGAGATAATGTGAGAGGAAGTAGATCTTTGTAGGTTTCAGTCTTTGATCGTGACCTGCTCTGAGAGACGTCTCAGAATTCTACAAAGAAGAAATTCTTCTAAAAAAGACAATGATTTTATGTGGAGACAAAAGTGAAAACTGTGATTGGAAAGACGTGTCAGTGGAAAGTCGTCCTTCCTGTTGACACAGGATGGTCATGTGACGTGTGTTTAATCTGAGGCTCTCCAGTTGTTAGTCGTAGTTTTTCCTTCAATCTCTGTTGTGTTGTTCACCACTTGTGTTTCACCGGTGAGTGTTTGTGCTCCACAGTGCCACCTACTGTTCTTTTAATTCACTGGCGTCTGTCTGTTCATAACAGAACTGTGTATTTGAATATTGTTTTATATTTATCACCATTCACGATGTTTCCATTCTTTATGCATTAGGGTGAACTCTTTAACAGTGCCTTAGCCTTAGGTTAGCAGTTAGCATGGCTAACTGTGGCACCGAATCTTTAGCCTAACTGTAGTTCTCTGGAGACGTACTGTTCTGTTCTGTACTGTTCTGTACTGTTCTGGTTTTTTAGCCTAACCCACGACTTCTTCCATTGACATTTAACATAGTTTTGAAATAAAAGTGTACTTTTAAAGACGGCCACATTCACCTTTCTCTGCTCCTTGCCGATGGTTGGCGTAGCTGGTGTTAGTTCTCTGGAGACGTACCGTACTGTACTGTACCGTACCGTACTGTACTGTACCGTACTGTATATCCTAGTCTATGATCTTATATTGTATCCTCCTGTGACGTCCACCCGCTGCAGTGAGTGCAGTGATCGTTTCTATCAAGGACGACACAGTGGAATCTGCCGAGTCAGCAGATTTAAGCAGAGTTATTACTACTCTAATAAAAATAGAATTGAGGTTTTTTGGGGTTTTTTTCTGTAAAGCTGACCTTTTGGTGAGTTTGATATCCTCAGGGTTTCCGTCCGTCCTCTCCTGGAGCCTTTTCTTAAAAAGTTATTAATCTCACACACACTGGATGACATTTGGGTTGAAGGATCCACAAATCTGAAGAGTCTGAAGTGTGGCCCAATAAAAGTCTGACCCCGGATGGTATTTAAAGAAACTGGAGCTGGATATTTGATTTTCATACAGAACCACTGACCTTGTTAAAAAGTAGATTGGAGTTTCTCAGGGGACGACAGACAGAACAGACAAACAGAGCAGCTCTGAAGACTTTGTCAGTGAGTGTGTGCTCCACCTCTGTGCATTTAATTTGTCTGAATGTTCTCTGATAAACACCGACACGTTGTTCCTGTCCTAATAGAAGGTCAAAGGTCACTGATCTCCGCCCAGTTTAAAACATATTTAAGCTTCAGTAACAAAGAGCAGTGTTTATATTTAAAAAGAGAAACGTTGATTAGTCTTTAACTCAGTGAAACTGATTTAATTTTATTTTATTTTCAGTCGACAAATTATCACATTATATGGATTGAATTCAATTATATATAGATTTCATCGACTCAAATACAGAAGATCCAAAAGGCTTTTGGACCAGACCTCCCTCTCTGCACCTTTGGACTAAATCTATACCTATATATACAGTGTATAAAGCAGTATTAGACCCACATGTTGCTGGTAGATGATTGTGGGAAAGTCAACACTGAGGCCTGGAGCTGATAATGTTATTGAACATTTCTAACACATGAGACGTTAGAAACCGTGGGTCACTTCATATGTACATAAACACATGTGTGTGTATGTACATATATATATGGGAATATAAGTAAAGTACATAAATGTTGATGTTCAATTTTCTGCCCTTTGTACATAATCCTCTTCTTCCTCTTCTTCCTCTTCTTCTTCATCATGTGGCCCATTATTTCTCATCTCTTTAAATATCTCTGCTATGATTGGACAGAACACTTTGGTTTTTTGTAATATTTTGGATCAAGAGGAACTGTGTTACTGATGTGGCCCCCGGTGAAAATGAGTTTGACCCCCCCCGACGTAGACAGATACAAACAAATGATGTAGTATTAGTACGACAGAGTATTAGTACGACGTAGTATTAGTACGACGTAGTATTACTCCTGCAGGTTGTTTTTCAATGTTCAAATGTGATGTCAATGATTTGACAAGTGTCTGACACTGAAGCCATGCTGTTTCTGTCACTTCCTGTATTTTGGTGAAACGGTCGTGTGGATATTGTTGAAGGGAGGATGTCGGGTAAAGACTTGTGTTTGTGTGAGCAGGTGGGGGAGTGGGGGGGGGCAGAGACAATAGGGAGGGCAGGAAAAACCAGTGATGTCAGCAGGGAAGAAGAGAAGACCGCCTCGCTTTTTCCCCCCCCCCCCCACCCCCTGTTTCTTATCAGTGTGGCAGGGTGAGGGCATTAGTGAGAAAGTGGACGCCGTCTTATCAAATGTGACAGTGGAGAGAAAAAGTGAATGGATCTGGTTAGATAGAGAGGAAAGTGGAGCGACCGCGTTATTCTTCCCACCGTCAGGAGGTTCAGACGGCCAGGGTGGAAAAGGAAGTGAGACATCAGAGCGTTCAGCAGCCCCGTTGACCGACTAAACCCTGACGGACTTTTTTCTGGACTTGGGTGGATCTGGACTCAGTAGGACTTGACCTCAGCCCCAGCTGCTACCATGTACAGTGGATATGGAGGTATGAAGGAGTGGAGTGGTGTTTGACACAGAGGACGCTCTCCTCTAACCATTAACTCAGGATGAACAGCTTAGTTAGTTATAAAGAATGGACCAGCAGAGGTCACTGCTCTCCCCCGCCTGTGCCTGTGTGTGTGTGTGTGTGTGTGTGTGTGTGTGTGTGTGTGTGTGTGTGTCATCTTCAGATGATTCTGTTATGAAGGTATTCCTCACAAAACATTCAGACACAGAGTGAACTGAGTTGTTGTTGCTGCTGTTGCTGCTGCTGTTGCTGCTGCGGGTGCTGCTGTTGCTGCTGCGGGTGCTGCTGTTGCTGCTGCTGTTGCTGCTGCGGGTGCTGCTGTTGCTGCTGCTGTTGCTGCTTGTTGTAATGCTCGTGCTGTTGCTGCTGCGGGTGCTGCTGTTGCTGCTGCGGTTGTTGCTGTTGCTGCTGCTGTTGCTGCTGCTGCCAGTGATTGATGAAAGACGCAGCTGTAACAGACTAACGGGGTTAATGTTAAAATACAACTGAATGTTTGTCATTACCATAACAACAGTCAAGAAGATGAAGACGAAGAAGGAACTAAAGTAGAAATGAACGATCAATCTCATCGATTTATCAAAAATAAATGTCCGTTAATGTCATAAAAGATCTTTGTTATGATATAACAGTTATTTAAACGTTCAAGAAGTAGAAGTAGGTCATGTGACTTACTTCAGGAAGTGTCATGTGATCAAGTGACATAGGGAACTTTACTGCAGAACTGCACTAATACCTGTATTTTTGACTGTGTTGTACTATATATGTAGCACACATATATGATTCTATCAGGTTGAGATTGGAGTTTGACAATTATTATTATTATTATTATTTCATGGAATTATTGTCCAGAAAGAGTTTGGGTTAAATGCTGTGTACATAAAAAAATAACCACACAATGTCACGTCACAAATAGAAATGATTGCTCACAAATTTTCTTCAAACTTTTTTTGTTACCAAAAAAACAAACAAATGAATGTTTGTTAAAACTCCAGATGATTGACAGTTCATTCTTTCCTCTTCTACCGCATTCTCAGTGTGGTTGGGGGTGGAGCTAATCCTAGCTGCCTAGCCAATCGTAGCCAGCCATTAAAACCCACTCACCTAATTGCGGTTTATGGATTGGGGAGGAAACCAAACCAAAGTATCCAGAGAGCGCCTCAGAATGAACTTCACTTTTATTTGAACTTTAGGATGGTACGTATCGTGGATGTACTGCGATCGTACGTGCGTGCTCCATCACTCCACCAGGGGCTCCACGCTCATATTTACTCACGCACTCGTATCTCGAGGTTCAACTGTAGAAGTTTTCAAAGAATCAAAGTACGTTTGAACTTCAGTCTCTTCAGACTCTGATCCTTTCTCAGACTCCGTAACTGTTTCCTGGAAATGAACAAGCGTGGCTGCCCAGTGTGTGTGTGTGTGTGTGTGTGTGTGTGTGTGTGTGTGGTTGTTCCAGTGAGTCAACGTAGCCATGAACTACACGAGTCTCTTCCTGACCCGCCCTCCTCACAGGATGTTACTCCCTTTGGAGTTTCCTTCTCTGAAAGGGCTCTGAGTTATGAAGCTGGACTGTATGTACAGTATGTGTGTGTGTGTGTGTGTGTGTGTGTGTGTGTGAAACAGTAGTGTTTTGACAGGTGGAACCTTTTATCATGGTAGGCCTATCACCAGTGACGTGTGTCAGTGGCTCTTTTCTCTGTCAGTAGTTCATTTGTTTTGACCACCGTCGTGGACAGAGGTGTGACGTCATGTCTGTGACGTCAGTGGGAGGAGGCGGGAAAACAGGTGATGGTTTGTATTATTTGTGTGTGTGTGTGTGTGTGTGTGGAGCTACAGTGGACTGATCGCAGACAATTATCCAAGAGAACAGTTTAATCTTCTGCTAGGGGGCAGCAGAGGGTTGTGAAAGCTATAAAAAAAGATAATCAGTTGTGTTGAAGAAGATCTCTGTGAGTGTCTTTCTTCAATTCCTGCCAGTTTATCAGTGTTGTCTTCAACTAAACAGACGGAGGTTTGAGTCACTGATGAGGTCATTTCATCTAGAAGATTATTAGGGTTTTCTTGATGATATATGTGTGTCGTGGCTCAACAAAGGTTGGAGAAACACTAGAAGGTGAAACTTTGAATTGACTTGAATGACATCATATTATTAGACAGTAAATTCATTCATTCATCATTTCTAAATAATGTTCCTGTTAAAACAATTCTCTGTATCCACCAATTGCTCAGCAACGGATTAAGCTGATGTTACACAACTCTCTCTCTCTCTCTCTGTGTGTGTGTGTGTGTGTGTGGACTTAACATTCCTTACATACACACCACCCAGTGGACGTCTCTGTCAAACTGGAGAGCTGCTGGTGGACGTAACCAAGCTGTTGACTCACTGTTTACTATTCTTAGATCTTTACCGTCAGTATGATCTTTATTGTCAGTATGAGTGTGTGCATGACTGTACTGGCTCTGAGACGTTTGGTTTTGTCACTGTCAGTCTGGAGGTTTCGTGACTCTCGGATCTCCTTGAAGTCAATATTGACACAGGCCACAACTGAGGTCAATATTTTTCAGCTTTAAATTCCTCCCTGATGAAATTCCAACTGAAATTCAACGTCGGCTTCTGTAGATTCTTTACAGAGAATTAATCCTAAAGTTCATCTTGTTTGATCCACAGCAGGTTCTGCTCCCGTGGCCTTTAAATGACCATGTGCTGATGTTGGAGGTGATAAACTTAGATCCTGGTATTTCCTGTCTTTGTTGGCACCAGTTTTCATGGTAAAGCTCAAACATGATGTTGTTTTTTATCATTTACTTCCTCACCTTATAACCAAACAGAAAACTTCGTAGACAAGGTTTTTTGAGTCATAATTAAAATAAAAAAGGTGTTTATGCATCATTTTGTGACAGGTCTGTATCTACATTAAGTGGCAAAAGTTGTTGCAATTTTTAAAAAACATCCTAAGATTATTTTGAAGGGTTAAAAGAACATTTTTAAAATCAGACAAAAATCTGTTTCCAAAAATTCAGGCAAAATGTGATTCAAAATAACAACATGTTATTTTATTCACTGCTTTTTAAATATAAAACCAGGTGTTGTTTTCCTCTAAAACCAACCACTGCTTGACCATTGTTTTCCTCTAAAACCAACCACTGCTAACTTGACCAACTAGCATTAGCTTAGCATTAGCTTCCTGGTGCACTTTTCCAGAACGGTCTGGGAGACAGAGGCCAAACAATAGCTGTGGTGTCACACTGTACAGTCACACCGCAGCAGTCACTGGCTCAGTGCTAATGCTAATGTTGACATGAGGGCATCAACATCAGGGGAGGAGGTTTCAGTGACTTAGTCGTCGTCGTTCTGGTCCCCTGATTAAATCAGGTAGGTGAGCATCGCTAACAACCGGCTATCGTTAACCAGATAACTATTTCTCTAAAGATACCTTTTATATCACGGAAGTTTAGGCTTCAGAGATGAGGCCGAATTATATCATCAATGTCACAGGTGGGGGAGACAGCAGTGGGGGAGACAGCAGTGGGGTGTGATGCCTCTGAGAGACCAGGGGCAAATGATGCTGCATTTACATTCACTTTTTGACTTGAAGAATTGACAGTTTGAAAGAAGA
>NC_024312.1:1458167-1459774 GCF_000523025.1 Cynoglossus semilaevis | reverse complement strand
ATTAAAGAGGAAACTGGTTGGAGCCAGAGTTTGTGCTGACTTTTCACCTACACTGTTTGTTGACCCCCAGACTCCTCTCTGTCTCTCTCCCTCTCTCTCTCTCTCTCTCTATGATCAACTTGTCATGTGACTTCCATGCTCAGCGCTCCTTCCATCCCTGTGATGTGGTGGAACTCACCCTCAGGATTATCTCCCTTTGTTCAATTTCCTGTCAGGAGAACCAGTTACATCTGACTTCCCCTAGAATTGTGACATTTCCTGTCCAAGTGGGGGGTGAAGGGGAATGGGGGGGGTGGCCTGTCATCTCGTGCAGGCTGTTCAGCTGTGGGGAGAAACAGGATGCAGCAGTGTGGATGGGTCACAGTAGAAAACTGTGTTTTCACTTGACAATAATCAACCACTGACTTGATTGACAAATGATTGATCCTGACAAAGAACTAATTCATGTTTTTCAGTGTAAAGCAATCGTAAACGTGAGGTCTGCCCCCTTGTGGAGCAGTTTTATATGGCTTATTTATTGCATGAAAAACAATTGTGATGTTGGTTTTCAGTTAGGAGTTCATGAATCAGGTGTGTTCTGTCTTCAGGGAGTCCGTCCAGAACTCTGTCCACCATGTCTCTGTCTGCTCGTCCAGTCAGACGCCTCACCTCCAGGTCCATCACTAGGAGCCAGAGTTTCACTGGAGTCAACAGCTACGACCGGCCCTACAGGTACACCCATGGTCACCCATGGTCACCCATGGTCACCCATGGGTGACCATGGTCACCCATGGTCACCCATGGTCACGTGTTTGTAGTGTGACCATGTTGACCGTAGTTGAACTACAGCAGGACATTATTAAAGTTCACCTGTTTCAACACAACACTGACTGTTACAGGAACCTGTCGGTGCAGCACACCAGGTGTCGCGCCAGGTGCCAGCAGGAAGACCAGCAGAGCTAGCAGGATGTTCACCATGTCCATCAAGTCCAACCCACCACCGAAAGTTCCACAACCAGAGAGAGTGGATCAGGTCTACGAGGCCCTGCAGAAAGGCCTTCAGTCAGTATACCTGTGTACTCTGTGTACTCTGTGTACTCTGTGTACTCCAAAACTATTGCTCTGTGTTGTTTTAACGGCACGGTCGGCTTTTTGAGGAAAGAAAAGTGACGAAGGGACTGTGAATCATTTCACTGGTCTGTGGAACTGTTGATGGAACCGAAAGTTCTAGTTTATGATTGAGAGATCGAGAGAAGACAAGATATTTGTGACAGTGTTTACAGTAGTAATTACTTCATACTTTAGTCCTCGGTTTTACCAGACTGTATGTATATATGTACGTCTACACAGTACCTGTCTGTGTGTATAGTGTGTATAGTGTGTACACCATTGATGTGTGTGTGTGTGTGTTCTCAGGTCATACCTACAGATTCATCAGACTGACCTGGACAGCCTCAGTCGACAGATGAAAGAGTCTAAACGGAACTCCAGACTGGTGGGTTTCTTATTTATTATTGTTTATTGTTATAATTATTATTAAAGGAAGTTGAATTAGCTGGAAGAACAGACAACACTGACGGTGCATTTCAACTTTCTTCCACAGGGTTTCCTGTACGAGCTGGACAAGG
>NC_024312.1:1431907-1458124 GCF_000523025.1 Cynoglossus semilaevis | reverse complement strand
TCCTGTCATTAGTCAAAATGTCCACATGTTTCACACTGAAGGCCCTCGAGGAGGTCATTCTGTCTGTGACACACACAGATGTTTACTTCAGACCTGGTACTGACGACGATGGTTCAGTCCTGATGAAGCGTTTCCTCTCTTTTCATTGTTTTCTTTCCTGGAGACTTTGTGATCTTTGATTGACCTCAGTCCAATATTCAACTTTGTGATATCTGTGAAAAACATTGTTTATTAGTAGTAGTACTACCCTGTAGTAGTACTACCCTTTGATAAAAGATGATCATGGTTTTGGTTGAAAGAGTAAGAATGTGTTCTTTACTCTGACAGCAGGTGAAGGTGACTGAGAGGTTCATTCGACGGCTGGAGTTCCACCTCAGTAAGGTACGACTCCTGAACGTCCGTCTCCTCGTTGATATTGTTGTGACCCTGTGTTTGAGCACCACCGTTGTAACAAGCATCTTCATAACAGATCGAGGAGCTCTACGAAGCCTACTGCCTGCAGAGGAGGCTCCGGGACGGAGCCGACAAAATGGTGAAGGCGTACACTACCTCCTCCGTCAGCAAGGAGGCGAAAGAGAGTTTGGTAGAAGCCAACAAGGGCTACAAGGAGTACACAGAGGTGAGACAGTGGAGTCAGAGGTAACATGGTCAGTAATGGTTAACGGTTAACGGTTAACTAATGAATGTAGTGTCTGTCCATCCATCTCCTGTGTAGAACATGTGTGTGATGGAGAACGATCTGGAGAACCAACTGGGAGAGTTTCACATCAAGATGAAAGGTACGAATGACACCTAAACATCAGGGTCAACCACAGGTCAACCACAGGTCAACAGGTCAACCACACTAATGAGTCCTCATTTAAAGATTTTCCTCTATTTGTTTCAGTAAATTTTGATTTACTTTTATTAGGAAGCCCAACTAGTATTAGTCAGATTAATATAATGTAACCCCCCCGTCCCCCGCCCCCATGGTTGGACATAGAGCAGCTGGTGTGAAGTCCATCCTCCAAAACAAATATCTTTCTTAATGACAACATCTCGTAGAGAGTTATTAAGACCTAAGTGGAGGCGGTGGAAGGACAAACCTGTGTTGATCTTTTTCATATCTATCACATATCTGTTTGACTGACCCTGGTGTATCTTTGAACCTGTTTGGACTCAGTTGGTCACAGACTGAACATCTGTTTGGGTTTCAGGTCTGGCTGGATTTGCCAGGTTATGTTCCGGTGACCAGTATGAGGTGAGGCCTTCTCCACGTACACACTTTTCTGACTTTCCTTATATCATATTCAATGTGCTTTGTTATCGTACATCATTTTGGAGAATGTGGTTTAACTTTGGTGTTTGGTTTCTTGTCAGATCTTTATGAGGTATGGTCGACAGCGATGGCGGCTTCGGGGCAGAATAGAGACCAATGGGAAGCAGGTGTGGGACAGTGAGGACATGGTGTTTCTGCCCCTCATCAATGAGTTCCTCTCAGTGAAGGTCAGTCTCATCCTGCTCATTTTTTATTGAAAACCTGTGAATCTGGAGGAAAAGCAGCGTTGACTTTACTGCTCTAGAACACGGCCTGTATTTAAAGCTAAGTGGCTAATTCCCAACCCTGCTAGCCAGTGCACTCTGACCTCCATTATACCGTTATTAAAAACCAAAGGAACATCCTGTGACTGACGTAGATTCAACTTAGTTGATGAGTATCTGATAGAGGGATATAACTAGGCATAAAATGACAAAAAAAAAACATTTTTTTAATAATTACTAATGATTTTTTTTTTTTTTTTTGCTGCTATAATCTTCCTTAATTTTTCTTCTATAACAGCGTTTCTAACAGTCAGTGTGCCTTGATGAGGTTGTTTTTTCTTCTAGGTGACAGAGTTGAAGAGCTTGGCCAATCACGTGGTTGTAGGAAGTGTTTCCTGTGAGACCAAGGACCTGTTCGCTGCTCTGCCCCAGTCGGTTGCCGTGGATATTAACGACCTCGGGACGATCAAACTGAGCCTGGAAGTCACCTGGAAGTGAGTGGGTGTGCAGCGTCACCTGCAGACGGTTCAGTGATTAACAGGACATTTCTTAATTATTAAACAACGTGTTTTCACCTGTCAGTCCGTTTGACAAAGATGACCAGGGCTCAGTGAGCAGCTCCGTCAACAAAGCCCCGACCGTCAGTAAGAGGTTCTCCACGATCTTCAACCAGAGTCCACCCGACACGCCGTCCCTGCGTGAACAAGCCTTTTATGTGAGTTCTGCACTGTTGTGTTTGCTCTGGCGCCATCATATGGAGGGCCAGAGCAAATATTTCATGCCCCATATTTAAAGATAAGATTTAACAGAAAAAAAGTCTAGAATGAAGGGAAGAAATCTCATATCATTGATTGTTTTTTTAATGGACGAAGGTTCAAAGACGGTCATTTCTAAACTTTTTTTTATTTGCGTTTAATGTTCTTTCTTTGATTCGAGGTTTCTAGGATATGATGTTGTTTTCTCTGATTCTTAAAACAACTAGTCTTTCTTTTTAGAACGAGCAGCTTGATGCTTGACGAAGGTGTAAAAGTCCACCTGGTCACTGCTGTTGGAGACTCTGACACTGACTCCTGCTCTGTCGTCTTGTTCTAGAACATGCTGCGGCGTCATGACGAGTTGGAGAACGGAGCAGCCTGGTCCAATTCATCAGAGTCGTCCGATGACTCGTCCAGTCCTCAGCTGTCAGCAGGAGGTCCACGGAGCTCCACGCCTCAAAAGGTGACAACAGCGGCCCCTGCAGTCTGACACTGGTTTTCTACCATGGAATAATAAGGGGTTCATTACCTTTCATGCTCTGATCTATGGTCTTTCTAAAAAAGACGTGTTTGTAGCTTCAACTTTCTAACACTAGGGTTCTTGTTTCACTTTTTTTTCCTTTGAAGTATCTCAGGAATATTGAATCTATGTTCTAAAAGGAGATTTCATGTTTGTAATTCTGTCAAATCTAGTCATTGGCTGGACTTGAGGGATTGTGGGATGAAGTGGCCCCCGGGCCAGGAGTTGGGCACCGTGACTCTCTGATACCTTGCTGTGGTGTTTTGATGATTCACTGTATTATTCCCTTTTTTCATATCCTAGCCAGTGATCGTGTCACCGGAGATTCAGCCCGCCTCCGTCACAGGAAGTCCCGCCTCACAGACGGACATTTCCTTCTGTCTCAGAAACTCGTCCTCCACGTTTTCCAAAGCTCAAAAATCCATTAGTGAGGTGTCCGTCCCAGACCAGGACCAAAGCCGGGGCTGCAGGTATGTTTACAGTCCAGATTTATAGGACATTTTGCTAAATTTATATTTTCTGCCGTAACGACCTCTGTGACCTTGACTACAGGGAAGGGGAAACGGCAGCGGGTCCTGACGACGAGACAGAGCCGACAGAGGAGGAGGTGAACGCGGTGGACCAGGTGGACCAGGTGGTGACCAACAGCCTCAATTGTCGCAGCTTCTCACGCTCTCTGAGCCACATCAGTGAACACAGCGCTGATGACGTTGTGTTGACGGACAGGTCAGCGGGCGAATCAGGAGAGGTCATGACCTCTGAGTTGTCAATCAACGGAACTGAGGAGCTGCTAAACAGAAGTCCTGGGATGGTGGGAAACACAAGCTGTACTACTGACCAAGCCAGCACTGACCTCACCCCCTCCCCCTCCTCCTCCCCCAGGACTGAAGAAATAAACTCAACACAAAACCACTCTGCCCCACATCTAAACTGCACCACAGTCCCACAGAGCGAAGACGAGACTTATGTAGCACGGCTGGTGTCCGTGGAGGAGGAGGCGGCACCAGGTGAGGCACCAGGTGGAGGTGCAGATGGTCCTGTGGACTGTGGTCTGGAGGAGGCCCTGGGAGCTGTAGTTTCCTCACTGGATGATTACAGAGGACAGTTCCCTGAGTTACAGGCCCTGGAGGAGGAGCTGAAGCTGCTGCAGGTCACGCTGAAGGTCACGCCGCAGGTGAGGACGGAGCTGAAGGTCAGGACGGAGCAAATAGGTTGGACAGGGACACAGGATTTTCTCCATAGATAGAAAACGTATCACGTTTGCCCCGACGTTACTTTCCCGTTGCTCGTCCAGGGTGTAGTTCTCCTCCTGACCTGCAGAATTGCGATAGAGCCGTTTGGCCGTCCCGCCCTCAGTGCATCGCCGGTTTTTAATATTTTAAATGTATTTTTGTATTGCAGATTTTTCGCTGTATCGTCGGTTTTTGCGGTGTATAATTTTCTAATATTTTCATTGTTTTTGTGATAAAGCATTTTCCAGCCTAAGAAAAAAAAAACCAAAAGTTCAAAGACCTTCAGTAACACCAGATCAGTGAACGTTAACATTTGGTTAAGTTTCTTACCATATTTCACACCCTAACCCTAACTAAGTTTCTTACCATATTTCACACCCTACGATGTAGGGTTCATAAAGGGTTAATATATACGTAGATAATGTAATAACTATCGTGTCTGTACTTTGAGGTTTTTGACCAATTGCCGGCGGTCTTGGAACAGAACCCCCGTGATAGACGAAGGACCAATGTCTTCATGGAAAGATTGGTCTGAGGGTTCAGTCCATGATGACATCACCACAGGCTAACCTGTGTGTGTGTGTGTGTGTGTGTGTGTGTGTGCACAGGGTGGTAAACACAGTCGTTCGCCCAGCCTCGTCAGCCTCACGGTGGAAACAGCACTGGGCAGCTTTGATTTCCTCAACGCGGCCGACTTTGAGGAGGACGAGGAGGAGAAGAGGAGCAGAAATGTCAGGTTGGTGATGAAGGACTGAAACCTGGTGAACTTTTCTGAGTCAATTCTGAAATAAAACACAATAAAAAAAAGCAATACACCACCGTTTATGACTTTAAATAAACTCCATCTGTGACTGCACTAGTAAAGAGGCGTTTGCTTGATTTTGCTGCCATCTAGTGGAGAGCTGTCGTACCTTTTGGCTGATGGAAAGCTCCACTACGACTAAACCGACTTAACCACATGTTCATCTACATTCACTAATGACTTCGGTGCTTTTCTTTTTTCCTCCTCTTTCTCATACTTGTATACAGGCCTCTGCAGAACAGCGCCACCTCTTTGACCACAGGCTGCACTACACTAGACCGCTGCCTCGTGGAGCACCTGAAGTACTGCAGCAGACAGTTGTTGGTGAGGGGAGGACACTCCGGCCTCACAGACACGACCATTGACACGGAACAACTTTTAGTTCCGTCTGTATCATTTCAAGGCCATGTCGATGCTAACTATGCTAATTTATCAAACGAAGAAAATATATAGACAAAAAACGACTAAACTCCGTGTCTGTCTCCGTGACCTGGATTTTTGCCACACTTTATTTAAGGTCAACGTGCTGTGTGTGTGTTATTTATGTCTTGGTGTGTGTAGCGGCTGGGGACGTTTGGTCCTCTTCGCTGCGGAGAGATGTTCGCCTTGGACAGACTGCTGAGAGAGGCACGAGTGCTGGAAGTCATCAGACGCCTCTCCAAGGACAACCCCAGACGCCTGCGACAACCAGCAGATGGTGCGTTTGAGCAGCCTTGTTTCTCACGCAATTAAAAGTGAAGTGAAAGCCAGAGGGAACGTTAAACGTTTGTCAAAAATATCAAAGAAGTTCAGCTTACACATTTATTAATATATATTTATATTCAAACAACGATGAACTGCTGGACATTAGCCTAGAAATAACTAAAGGTTAGTTCCAAAATAAATACAGATATTATTAAAATAACATGTAACATGTTTCACTGTAGCCAAAAGAAAAGAAACACATTTTATGAAACAAGTTGCTCCCAAACACTCATTGAAATGTTTACAAAAACAGTTTTGTCAAAACCTCTTCCTCTTCTCCTCCATCACAGTCGTGCCTCAGTTGAGCTTCTGTTCTGGAGCCGTGTCTTTATGGCATCAGTGTGTGGGACAGGACAGTGTGTACAGTGTCTCCGTGGACAGGCTCCTGAGGACACTGTCCACAGTCTACACCAGCAGACTACCAGAGAAGACCAGCAGCATGGCTGACTCAGGTACCAACTGTGCTGTGGGAGTTAGCATTCACTTGTGTGTGTGTGTGTGTTTCCCGTGGTTACACAGATGTGTCTGTGTGTGTTTGGTTAGTGTTCATGTGTCTGGTGGAGCGAGTGTTGGATCGGAGGCTCCCGCGGCGAGGAGGCAGCAGCAGGGATGTGGTGATGGTGACGCTGTTCCAGCTGTGGAGCTACGTGGAAGCTAATGGAGTCAGCGACTTAGAGACGCACGTCACCGAGCTAGCAGAAGAAGGTACACATAATCACCGAGAATGTTAGCCTTCGAAATTTGACCACAGCTAACCTGATGCTAACACCTCCTCCAGTTTGGTTCGTACAGAAGCTGGAGTCATGTGACCAGGATGTGATCGTCCAGACGCTGCGTCGTCCTGTGCAGTGCAGCCTGAAGAGAGAAGGACTTCACGCCGTGGCGAAGTTACTGAGAGACCCGCGAGGCAAAGTGTCGGCTTCTGCCAGCTCTGTACTGAGAAGTGTGGCCGCTCAGCCCCGCCAGAGAGAACAGGTCAGAATGTCAGAGTACGATTGGTCAACATGAACTTGTTAACTTCAGACCAGATGTTGACCTGGTGAATCATCTCCTCCTCAGGCGTTGGTCAGCTGCTTGGAGTTGCTGGAGGACAGCAGCCTGGAGACCAGAGTGTGTGGGTGCAAAGCCTTGGCTCCTCTGAAGGTAGAAACGTTCATCCAAGACTTCATGAGACAAATGTTAGAACGTACAATTAAAGGTCATTAAAGCTGGTTCCACTGGCTGAAAACAGCCAGAAGATGGAGCCATACTGTAGAACAGCTTATTAGCAGGGATGGCTCCATACAACTTTTCCATGTCCGATACCCAACACTGATATCAACCCAATACCTTCTTTTCTGCTCCAGCATGTGTCAGGCTGTTACTGCTGTTACTGCTGCTGCCGCTGTTACTGCTGTTCCTACTGTGTCTGCTGCTACTACTGTTACTGCTGCTGCCGCTGTTACTGCTGTTCCTACTGTGTCTGCTGCTACTACTGTTACTGCTGCTGCTGTTACTGTTACTGCTGCTGCCGCTGTTACTGCTGTTGCTGCTGTTACTACTGTTACTACTGTTACTGCTGCTACTACTGTTACTGCTGTTACTACTGTTACTGCTGCTACTACTGTTACTGCTGCTGCTGTTACTGCTGCTGTTACTGTTGCTGCTGCTGTTACTGCTGCTGATGCTGTTACTGCTGTTGCTGCTGCTACTACTGTTGCTGCTGCTGCTGCTGCTGTTACTGGTGTTACTACTGTTACTGCTGTTACTGCTGTTACTACTGTTACTGCTGTTACTGCTGTTACTGCTGCTGCTGCTGCTACTGCTGCTGTTACTGTTGCTGCTGCTGTTACTGCTGCTGTTACTGCTGCTGCTGTTACTGCTGCTGCCGCTGTTACTGCTGTTGCTGCTGTTACTGCTGTTACTGCTGTTACTACTGTTACTACTGTTACTGCTGCTGCTGCTGTTACTGGTGTTACTACTGTTACTGCTGTTACTGCTGTTACTATTGCTGTTCCTGCTGCTGTTACTGTTGCTGTTGCTGCTGTTGCTGCTGTTACTGCTGCTGTTGCTGCTGCTGCTGCTGCTGCTGCTGTTACTGCTGCTGCCGCTGTTACTGCTGTTGCTGCTGTTACTGCTGTTACTGCTGCTGTTGCTGCTGTTACTGCTGCTGTTACTGCTGTTACTGCTGCTGCTGAGCCAATAGTGTTCCCGTTTACAGCATGTTGAGAATTTGGCCTTAGGAATTGAATATCGAATGCAATGTTTTTTTTCTAATGTTTGATCCTCAAATTTTGATCAATATCAGACCAATACCAATCCTGAGTATCTGATCGAGACGTCCCTAGTTTCTACTGTCAGCGTCTTCAAGGCGTGTTCTACGGTGCGATACTGACATCTGGGTTGTGTTTGTTGTCACTGCAGGCCAAAGAAAGCATCGAACAGCTGGTTTATCTTTGTCAGACGGACAAGGAGGAAGTTCGAGAAGCTGCCAAACAAACGCTGCTAGTGCTGGGTAACAAACAAAAACTACTATACGAGTTATTATTATTAGAACTGTTAGATTTGGAGAACAAAAAAAAGGTTGTCCAATGAGAAACTGCGCAAACACACGCCCCCTAGAGGGTTGACTTTAATATTTCAGCTATAATTATGTGGATTTAATGGTGAATATGAATTTGTTTGTGCATCTACTGCTAACAAATCCAATCAGTTATTGTGAACATGAGACTAACATGACATGAATTTCCTTTTTTTACATTTACATCATTTACACCTACATTTGTTTTTACAAAAGACAATAAATGAGGCAGAGAGTTGGCATTCTGAACCCTCTGTGGAGATTCATTCATTCATTCATTCATTCATTCATTCATTCATTCATTCATTCATTCACACGTCTGTTTTCTTTTTTCATCTTATTGTTTTCATCATGTTAAACAGGAGAAGAAGGGAAGATGGCTCACAGACATGTGGAGACATCCATGGACTGCATCCCCAGACTCTTCGCTCCAGGCAGCATGGCCAGCACAGCGTTCTAAACGACACACACACACACACACACACACACACACACACACACAGACCTGCTGGAAGATTTATTAGAATTCACTTGGTTTGATTTTTTTTTAATGTTTTCAAATGCCAACATAAGGACAAGTATTTTAATATTCTTGTGATTCCTGTGATATAGTTCTAATTATCTGCGTGTCACTGTTAACTGAGTACTTTGAATTGTTATTGCTTTTTCTCAAATTCCGTGGGTCACATGTCTGGGTGGTGCAGTAAATGATACGTTTCTTTCAGTCCAAGGAACAAAGTCAGAAATAAGAAATGGTTTGTCAGCGACTCACACTGAGGTTCTGTAGGAAAGGACCGTTGGTTACAGTTACAGTTAGAACATGGTTCTGTTAGAGGAAAAACTAATGACAACAATTGATCTGGGATTCACTTTTCTTTTGATTTAAAATTGTAAACATTTCAGAGATTCCTCATTTGTAAGTGTAAATACAAATTAGTATTATTTAATTTTTCTTTTTCTTTGGTTTTAAGAAACGGCTGGACCACTCAGTTCTGCTGTACGTTAGCTTCACATTATCACAGTGGTTACTTAAAGGTGTTGTTTTTAAATCAGCTCAAATCTGTCACTGTTGTAAAATTAAAATCACAAACACTGATCTGTGTTTCAACGCACACAAAGAAATGACATCATTGGTTTCTTTCCTGCTGTCGTCTCAACCTCAGAATATCAAGTATGTAGAATGGGACCAGTATTTGTCTGGTCCTGGTGTACCATGTGCCAAACCAGACCTGGTCCTCAGTCACACTGCAGTGTACCCACAGATTACTTCACTACGATTGTGTGCAGAGGATCAGTCTTAGAATACCATATACACATATTGAATGGTGGAAAAGCAATGACACGACATCAGAAATGGCCGTAGTCGTCAGTAGACAGAGCAGTGCTTTGACAACGCCACATCATTGGAAGCTAAGAGTTTAAAACATCTATAAATGTATAACATCTGCAAATCTTCAAGAGTGTGGGATTTTAATCATTAGTTTTTCTTTAATCAAATATGATGTCACTGTGTGAATGAGGATCCCATTTAAAATGAACCAAACATTGAAGACAGCGACTGTCATTCATTACTGTCATACTTTACAGCCTGTTTTCCTCTAAACTGATCAGACGGCATGGTCTCTTAAAGACTAAAACCAGTGATTGAAGGAAATAATCTCAGAAATAACTCTATTTTCTCAGACCCCCCTTCACTTGGAGTAATTTTTGTTTCTAAATAAACAGTGGAGTACTTTGATGAGTACTTAAGGCCAGAGTTGACATAACTGTTCTTTTCTCCCAAATGGCTCAACTTCTGTCTTCTGTGGACAAAATTTAATTTTAGGAGGTTTTAAATCTGTATGATTTTATTTCTTCAATATTTGTCTGATGTATTAAAACTATTATTATTTTATTATTAAAAGCAATAAAATGATTATTGTTCTGTGTTGCTAGTGACTTTCAAATATTGCTGTCAGGCTGATCAGATAACGCGCTGCTCTGATGTTATGTTCGTGTTACTTTGAATGCACACTGACTGCGATTCATGGATTGTAAATAAGATGAGTTTCTATAGGACAGCAGCAATCGGCAACGGTGTTAAAGTGCCTCAAGGTGTAACCACTGAAGAGATACTACAGTGTATTTAAGAATAAAGCAGTGGAAGAACACTGTGGCACATTATACAGACAATGACATACATATTTTTTTTCTTTTACATGCTTAATATGGAATGCTATAAATGAAACATGTTTTTTTATTAAGTATTTCCAGGTATTCTGGTGTCAAGTGTATACAAACTTTATTAAAAATGAGTTTAAAAGTTGTCCTGAGTGCTAATGGTTCAGTTGACTTGTCACATATATATGTATCAAAAATAATCATAACCTGTTGTCATTTACTTAAAAGATATGTTAACTTTTTAATATCTGCATTCTTAAAAACACACCAATGCATTCTAATTATTAACTATTATTAAATATATTCCAAATTAGCCATGATGATACACATCTTCGTCAGCTTTTTAGTCAAAAATTCAATTTAACATGAACAGGTTGATATGTTAATTTTTAAAGAAATCACTACTTTAACATAAAATAAACATTGGAAAAAACTGTTTACTTAAATTATCCCACTGCAATTTTATCAAAATAGCTTTAGAAATAACTGGAAAAACAATGTCAAAACAGAAGTACAGTGATATTTACATATTATTGTTATTAACAATGTTATAAAAGAACAATCTTCAAATTCTGAACGTGTGTCAAATGGATTTCTGAGGATCCTCAAAGCACATCTCTACCATTTGTTTTCCATTCCAATGGTGATAAATGGCCATCGGTGTATTCCAGCGGGGGCGCCCCTCCTGGCCAATCAGGGTGAGTGCAGCGGCTTCGACACCACCCCCCAGCGGCCGCACAGGCGCACTGAGCGACCAACTGCCATTTTGTGGCAGAGGCTACTCTGCCAAAGCGGGAGAGGGATTAAAACAAACTGTGAGGAAGCCTTGCATTTGTTAGGAGCCTAACAAACTTTGTAGCAGTCACCCTGTGCTGCCTGTCTGCTTAAAGTGGAGACGAAAAACGCTGAAAAACAGGTAGAGTATCACTACTTTTTCTGATCAGGGGGGAGTTTGCAGGATCTTTAATCGGCCTCTAGGTGTCACGATGGGGCTCTGGGTCCGGACAGCTCGTCGGAGGGTGTTTGTCTCCCTCTATCGTTATGGAAAATGCCGTCAAAATACGGTTAAAAGCGACAAGTTCTCAGAAATGTACACACAGATCGTTGTTTTTCGCACACGATTGCAAAAAACATAGCCGAGAACTAATTATAGATACTGAGACAGTTTGATTGTTGAATTTAGGCCGAGGCGTCCATTTTCTCGCTTCTTTGTTTCCCGTCTTTACGAGGAAAGTCGCGGCTTTAAGTGTTAGCATAAGGCTAATGACATTAACGTAGGCAAACTGATGAAGTACACTCAATTCCACCGAAGCCATTAAGGGTAATCATGCGATATAACGTCACCTTGTTGATTTGTATCTATGTATTTGTTTTAAGTTTTAAATTCACGATTTAGTTTTTCCCCCGAATTGAGTTTTAAGGCGGATGTTAACCAGCAGTTAGCTCACACTGTAGGCCCCGTCTCCCCCTTTCTACACAGCAACGGTGCTCAAACACAAATCTTTCAAAGTGTAAACGTCCATTTAAAATGTTTAAAGCGAACTTTAAACATTTGCCGGCGATCGTGGTGAAAAATAACCCCCGATAAAACACACGTGCCCAAAAGTCATGTAACGTCAGCACGACTGCAGAAAAAAATAACGACGGCTTATTGACAGCAAAGCAATACGTCCCCGGTATACGGAAACCCAAACGCCTGGTCCGTGGTTCTTCCGAACATTGCCTCCTTCTGTCATCTTGTGTCTTCGGTTTTGCTTTGTTTTTTTCTTCCGTCGTTGCAGTCGTGCGGTTGTAAATAACAGTAGTGTTTTGCAGGCGTGAGCCGCGCTGCTCTCTCCTCTTATTCTAAGTCCAGTCTGAGCCGCAGATGTATGTTATAGAAGAGAGCTCCCTCTACGATTCGGCCTAGAGAGCTACAAAAATACCGCCGTGTAAATGCAGTGAAGTAGGGGACAGTCACTAGACTGGTCACTGACTTGTTTTTACCACGATCTGCCACTAGTCCAGAGCCACTAAATCACAAAAACTCTACTACTGAACACAAATAAGCAACAGATCACGAACACAACTGGAAGTTAGGCCTGGAAATAGATGGATTTATCAGCTGTTTATCAGGCCATTCACTAAGGCTGCTATTGGTCATTACTTAACTGATTAATTTGGGCTGATGTCAGAAAACGTACTCATCAAATTGTGCCCTTTTGTAGTAACTTACAGTAAGCCATAAACTATAAGTAAAACATTTTTTGCTAATATTGTGGTTTTATGTCCTTATCTGTCATTAAATCGTTGAAAAGAAAATTATTTAATTAATTATATTATATTTAATTAGTTATATTTCAGTACAACAAAATAAATATAAACCCTAAGCTATAAAATACATAATACATTATGTAACTGAGTATTATGTTTTGTTAGTCAACAACAGCCAGACCCCAGATTCACACATTTGTGGTAATGTTCTAAAACATTTTTTTATTGATAATAACGTGTCTTTCCATGGGTAATATCATGATATAGTTTGTCATCGCTATGGACGGAGGGCCAGTAGATGGCGTAGGTGTGGTTGAAGTCCCCTCCATCCAGGATGTTCACAGCCAAGAGGCCATGGTGGCTGACCTTCTTCAGCAGGCGGCTGAAGCTGGTGGAGTGGTGCAGGGACAGGCTGGGGTTGTCCTTGATCAAGGTTTTTATAAATTGGTTTTATTTTTATGTAGATTTGTTTTTTATTCTTCACAACATGTAGAGAAAAAAACCAGTCCTAGATTCTGTCTCTGTTGGCTGTCCTGGTTCAGTGGGAGCTGCACAGGCTCAACATCAGCTGATGGAGGCTGGGGGGGGTGGTTGGGGTGGCTGGAAAAGGGGGGGTGGGGGGTTGAGATGATGGTTATGGACTCACTGGATCCCACCCTGCTGCAGATGAAAACTGAGGTGAGCTCCGCTGCAGTCAACATGGTGTGTAGTTAAAGGTCAGCAGTTTGACCTTCATGTCATGTTGACCTGTAGGTGATGGACGCTGCAGTGGGACCACCAACAACAGCTGTGGGCGTCGTCGGAGGGGTGCCAGGTACCGCTCACCAGGCCACTGTAACAACAGTGGACCAGACTCAGATCATCACACTGCAGGTAGGTGATGTGACTCTTACTGGTTGAATGTGAAAGCTGGATGTACACACTGTCCCTAAAGTGCACGTCTCCTCCTCCTCCCGCCTCCTTTTTTCTGCTCTCAGGTTGTAAACATGGAGGAGCAGGCAGCTCTGGGTCTGGGGGAGCTCCAGTTGGTCCAGGTGCCGGTTTCTGCCACCACAGTGGAGGCTCTGCAGCAAGGCACTTATGTTGACACCACTGCAATGTCAAAGGACGGCGACCCAGTCATCTGCCACACACTGCCACTACCTGAGGGCTTTCAGGTCAACATCCATGCTAGTTCTTCTGGCGTTAACCCTTTATTTGCAAATAAATGATTCAATAGTTTAACTAAACACTATTTTAACCTTATTATTTATCTTCTGTGTAGGTTGTTAAAGTTGGTGCTAATGGTGAAGTGGAGACGGTGGAGCAGGAAGAGGATGGAGCAGAAGTCCAGCCTGATGAGGAGGATGAAGATGAGGAGGTCGGGAGCCAACTCATGGACGAAGGTGAAGACATTCCTATCCACACTCGAAATGAGGATTCAAGCTGGTCTAAAGACCCAGATTATCATCCTCCAACTGGAGCAGTCAGGAAAATCAAAAAGGTGAAGTAGGTGATGGGGTCGACTCTCTGAAGGTGTGATGACGTTTAATGATTTTTGGGTTTTTTTTCCCTTTAAAGGGTAAAAAGAGTCGCCTGCGTTACGCTGACGGAGATAAGGACATGGACGTCAGCGTCTATGACTTTGAAGAAGAGCAGCAGGAAGGCCTTCTGTCTGAGGTCAATGCTGAGAAGGTGGTGGGCAACATGAAACCCCCCAAACCAACCAAGATCAAGAAAAAAGGTCAGAAACAGGAGACATCACAGAAAGTGTCATCAATCACTGGGTTCCTAAGACAGGGTTTCCCACCCACGGCACAACATATACAGTACAACATCAGGAAAAACCCCAGGGCACGCCACCAAAAAAAACCAAACCCAAAAGTCTCTGTAATGAAAATTAATAATCTTCTAGTTTAAAGTACCTCATCAGTGACTGCCACCTCAGCCTGTTTAGTTGAAGACAACGCTGATATACTGGCAGGAATTGAAGTAAGACACTCACAAAGATCTTCTTCAACAAAGATCTCTTTTTAGTTTTCATAGCCCTCTGCTGCCCCCTGGCAGAAGAGGATTTAATTGTTCTGCCTTTCATGCTTTGACGAGCAAAGAAAAATGATATCTATTGAAAGATTCTTGCTGTGCGAAGAGTGGAAGCAGCTGGTAGATGGTCGATTCATTTTAATAGCAAAACGTCAAACAAAACAGGTCCAACAATAAAGCAAAATAAACGACTGGAGAAGTATTCGAGGAAATCTCGTACAACAGTAGTTAATCCTGTCAAGAATAACTTCTAAAGTATCATTAGTTGTTTATGCTTATATACCTGTGTGGGGGGAGTGGTTTTCGACTTCCCAGGTGTGTGTTTAAATCTTGTAGGCCAATGGAAGAGAGAGGCTAGGCCTCTTGTGGCCAATAAAAAATTATTGTTCTTGTATCATGTGATACCTGCAGTCGCCACTATTTGGCACTGCTGTTCCATGATTCAGCAGTGTTGGAAGAACCTTTTGTTGCTGAGTGGGGGGGTTCCCTGTGAGGAGGTAGATTGGCAGATCTCCCATTGTTAGAAAGTTGGTGTGAAGAGAATTTGGGGGAATTCTCTTTGAATGTGTGGGGCTCTGTGACTGTTTGTGCTCGGGAAGGCCTAACCAAATGTGAAAACCACTGAAATCTAACACAATCAATCAATCAATAATAGTTTTCAGACCAATTAAGTGGTCCGAATAATAATTTTCCACAGCACACCTAACGATCTCTCACGGCACACTAGTGGGCCACGGCCCAGTGTTTGGGAATCACTGTCCAAATCACTGTCCAAAAACAAAATCAATAATTGCCTTTTTTCTGACTGACTCTTCTTCATCAGTTAATTAATGCTGTAGGTCATTAAGACACGAAGGTCATTTAGGTCAATGTTGGACAAATTTGTAGTGAAGGATTCAAACCCTAACCCTAACGTCATCCTGTGTGTCCTCCTAAATATTCTCAGGTGTGAAGAAGACTTTTCAGTGTGAACTGTGCAGCTACACCTGCCCTCGTCGCTCCAACCTGGACAGACACATGAAGAGCCACACGGACGAGAGACCCCACAAATGTCACTTGTGTGGAAGAGCCTTCAGGACGGTCACTCTGCTGAGGAACCACCTGAACACACACACAGGTACACACCGCTGTTCCCAAAACAAGTCAATGTCCTAAAAGTGATGGATTTTTAAAGAAACATGTAAAAATCTGCAGGAACTCGTCCACACAAGTGCACCGACTGTGACATGGCTTTCGTGACGAGCGGGGAGCTGGTCCGCCACCGCCGCTACAAACACACACACGAGAAACCCTTCAAATGCTCCATGTGTGACTATTGCAGTGTGGAGGTAGAAAGTGATTCTTATTGTTTGATGTAAATCTGCTTCAAGTTACTGAAGAAGATCACAGACAAGACTGTTGTGTTTGTAAAGGTGAGCAAACTGAAGCGTCACATCCGATCCCACACCGGCGAGCGTCCGTTCCAGTGCAGCCTTTGCAGCTACGCCAGCAGAGACACGTACAAGCTGAAGAGACACATGAGGACACACTCAGGTGGGACTGTGTGGCAGAATGAAGGTAAATGTCCAAGAGACGAGGAGATGAAAACTGAAACTGTACATGTCAAACCTTCTCCTCAGGAGAGAAACCGTACGAGTGTTACATCTGCCACGCACGCTTCACCCAGAGTGGGACCATGAAGATGCACATCCTGCAGAAACACACAGAGAATGTGGCCAAATTCCACTGTCCACACTGTGACACAGTGATTGCACGCAAGAGTGACCTGGGTAAAGTACACACACACACACACACACACACAGGTTTTGTGTGCATCATTCTCATGATCATTTTTCCCGTGCACAGGTGTCCACCTTCGAAAACAGCATTCTTTCATTGAGACGGGAAAAAAGTGTCGCTACTGCGACGCCGTTTTCCACGAGCGCTACGCTCTCATCCAGCATCAGAAGTCCCACAGGAACGAGAAGCGCTTCAAATGTGAACTGTGTGACTACTGCTGTCGTCAGGTGGGGGCTGCGTTTCCAACTCACCTCTGTGTGTGTGTGTGTGTGTGTGGACAGTCGGTGACATCACTCACTGCAGCTCTTTGCTGCCTTCATTAAAGACAAACCTGTCTGATTGGCTTCTGTTGTGCTTCTGTGTTGGGAGCAGGAGCGCCACATGGTGATGCATCGCAGAACTCACACTGGAGAGAAACCGTTCGCCTGCAGCCAGTGTGACAAGACCTTCAGACAAAAGCAGCTGCTGGACATGCACTTCAAACGCTACCACGACCCCAGCTTCATACCCAACACCTTTCTCTGCCCCAAGTGCAACAAGACCTTCACCCGCAGAGTAACTAACCCTTCTGTCACAGCATCAGGCTTAGTGTTCTTCACACCTTCTTACCTGTTCTTACCTGATCTTCTTCTAGAACACCATGGCTCGTCACGCTGAGAACTGCAACGGTGACGAGGAGGAAGATGAAAACGGAGCTCTGACCCCAAAAAAAGGGAAAAGAGGAAGAAAGAGGAAGATGAGGAGCAAGAGAGATGATGATGATGATGATGATGACAGCGGTGAATATTTTCCTCCTTTGTTTTTTTTTTTTTTAATCCATCATGGATTTATCTGACGTTTCTTTCTCTGTTTTTCAGAGGAGGATCAAGTTGAACCTGATGAAGAAGACGAGGACGATGTTGATGAAGAAACATCGCTGCTACAGGATGAAGAGGAGCAAGAGGGCATGGAACTTGATCAGGCGCCAGCCATCATCCCTGTGCCAGCCCCCGAAGAGCCGCCAGTCAAAAGGAAACGAGGCAGACCACCAAAGAACGCCCCTAAACCCCAGACAGCCAGCAACAATGTGAAGGTCAAGACGACGGCTCCTGGTGAGGAGACGGAGAGAAACCCTAACCTTGGTCTGTCAGTGGTGCCGTCACTGACTGTCAGTGGTGCCCTCTCTGTCATAGAAATGTGTTGTGAAGTAGTTCTTTCCATTTGTGAGTGAAGTGTTTCTGTGAATTTACTGAAATCCTGAGGCTGATTTGACTGTTTTTTTTTTCTCCTCCAATATTTTGTTGTTGCAGCTGCTGCCATCATCCAGGTGGAGGACGAGAGCACAGGAGCAGTGGAGAACATCGTTGTGAAGAAGGAGAATTGTGAGCCAGAAGCTGAGGCGGCTCTGACGACGGAGGGGGCGGAGCTGAACAGTCAAGGGGTGGAGACCGTTGATGTGCCTGTACACGAAGGAACCACAGCAGCAGCTGCTGCCGCGGCCAACGGTGATCTGACGCCAGAGATGATCCTGAGCATGATGGACCGGTGAACGCAGCAGTGCAGACAGAGGACACAAATGTAGCCAAGTCCTGTCTAAAGCTAACGTTTCTACATCCAGGCGTTCACCTGATGTTGTTCTTTATGAGCTTTTTCACTGCAGCCGTTGGAGCAGCTGCCTTTGACAAACACATCATGCACAGAGAAAGAAGTTGCATGGTAATCATCGCCGTCAGACACAGATAATAGCTATAATAACTGTCTGTTCACCACTGTTTTCTGATCGTAACACACACTTCATGTGTTCACACCCACTTCCTGTCCCAGTTCTTACTCACACCCTGAGATATGGTATAAGAATTGTTGCAAAAACAAACTTTCGACATCTTTGGGACTATGCTAATTTAGCGATTGAAGGCTTTGTTTTTCTTTGTAAATAGATATATTTTTTCCAAATGAAGACATAGTTTGTGATAATTTAAGTTGCCTCTAAAATTCATTTTTCTTCTTTTTTTTTTTTTTGACTTTTTTTTTTTTTTTTTGACTTTTTTTTTTTTTTGACTTTTTTTTTTTTTTGACTTTTTTTTTTTTTTTGACTTTTTTTTTTTTTTTGTCTGACATTCTATGATGTTCAGTGATTCTGCAGTGAACATCATGAACGTGTGTAACTGTTGCTGTTTCTGCTGTGTGTTGCATGTTGTTATTATGAACCAAGATGAGTCAGAGGTGACGTTAAACAGCGGCGTTCTGATGGAAACCTAACTTTACTGCACAGCCTAACATTATTAACGAGTTGAGTGACTTGACTCATGCTCCATTTTTACTGCATTTCAAGTCATTCATATGAGAAACTGTACTTGTTTCATATTATGACATCAATAAAAATGTACAACCCAGGAAATGTGATGTTTTGGAGCCGACAGTGGAACGATGAAAGTCAACTGAAGACGGACTGAAGACCGTATTTAAAATAAACAGTTACAATTTTATTCATTTAATTTCGAAAATTCTTGCTATTCTTACAATTAATCCGTGTGATTGCACTGTTGTCTAGTTTCTAGTGAGTTTTAATGCTTGTTTGGTGCCCTCTGGTGGTGAATGACATAAACACACTTTCTTCGTCTTTGATTACGTATGCGTTTTGTATTAAATTGTCTCCAAATGAAGTGACGGGAGAAAAAGTCACAGCTTTAAGCCGATATCATGGCGGATATTTTATTATAGTCATAATGTTGAAAAAAATAAAACCGTGTTCACAATTTCACACAGCTGCTTCAGTTTCACCGAGCTAAGTTCCCAGAATCCATCTGCACTTTCACTCACAAACCCACCGCACACACCTGCAGATCATCACACATTTACACACAGACAAAAGCTGTGTCTCAGTGTCAGGTCTGAAGCTGGAGGCTGCTGCACCTTTTTTTAACTAGCGCCACCATGGGGATGTGTGGAGGTGTTGTCTACAGTGACTCCTGTAAACGGACCATAACAAGTGAGCTGCAGCAGATGGATGGATAACGTCAATAATTCATCAGACAGTCATCAGACCAGGGCCAGGTACAAACCTGGACCGCCATCACCATTCACCATCACATTCACACCATTTTAGAGTGAAACCTTATCTGATGTGAGGATGAGACAAACATCCCACAGAAAGGAGGCAGGGATCGAACCTCTGATGTTCTTGTGTGTAAGGCAAGATCATCAATCACTCCATCACCTCATGGCCCCATTGCAGGTTAGTCTTAATTGTTATTTTGTGAAATAATTATTTTATTACGAGCTTTTATTTAAAATGAGACAACAGATAATTCTAGAATTTATTTATTTATTTAATTACTATTTTGACCATGTCCTCTAACCGTTGTCACAGGTCAAAGCTTCAGAAAGCATAAAAAAAGGCACAGCCTCAAGTCAGTCAAGATTAATTTTACATTCTTTTTCTTCTCACTTCATTCAAATGTGACATACTTGAACCGCAACCATGAATGTGGCTCACTTCCTGACCGTGGTGCTGACTTTTGTCGTTGTAGAGTAGTTGAAACCAGGTCACCGTTCTGTATTCACTACAGTCGTGGCTCACAACCTGGAACAGGAAGTCATCGCCTTTATAAAACAAAAACAAAACACATATATGTGGTAGAAGGTAGTCGGACGTTTGTGCTCCTCCCCCAGCTCCTGCTGCTCTGTCCATAATTTCAACAGATTTTTCTCACAGTTTCATTTCAACAAGTTGAAGTCACTGAAGGTTAGTCGTGATCCTGGAAGAGTTGGTCACCGTGACGACAACAGAATGAACTCTGTCTCCCGGAGCCTGCAGGGTAAGTCCTGACATCACAGTGTCGTGTCTCAGATGTCTCGAGCTCATGGTACAGTATCTTAACTTACATCCTCTCAGATACTAGCTCCTCAGGCCATGCTGCTAGCATGTACTCAAATGAGGTTAAAAGCAGGGTGTGCAGTACAATTTTAGTTCATCAAGCTCTCGACATAGAGTGTGCCACAGGGCTCCGTTTTAGGACCTTTTCTTTTTGCATTTTATCTAAAAATTAGGGCTCATCTTTACACATCTTTATGCCGATGATACAATTGTTTATTGTTGAAACAAAGCGGTTTCTCAGGTCTTACATCATCCACTGACTGCACATGTGAAATCCTCTGAACATCTGCAGATCTGAACCGATATTAATCTGTTGAAAATGCTTTAAAGAAAATGGAACAATAGTGGAATAACGTTTTAATGAAATGTCTAAGACTTACTTTACAATTTTGACGTTGATTTAATTTCTTGTTGCATCCAATATGTTGAAGGAAAAACGTTTGTTTCATAGTTCAGTCACCGTTGGTATAAAAAAAACAAGTTTTACAACAGGAAAAACCTGACATTTTCTATAAGAGTGGAAAATGTTTTTGTGATTCAGAGGTGAGACGTGTTTATGCTGAGTCATACGTGTAGCTGAACCGAGCGTTCCTGACGAGAACAGACTGAGTGATGCTCAGATTCTGATCTTCACTGCGTCACACCTTCCACAGCTTCACTTTCATTTGTTGCTTAAAGGTTCGCAAATGCCTTACATGAACCGATTGTTGAGCCACACTGTTTCAGTAACGGCAGACACAGAGACGTCTGAATTCAGTGTCTACCGTGGGGGTTGTGGTCCAAGACCACCCTCTATAGGTGAAAAACTACAAAGTAAAGACGCGATAGAGCGAAAACAAGAATACATTTCAAGTATTAAAAACCCTCGACGCACTGAGGGCACAGTGAGGGGCGACTGTACACCTTTCCTCTGACCGAGCTCTTTCCTCTGACGTTGTGCAGATCAGATCTCTGAGCTGCTGAAGCCCCACAGAGTGTGTCTGGTGACCCCTGTTGTCTGGAACCAGGGTCAGTCATGTGGCCGATCAGGCGGCAGGTTCATGGTGAGTCACAGATGATGAAGACGTTTCACCTGCTTCCATGTCTAGGGTTAAAGATTAAAGAAATAAAACCACTTTTAGACAGTGAACAACAAAGAGTCAGTTCAAATAATAAAAAGTTAGGAACTTTAGATGAAGCATTTAGAGAAGTAACAAATACTAAACCAACAGTAAAACAATGAGCAGGGAAGTGAATCAGTGATTTTGAATCCAAAATGGGCCACAGACTAGTATTCAGTGGGTCGTGGGCCTCTGCCAAAGCCAAAGGATCTGAAGACAAAAACAAAAACACGTCATGTTGTTTTTCTCTGTGGTAGGTGCTGAGTCTGTGGAGAGGTTACCTGGTGGTGAACAAGCAAACTGTCAGGGTAAACACTCAACTTTTCCCTCTCTCATTTCTTTCTGCACGTACTCTGACCACATTTTACAAATTAGCCATTGAACAGTTACAGTCATTCGTTTGGTGTCGTTTGTAGTGTATTTCTTTCAATGAGAACTCGTCGAGTTTTGTAATCATCATAAAAAAGTCAAAGAAACAGTAAAAGCTTCACATTTCCACTGTGGGTGAAAAAAGAAACCACAAAAAACATCCGTGACCCTTAAGCAGTATCTCCTTGGACACCTTGGGGGTCACGGACCCCCTGTTGGAAACCGGTGTGCCAAGGACATTTTGTACTTTTGTTGTATTCAGTGTGTGCAGGTGGAGAGCTCCTTCAGCTACCTGGACATCTGCTCCATCAACATCCACAGTCAGACGCAGGTACGAAGCCTGAACTACGTCACGTCAAATAAAACACTCGTGGCCGAGTGTATGTCACACACTTGTTTGTTCTGCAGGTTGTTTTGGAGACAGATAGACAGACGTTTTCCTTGAGCGTGCTGCACGCTGAGGACCTGGAGGCCATGGTTAGTCACATGACCGCGTCACTGAAGAGGATCTTCCCTGACTCATCTCCAGGGTGGGTCACACACATACACCCACCAACGGGTCCACACTTTGAATATTCTCTTTCTGGAGGAATCGTCAAACCAACATTTAGGCAAGAAACAAGTACGGTGGTCCCGATTGGCGAAAAACAACTTAACGAAACGTTTTTTTAAACTTTTTTTTCTTCTAAGGCTAGAAAATGACAACAATAATGAAAATATTCAAATCGTAAAAATACATACAAAATAAAAAATACATTTAAAACATTAAATGCACTGAGACAGCCGAGCGATGATACAGCGGTATTTCTGATTCTGATATTGTTATTATTTATTATTGTAATTCTCAAAGAAGTTCCAGAACGTTTCCTTCTGTCCTTCCACCGTCAGAAAGCTGTTGAAGACGATTCCTGCAGAGCTGCAGCAGAGACTCCTGAGGCTCACGGCTGTGATGGAGCAGCAGCTCAACAGTCAGACTGGACCCTGTGGTAAGACACAGTCATTGGTCAGTGACTGGTCAGTGAACAAGTTCGCCCCCTACAGGAAATGTGTGTGATGGTGGTTTTGTGTTTGTTCTTCAGGGGGGTTTTCTGACACCTACGCTGCCCTCTGTGATTTTAATGAGATGCCATTCAGAGAGGAGGTTCAGTGGGTATGTCACTGCAGTATAAGACACCGGCCAATCAGAGACCTCGGTGCTGACAGGCTGTGAATAGGATAAAATGTGTGCTCTGATTTAATTTAGTCTACTTTGACCAATTATTGACTGATTCTGACTGTGGTTGAAAATGATTCATATATTTAAATTTTATATATGAAATATTTTGGTCAAAACGTATTTTTATACTGTGTACTGCAGTATTTCTAGTTCCGATTTTCATTAAAGGACGGATCTGAACTTCTCTTATGGCTAAGGTTTGGCTAGTCTTTAGCTCATTTTTCTTTAACCATCTATTGATTGAAATTCCCTGCTATGTATTAGGCTGAAATGGTGAAATAATAATAATTCAGATCACAAGTCAACATTTTTCTTTTGTTAAGAAATGAACTCTGCATTTTTATCTTTTAGAATATCCAGAGTAAATTGAATCATTTTCAGTAGTTGTCGGTCCATTAACCTGGTCTGTTTCCAAACAGTTTCAACTCTTGGCAAAGTACTAAAATGTTAACTTGTGTCAACTTCTGTCAGGACATTGACAACATCTACTTCATCCACAAGTGGAAACAGTTCAACTTTCACGACTTCAGCCACTTAGAGAGCAGGTGAGAGAGAGAGAGCTGTGTGAGCCGGTGTCTCTTCACCACAGTCACAAGCTGGTCATGAAGTGTGATGAAGTATGATGAAGTACATGTCCTTTTGTTTCTTTTAGAGATTTAGCATTAGCAATAGCCGCCCTGTCCTACAACCAGTGGTTCACCAAGATCTACAGCAAGGAACTCAAACTGGTAAAACGTCTCGTGACAAATGATAAACACAACGGTTGTTCTGATACTACTTTTTACCAGCCGATACGAGTATGAGTATTTGTGTTTGTACTCTGATACAGAGTAGCATACTACATAACTATGCTAATATTCGTATCATACCAGACATCCCTAGTAAACATCGATACCATGAAACTTTCTGCTTATGTACTGCAGCCAGCTGAACAGAAAGTGAGCAGAGCTTCAATTGAAAACACTAGGATAGGATTGAAGCCAGAGTCATTCTGTTATCTTACGCTAACAGCAGTAGCTAATATTGACAGGTTCGACTGAAAATAAAAACCACGTTGTCTGTCGTTGTACCTTCAGCCCACAGATGTCCAGGAGCAGCTGAGCTTCTTGTTGTCCTCGTCTCCCAGCCTGACAGAGCTCCACCTGGAGGCCTGTGGACTTAAAATGTGTGTTTGTGCAGAAATATTTCTTAGAATGATGCATTTTGAGAGAACACTTCATTGACATTCAGCAAATCAGGCATTAAAATACTTTAGTTTAACATTTTTATTTTTATTTTAACTTGGAGATATTAAGACTGAGAAGTGTTTTTTTAATCTTCTGCAGGGACTTTGCAGTGAAATTGGCGGAAGCCCTGCGAGATCACACCTCCTCAAACCTGCGTTCGGTCAACCTCTCAGGAAATCCAGTGGAGGACAAAGGTAACGGTTGCTCACAGCTGGATGAGACGTTGTAGACATGATTTTTACCTGTGTCTTTTAATCAATTCCGACTTCAAATGACCTTATGTCTAAAGTGTGTGACATCATCTCTGACCTCTGACCTGAGATCTGACTCAGGACTTCTTGGGCTTTTTCCACTAAGGTTAAATCCTCCATATTTCCATATTTTCCGGACTGTAAGTCGCTGGTACAGGAGCAGCAGATACTGGTACACAAGCCTAGAGTGCCCTCTAGCGGCTGTCAGTGTGAACATAACATGTAAAAACATGTAAAATTTTATATATTAATATATGCCACACCTCAGTATAAGTCGCAAACCCAGTCAAATAATAAATATATGTTTCATTTAAATATATATTATATATCATATTATTGCATATCCTGTGTGTTTGCCTGTTGTGGTTTTGTTCTCAGGGGTAATTGCTCTCAGCCAGCAACTGGGGAATTTGACCGAAGGTCTGAAGAACATTTCTCTGTCCAGAGTAGCCATGACCTCCAGAGGTGAGTGAAGGACACAACAAAAACTTGACGTCTTGATTCTTTTCTCATGTTGCTGCTGATGGACGACAACAACAACAACAACAAAACCCGATCTGTTTTAATGTTTTTGCTCTGCTGCCTGCAGGGGTCACTGTCATCTCCTAACCTCTGTATGATCACTGTTAGGTCTGAGCTGTTTGAGTCAGAAGTTGTTGTCCTCCCAGGTCTACTCATCCTCACTGACTCACCTGGATCTGTCTGGTAACACCAACTGTCTGCTCAGTGAGGAGGCCACGGTACGACCTGACTGGAACCACCACGTTCTTCTTCTTCTTCTTCTCTCCTTGCTCTGGTTCTCTTTGTCACTGTCTCACTCTCACTCATGTCTTCCAGTTTCTCTTCAAGTTTCTGTCCAACCCCAACTGTCTGTCCCACCTGGACCTCAGTGAAACCAACTGTCCCCTGGACACGGTCAGTGTTGAGAGGAAATCCTGACACTACTGATAATTAAACATCCTGGCTATATTCATTAATAATTATAATAATTAATATTTAGTCATTTATTTAAACTTAATAAGAGTTAACGACGTTGTCTCTGTTGAATCTCTGCTTCCTATTAATATTATTTAAGGATCTAACAGGTTACAAAAATAGTCTGGATTTTTTTTCATTAAACTCTTTGGCACCGGTCCTTACCAGCAGGTTTGTTGACCCCTATGGGCTAGTGGAGGAACTGCAGATAAGTCGTAACATTTTAGTCGTTCAGTTTCTTTTCTTTATTTTTCTTACAATTTTGTTCTACAAACTGAAATGATATAACAGCAAATACACAATAGTATGAAATATCACAGTTTTTACAATATAATAAAACCTCTGTTACAGATTTTTATTTTCACCCCTCACTCTTTATTGAACTAAAACCTGATTCTTGTCTCCAGTTATTTGTGTCCCTGACGTCTGGGTGCTGTGAAAAGATGACGCACTTGAACCTGACCAGGAACCCGTTCAGTCACAGGTCAGTTCTGTCAGAACCATCCTGGCACCAGCCGTGTTGTTCTAACACTGCAGTTACCGTGTGTGGTTTTGTTTGTTATGTGTGTGTGTGTGTGTGTGTGTGTGTGTGTAGGAAAGTGCGAGGAGTGACCAGGAGCGTCAGGGAGTTCTTCAGTCAAAGCTGTGAGCTGAAGTTTGTGGGTCTTTCTGAGACCAAGCTGCCTCCACAGGCTCTCAGGTGAGGTCACCTGGGGTCACCTGGGGTCATCAGTGTGGATTTAACACAGTGAAAAGTCATTCAGTTTCACAGACTTCCTGTGGTTGTTGGTGATGGTGATGATGTCATCACTCAGGTTATTACTGCAGGGACTGGCAACCAATGCACATCTGTCAGAGCTGGAGCTGGACCTCAGC
>NC_024312.1:1416004-1431859 GCF_000523025.1 Cynoglossus semilaevis | reverse complement strand
CGGAGGGTTGTCACTTGCGGGGACATTGTTAGGAAAATGAATGGAACTGTGTGTGTGCGTGTGTAGCTTCACTCAGCAGGAGCTCAGGTGATACAAGAGCACATCTCTGAAGCTACAGCCATCAAAAGTCTGGACATCTCTGACAACGGTACTCACACACACACACACACACACACACACACACACACACACACACACGTATATTTTTAAATTGATTAAGATCTTAATGATTGATTATTTATATTTGAAAACATAGAAAGAGAACTTTGCTTTAACAAACTTTTTTTAGGATGCAATATGTTTATTCTTGTTTAAAAAAAAGGGGAGGAAAAAGCCAGGAATGAAAGCCTCTCTAGGCTGTGACTAGCTACTTTAATGGAATTGAATTTTACTGTGTACAACAGAGCTCAGAATTTGCACACAGTCGAATGTTTTAATTCAGAAATGTCCGCCCCTCGTTTCTCCGTTTTCCTGTTCTCGTCCTGTTGGAGCGAAGGCTTGGAGAACGACATGGTGACTCTGGTTCTGTCTCTGGGCCGTTGTCGCTTCCTACAACACTTGGCTCTGGGGAGAAACTTCACCATGAAGTCCAGGTGAAAACAATGTTGCTGTAGGAACTTTTGTCAGGTGTCCCAGTTTTTCTTTAATGACCGTCCCTCCCTCCCACCTCCGTCTTCCAGAGCTCTGACTGATGTTCTCCACAGAATAGCTCAGCTCATCCAGGATGAAGAGTGTGTGAGTTCTTCACTCGAACCATTGGTTTCTTGGTATTTGTGTAAGTGTGTGTGTGTGTGTGGCTGAGCTGAGTCTGGTTGTGCAGTCGCTGCGGTCTCTGTCCGTCTGTGACTCCAAGCTGAAGTCAGGGATCCACATCCTGCTCAGTGCTCTGGGAGGACACGCTGCTCTGGCCCAGCTGGACATCAGTGGAAACAACATGGGAGACACTGGAGCCAAGATGATGGCCAAAGCCCTGGTCAACAACACCAGACTGAGGTGAACACACACACCCTGTTGGAGGATTTAGGTACTACAACAGTATTTAATACATTAATACGTTAAAACGAATCTGATAAATAATGATTTTAAACTATAATATGTGAAAAATGAAATATGAAAAAAAAACTAAGAAAATGAAATAAAAAAAATCAGGGTAAATTAGAATTCGAAGAATTTCTGAAACTGTGAAAAAAGGTGTTTTTCAAATATTTTAATTACAATTCTAACTTCACAAATCTATATTTTATATGTTACAATTGTCAGTCAAAAATAATAAATATGTATTGAGTGGATTCTAAGAATACATTTAATTGGATTAAACGTCCAAGTTTTATGGAAATCATTTTAGATGATCTGACCCATAAGTCTTTCCGACTATCATCTTAGAATTTCAAACAATCACGTGATCACAATTCTCTTCCTTCCACACTGGAAAAAACACCCCTTTGAAACGAGTGTTGAACATATGACGTCATCACCCAACTTTGACAATCCAGAATGGACTGTAGATCCACCGACTTCCACTAGATGTCAATATTTCATTTGGTGAAAGAATTTTGTCTCCTGACTGGCTGCACAACAGTGACCTCCGTGTCAGGCAGCTGTAATGACACTTTAACAGACCGAGTCTGTGTCTCTGTTCAAAGGTCGTTAAGGTGGGACAGAAACAACATCACAGCCAGAGGTTATCAGGACGTGGCTGATGCTCTGGAAAGGTGACACACACACACACACACACACACACACACAGACAAGCCCCTTCCTTTCCAAGAGGTAGAGTGTACTTTTCTGAATAGTTTTTGAAAATGTCTTGCCTCTAAATGTATTTTCTGAACACGTGATCTTGTTGCTGAATGTCAGCCTGTGTTTTAATTCATTCATTCATTATTTTCTCTGGTTTTCTCTTTTCTCCCTGCAGGAACTTCACTCTCCAGCAGGTGTCTCTCCCTCTGACTGACATCACTAACAGTTACCGCAGCAACCCTGACAGAACAAGAGAGGCCCTGCACAAGGTCAGTCAGAGAGGACAGGGAGAATATGTGCACCTTAACTTCACACACTTCACTTCTGTGTGTGTGTGTGTGTGTGTGTGAGAGAGCAGATACAGCAGTGTTTGGACAGAAACAACCAGAGACAGTTTGACAGAGAAGAACTTCATCGAGTTTTCAGAACTCAACAGTCAGAGAAGGTGAAGAAAAATCATAGTCATTTTGATGTCGTTGAAATAAAACTTTCAGCCTCTCCCGTCACCTCACCCTCACCCCTCCAGTCCTGATCTTTTTAGCCTTGTGTCTCTGCTGTTCTCAGCTGGTCCAGGGAATGTGTCGTCAGCTGGAGGACAGTCTCCAGGAAATAAAGCAGTGCAGTCTGCAGCAGATCCAGGAGGACTTCCTGACGGCACATGAAGTTCTGCACAACTCCAGGGAGGCCGTCAAGGTACAGCACCACAGTACTGGTCCCCACACACTGCTCCCTGGGGACTCAAAGCTGCCCCCTGCTGGCTTTGATGATGGGTTAAAAGTAGAGGTCACATTTGGTTGTGTGCAGTGGTGTGAGTTCACGTTCCCTTCTGATGATTCTATACAGACTTTCAGAACTTTATTTTAAAAAACTTAAATAAATTTGACCTGCTGTGTCCCACCTTAACAAGTCAGTGCCTGACCAGAAGGCCTGCCCCTTATTTTGGGAACCACTGCTATAATGTAAAGAATAACAGCTTCAGTTTGTGTAATGGCTTTAACACGTGTCATAGATCTGATTTACTGAGGCTCATGGGACGACAGAGGAGCATTAACACGATGATGATGACGATGATGATGATGATGATGATGATGATAAAGATCATTCAGACAATGATGATGATGAAGATGATGATGATAATGATGATGATGAAGAAGAAGATGAAGTTAATGATGACAATGATGAAGAGGTTGATGATAATGATGATATTGAAGATGATGAAGATGATGTTAATGATGTTGAAGATGATGATGATGAAGATGATGTTGATGATGAAGATGATGTTAATGATGTTGAAGATGATGAAGATGATGTTAATGATGAAGATGATGTTAATGATGTTGATGATGTTAATGATGTTGATGATGTTGATGATGATGATGATGATGTCACAGATCTGTTGATGGTTCCTCTTCTTTTGCAGCTCCTTCCCTCTCTGTACCAGGCCGGCACGACCAGCTCCTCAGACAGAGACATGGTGAACTCCACACTCGGTGACACGGCGGCTGTGCTGACCAATGACTTCACACAGAGTATTCAGGTGGACGTTTGGACACTGGACACAAACTCATCACTGTCCAAATCGACAGACCATAATGTCTGTTGTTCTGTCACTTCCAGGAAATGGCTCAGGGCCTGATGAGGAGTGCTGAGTCGGTGTGTCCACGTGTGGTCCAGCGCTCCAGTGTGTGGGAGTGTTTGTCAGAGTGTGTGTCCAGGAGAAGCAGACAGACGCAGGAGTTCCTGAGGAACACGCTGGTGGAGAAGACGGGGGAGATCATCACCAACAGGCTGAGGTGAGGAACTGCATTCATTTAGACTTATTTAGACTGGGAGAGGTTCATAATGTTCAAACGTTAGAACAGCAGCACCAAAAAGAGTAGCACATCCAAACACTGGCTCGGGGGCCAAACTTGTTACTTGCACTAATATAGGCTTTCCTTTTTTTTTCTCAGGTGACAGTAATGATTTTCTTTCAGTTCTTTGAAGAGTCTGTACAAAATGAACCTGTGGCTAGCTGTAGCAATGTTTCAGCAATAAAACACACAGGAAGTGTGTATTCTGTGGCTTATAAGAAAAAGAAAATCAAGGACTTATTTACATTTGAGTCTTACATGAGTCGCTCTGTGCGTCTTGTCTTTAATTATTTGGAGCTTTTTGAAACACTAAAAAACAAAAGTCTTAGGAGACGATCGACAACATCGTGTTCTGATGTAACTGTGGTTATTGTTTTGAACAGATTCATATTCTGCTCTAAATCAGTGATTCACTAGATTTACCACAGGTTTGAAATGGAATTAAATGTTTTTCTCTTTTCTATTCATCCACCCACCCGCCCACCCACCCATTGATCCATCCATCCATCATCCATCCATCCACCCACCCATCTATCCATCCATCCATCATCCATCCATCCACCCACCCATCTATCCATCCATCCATCCATTCATTCATTCATCCATCCACCCATCCACCCACCCCCCATCCATCCAGTGAACTAAGAGAAAGCTTGAGCGTCTCATTGGCTGAAAGCATCATAGAACAGTCACTACAGGATTTGACAGCCACCCAGGACAAAATGGTGAGTCACCATTGGTCAATTTCAAGAAACAAACCTCAGCAGCTCTTTAACTAACTGCTTTACGTAGAAACTCTGTCTGGACGTGACTGAAGGTGAGTCATTTAAGGCTGAACTACAGGATTTTATAAATGTTTTAAAAACACTACAGATAACGAACATGGAGGTGATTGATGTTCAGTTAGAACGGCTGTAGAGCAGTAGGAGTGTGTGTTCATCTGTCAACTGTGTTGTTTATTGTCTAGAACTGTTTTATTAAAGAAAACTCCTGCAGCGCTCCCACACTCAGAGTTCCAGAGCTGTGTCTGACTGACAGTGAATTCCCCACTGATGAGGTGAGGCTCCTCTCACCTACTGTATATATATATATATATATATATATATATTTACTCTATATACAGTTACTCTCTATATATTTACTCTATATACAGTTACTGTGTACACAGTTACTGTATATATGGTACTATATATATTTACTGTATATAGTTACTGTATATACATTTACTACATATAGTTACTGTATATATTTACTGTATAAAAGTGACAGTATATATTTACTGTATATATAGTTACTGTATATACATTTACTACGTATAGTTACTGTATATACATTTACTACGTATAGTTACTGTATATACATTTACTACATATAGTTACTGTATATACATTTACTACGTATAGTTACTGTATATACATTTACTACGTATAGTTACTGTATATACATTTACTACGTATAGTTACTGTATAGAAGTGACTGTAAATATATTTACTGTATATATAGTTACTGTATATACATTTACTACGTATAGTTACTGTATATACATTTACTACGTATAGTTACTGTATATACATTTACTACGTATAGTTACTGTATATACATTTACTACATATAGTTACTGTATATACATTTACTACATATAGTTACTGTATATACATTTACTACGTATAGTTACTGTATAGAAGTGACTGTAAATATATTTACTGTATCTATAGGTACTATATATATTTACTGTATAAAAGTGACAGTATATATTTACTGTAGATATAGTTACTGTATAGAAGTGACTGTGTATATATAGTGATAAGAACATCCATGTATGTGAATGTGTGGAGCCTCCAGTTGACTTGACTCTGTGTTGTCGTCAGTACACTCCAGCTTTTTGGAGAAACAGTTTCCACTCCAAGAGCATGAGGCCGGCCTCTTCCATCAAGAGTAAGAATCCACTCCACTGATTGGTTAATGTTGATCCATGTGTTTATTGTCATCTCACTGTGTCAGACCTGACCTTTGGCTCATTATTCTAGGTGGCGCTGTGTCATATTAAGCTATTTCCATTGCTGATAGTTATTATTTCATGCTAGTTTTAAAAACTTGAGGCTTTCTTCTACAACAACACGAACAGCACATCGTACAAACTTTGATTTGATACTGAAAATATAAACAAAATACTGGATCATATTTACCCAGTTTTACACACAAGACTGTTGACTGTTACACCAGTGACCCCTTGTGGCGCAGGTACACAGCTGATCTGTTAGTAACAAATAGCAGATATCCACTAACCGCGAGACTTGGCTGGGGCTACAAATGAATCGGATTGGATGAACTGTTGCTATGCACATATCTCATGTCAGCAACAGGTCAGCTATTGGCCGCTGTGCTGCACTGACTGGACGCTGTTTCTAGCGCCCCAGAAGCTCTGAAGAAGTTAGGAGTGAAGTTAGCCGAGAGAGATTTCTCCCAACATATAATGACATATAATTTATATATGACATATGCATTTTAAACGCACACATACTCAACATAAGTGATTATTGTTTTTGTTTGTTTGTTTGTTTGTTTTTCTGCGTCATTGAGACCAGAAGGGGGCAGTGTCGGTTACGTGAACCTGCCACTGCACTTGGTCAACTGTTCTACAGTGTTACTGCAGCGCCATCTGCTGCTCGGTTTATGTCTCTGCTTAAATCATTACTTCTCAATTACCCCCTCTCCCCCATACTACTTACCCTCTCCTCCACCCTTCATGGCCACAGTTCCTTCTCCTCTTCCCTCCTGCTCCTCCTCTGTTGTACACCCATCTGTATGACCTACATCTGACATATTTCTCCCAAAAATGTGTCATAAATCTCCCCACCTCACCCCTTCTTAAAACCTCCCACTTTTTGCTTCTCCCCCTTTTAATTTTGCTGCTCCTCTCTCAGGTCTCCTGGATGCAGACTGGGACAGAGGAGCAGAGGGAAGTAGGGGAGGAGAAGAAGGAGGAGGAGATGAAAGATGTGACCTCCCACGACTGCCATCAGCGGCAACCCCCCTGTCAGTCACGGCCAGAAGCCCCACCCCTTCCCCTTCCACTTCCCCGTCTCCCTCCCCCCCGGGATGGAGGAGGGGTAGGAGGCGGAAGGAGGAGGGGGTGGCGGCGGCGGCTGTGGATGCTGCAGCAGCAATATCAGGAGTGAGAAGTGCATCGTTCATTCCTCCTCCTGATCCTCCTCCTCCCTGTCTCCCCCTCCTCGGCTCCATCTCTACTCCAGCTCTAGAGGAGGAGGCTGCCGGCCACAGAGGCTCAAACAGACCACGGGGTCCCTTCCCTGGTTACGGCCGCTCCAGCCCAGGCCCCCTCCCCAACTCTGGACCACCAGCTTCTCCCATGGAGCCTCTACCCACCCAGGGACAGACTCTAAGGCACTACACCGCCTCCCGACCTCGGCCGCGGCGGACGCACACACAGCCTCCCTCCACCAGGCCTCAGGTAAGAAGAGTTTCATTTGGATATTCATATTTTTATATTTCTACATGCTGTCAATGAGCACATACATAGAAACAGTTCACATCAATATTTACACCGACGTCGGGGAAATAACACAGACAGAGATAAAATACAGACATGGATGACACAGAGCAGGGATGAAGGTGATGAAGGTGGTGAAAGATAAAAGAAGATAACAGTGAAAAATCGGTCTGTCTATTTGTCTGTGTCTTGTTCTGTTTACCATTACTATGATGCTGTAGTAATATTGTAGTACTGGTAGCCATTTTTGTATTCCCTTCTATGATGTAGTCGTGCCTTTTATCTCTCTCTCTCTCTCCCCTCCTTCATCCCCACCTCCCCCTGTGAGTGTGTTTATGAATGTTACGTGTGTGTGGTAGAGAGTAAAAAAAGGGGGAGAGAGATAGAGATAGAATTTTGGGAGTGGTGTTCCCTGGGTTGTTCCTGATGTTGCTATCTCCCTCTCCCCCCCCTCTCTCTCTCTCCCCTCTCTCTCTTACCCCCCCCCCTCTCTCCTGGGAATGCTTCCACCAACTCAATTCTTCATGCCCTCACTTTAGTGTAGGTCTCTATCTCTCTCTCTCTCTCTCTCTCTCTGTGTCAGTAGTAGAGCAGGGATTTCTCTTTGTCCGTGGCGACCTGACAGTGTCTGTGATTTCTTATTTTGTCGATTCTAACAAACCGTCAAACGACACACACACCGTTTGCTGACGTTGTTCCTTCAGCAGCGACTCCTTGGAGAAACAGACTACAAGTCTACTTATTGGACACTACTGCCCCCTAACCAACACTTTGTGTATCTGTGACACAAACAACATGTAAAAACAAGAGGCTTCGTAGTGAGAGAAGGTCTCTGGTCAACTTTGGTTATGAGCTGATCCTGACCCTCCCTGAAACATGTACTACTTTACTTAAGGTTTTTTTTCCTCTACAATACTGCCACCTACAGGGTCTATGTATCTAAATAAATATATACATTCACTATGATAAACATTTACATCTACTTAGGTAGAAATTTGTGATGACAAATGACAAACAAAGGGAAAAGACTTATACAGTCTATAATGATTGCTCGTGATTAATCGTGATTAATTGAGACTCATCATCATTCCTCATTTTAAACAAACAACAGTATTTTTCTGTATATTGCTGGAATAAAAAGACAAACAAATTCTAAAATATCAGTGTAAATAAACAGTGGTAACTGCCCCCCCGACCCCCCACCTGGGGGCAAATATAATGTGAAAGAGTTTTAAAAGATTTTCACGTCTGCGCTATAAAAATAACAATAAAAATTAAACTGTCAGACGCTCCATCTATTCAGTGCTGATCGATGGCTCCACTATAATTGGATTTAAAGTTCAGCGTTCACAACTAGGTTTGTGTGGTGCAGGATTACAGCCGACAAAAAGCGGTAAAAACCAGTCAGCCTCCGCCGTCTGCTAAATGACCAGATATGACGTGGGTTCACGTAGTTTCACGTTCATCGTATGACAGTGTTACAGATGAAATGAAGGAGCAGAGTCACAGCCTGCTGCATACATGTGTGTGTTTCTAGGCTAAATATGCAGCGTTAGCAGCGTTAGCAGTAAGGCTAAGAGGAACATTAGATCTTATCAGATTATCAGCACCAACTCTATCATAGGAAACATTCCTATGTTACTGTACTGTATGTTTTAGATTTTTTTAAAGACTAGAATGTGAAATGTTTGATTAGCACAATATAAACTAAAGGTTTATTGTCATTGTATGCTTTTTGCACATTTCCAGAAAAAGACACAGAACAAACAGAAACCCTTTAATGCAGATGTTTGAATTATGGTTTCACAAATATTACATTTTTCTATACATGAAGAAATATATATTGTTTTTGCTCGTAACTCTTTTTCCCTCCAGTTTTAAATGGCACCAGATTCAGTGCATTTCAATATAGAAATAAGTATCAACAAACTGCTCCTGCATTTGATGTCGGTGCCTTAAATCTGATTGTTAAAATTAAATGTTTGTGGTCAGTCTTTTTCTGTGTATTGACAGTACTGGGAGTCCACTGTCGGCCCTGCCTCTCTGCTCCACCTGCTCTGCTCTGTTCTGTTCTGTTCCGTTCTGTTCTGTTCTGGTCTGGTCTGTTCCGTTCTGTTTCGCTATGTTCTTTTCTCTTCTGTTCTGTTCTGCTCTATTCTGTTCTTCTCTACTCTGTTCTGTTCTGTGCTGTTCTGTTCTGCTCCGTTCTGTTCCGTTCTGTTCTGTTCTGTGCTGTTCTGTTCTGCTCTGCTCTGCTCTGTTCTGCTCTGCTCTGTTCTGCTCTACTCTGTTCTGTTCTGCTCTACTCTGTTCTGCTCTACTCTGCTCTACTCTGTTCTGCTCTACTCTGTTCTGTTCTGTTCTGTTCTGTTCTGCTCTGTTCTGTTCTGCTCTGTTCTGTTCTGTTCTGTTCTGCTCTGCTCTGTTCTGTTCTGTTCTGTTCTGCTCTGCTCTGTTCTGTTCTGCTCTGCTCTGTTCTGCTCTGTTCTGCTCTGTTCTGTTCTGTTCTGTTTTGTTCTGTTCTGTTCTGTTCTGTTCTGCTCTACTCTGTTCTGCTCTACTCTGTTCTGTTCTGTTCTGCTCTGTTCTGTTCTATTCTGTTCTGTTCTGTTCTGTTCCGTTCCGTTCTGTTCTGCTGAATGCTGCTTCTCCAGATTATCTCTGTGGCTGTGGCAGGAGAGAGGAGAAGACCCTGGTGTTAAGCCAACAAAAAAACCTCAACATCATAGTGTGTACAAGCATAAAACACCATAGAATAATACGAAGTGGTTGCTGGTTAGAAGCTGATTTTATGGTAACCAGTGTTGATGTTTTTATCACTCTGTAGTCAGAGCATTTCTGTGTTTGTGTGTGAAATTAAAGAAACACTTGGCCTTCATCCATGCTGGCATGTGGCACAGAGAGACAGGTGGCTGTGGGAGGGGCTGGGGGTTAGGGGGGGGGGGGGGGAATAGAGAGGAATTGTAGTTTCCTTTCATTCTAGAAAAGACATGAGAAGAGTTAAAAAACAAAAACAGATTACGTTTACTTTGGTTTACCTTGTATCACTATCTTTTTTTTGTTTAGTGTTTTGTTTTTAACTAGAACTTTTCAAGAACACTTTACCACTTTACGTTGTTTACCATGCTGTCTGCATAATACTTGCCAGCTAGCCAAAACGTAGCTGAAGGTCAATAAACTAAACCGCCTTATAATAAGCTAACAAATACAATAAACACAGATGGCTAAAACGTGATAAACGAAAGAGGTTGTATGTTATTATTCAAAAACAGAATTTGATCTGAACAATTAACCAGAGATAAAATAAATTACCTTCAGCCAAAAGGACGGCAGAAATGTTGCCAAATTTTCTTTGCTCATCAAAGCATGAAAGGCAGAACAGTTAAATCCTCTTCTGCTAGGGGGCAGCAGAGGGCTATGAAAACGAAACAAAAAAATCTTTGTTGAAGAAGATCTTTGTGAGTGCCTTTCTTCAATTCCTGCCAGTATATCAGCGTTGTCTTCAACTAAACTGGCTGAGCTTTTGAACTAGAGGATTATTAGATTTCATTCCATGGACCTTTGGTGGATATTATTGTTTGATGGTGTGCCCTGGGGTTTTTCCTGATTCTCAAAAAAGGTTGGAAAACACTGGCTTAATAGTTACACAAAATTTTAAATGTGGGTTAGAAGGAGCTACAGTAACAGCAAGCAAATGGCTACAACCTTTCTATTTTTCTACGAAGGTGTGAGACTCACTGTTGACGTAGTGAAGCTACACGTAAACATAGCACACTTCAGTAAATGTACGTCATATATAAATACAGCGGTCCCTCGTTTATCGCGATAGATAGATTCCGAGGTCTGCCGCCAGAACTGAATTTCCACGAAGTAGTGCCACCGTATTTATGCGCAGTAAATGATGAGGAAGGTGATGATGACGTTTACTGCCTACAGCCGATGATTGATTTTACGTCTCACCAGAGGATGGTGCCATTTCTTGGGGCTCCTCTTCCACGGTCTCCGAAGGTGTATCCGTAGTAGTAGTAGCAGGAACGGACTCTTTTTTGCGGGGCTACCGAACATATACAGTTTAAAAAACCTGCGAAGTCATGAATCCGCGAAAGATGAACCGCGAAATAGCGAGGGACTACTGTATAGCAATCACCAAAACATAGCTGAACTTCAGGCAAAACAAATGTGTGTATGCGACATGTGAAGATGACGTTGTTTTTAGTTTCATGTTCAGCCTCTTGGTGCTGCTTCACCTCCACTTAGTTTCATTACGATGTCTTTCATAGATGTTTCCTCTCCTTAAACTTGGACTTCAGCAGTGATGCAGCCGGTGTTAACAGTTTGTGCTGAGCTCCTGCAGACCCGTCCTGACCCACATACACTAGAATGCTGATTCACAACTGAGCTGGAGACAGTCTGACCAGGCCTGCTTCAAAAAGATAAACTTCATGTCATGAACTCAACGTGTCTTTTTGATGCAGATTATTTTTTATTAATGACATTTTTAAGATGATTTCATTTAAAGTTTTAGAATGGACACAGATGATTCCATCTCTGGGGGAACTGGGAGCCACAGAATTCAGGGCTCTTCTTCAATGACCTCCAAACATGATGAAGCAGTGACCACCTGCTTTGTATCGTGTATACTTTTTTTTTTTTTTTTACAGTAATGCAAAATACATTTTTAAAAAACTGAAATTCAAACACTGGCGCCAAAAATAATTAGAGAATAAAATAACAGCAGTTTTTTAAACTGGCTAAGTTGATTTCTGCCATGTTTGAATTTAAAACCACTAGGTGGCTCCCTTTCTGCTCCATTGGCCTGAGGGTGGTGCTAATGTACGCTGTTCTCCAGGAGAACGTTTTTTTTGAATGATAAATACAATAATATTATTGAAGTCATGTAAATAAAAGACCTAATTTTGACACAACAATTTAGGAATGGACAATCTGCCCCTTCTGGCCAGCTCTGGTATTTCAATGACATTTTATATATAGTGTTATGATTTGACACATAGACCTGAGTGACTGATCACAGGGTTTGCTGGAGAACAACACACATCAGATGTAAATACTGTGTGTGTGTGTGTGTGTGGGGGGGGGGGGGGAGTCGTCCAGTGTGTGCTCATAAAGTGTGTCCTTTTGTTACAGGAGCCAGCTGTAAAAGTAGAGAATGAGGCCAGTGAAGGGATGGGCAGAGTGGATGAAGGAGTAGAGGAGTTCTTCACCAAGAAAATCCTCCCTGACTATGCACTGTGAGTTTAATTAACACACACATACATACACACACATTAAATTAAAGTTGTGAGTGTTTAAATTACCGACACTCTACATCAGTGATTCCCAACCTCTGTGCCGTGGCCCACTAGTGTGCCGTGGAAAATTATCCAATTTCACTTAATTGGTTCGAAACTTTATATTTATTTATGGCATATAATTTTTTTGTTTACTCGTCAAAGCATGAACGGCAGAATAGTTAAACCCTCTTCTGCTAGGGGGCAGCAGCAATGAAATTAGAGCTGTTGATGAAGATCTTTGTGAGTGTCTTTCTTCAATTCCTGCCAGTAGATCAGTGTTGTCTTCAACTAAACAGACGGAGGTTTGAGTCACTGATGAGGTAAAATCTTATCATTTTTTCATTAGTGAAAATGTGACTAAACCCCCTCAGTTCTCGTTGTCGTCCTTTTTTCTTCATGTTCTTCATGAAACTACAGACAAATAGTGAGAACAAACTAAATGACGCCCTCTATCAGCAGTTCCTACACACCTCCCACAATGCTCTGCTGCTCTTATGTACTTTTATAGAAACTGTATTTACTGCGTACCCACTGTAGCAGTGTTCTTCAGATTTTTAAACTAGTAGTAAAATCTGAGGATTGTAAATAGTCTTTTTATGATTGGTGTTATTACTTTATTTATCTTGTAGTTCTAAGTTCCTTTTTGTATTTATAATCACTATTCACTATTAGTGATCTAAGTTCTGGTTCTGATGATTGTTTAAAAAAAGAAATCATCATTTTAAATACAGTGTTGTTTTAGTGTTGTGCTGCTCGTTATTTTCACAGTGACTCAATACAAAGAGGGACATTAAAGTACTTCTGTCTTTATGTTTGTGTGTTAAATACGAGTCAAAAAGATCTACGACAAATATTTACTTTAAAACTATTTCTCTACATTTATTCAATTTAAGTTTCAATCATTTTCCCAACAGTTCCTTTAAGTGTAAAAATCGGCTGCAGCTGGATCAAAACCCGTTGCAACATTTCAATAACGTCAACAAATCTAAAACAGTGGTTCACATTTAAAAACTGAAAAACAGAATGAAACAAATCTAACACAGATTAACGTCTCTTATAACAGAGATTAAAATGATTACATCTGTCTTGGAACTTTTTGATTCTCCCAGGTATTGAAGTGTTGGTGAATTTACAGTTGTGCCGTGTGTGTGTGTGTGTGTGTGAGTGTGAGTGTGTGTAGATGCATGTTAATGTGTTGATGTTTCGATGTCAACAAATCCTCTGGCCTTCACTCCAACACATCAACTTTTACTGCCTGTCTGAATTTTTCTCTATCAACAACTGAACACACGGTGAATTTAGTTGTCATTTTTATGAAGGCAGATGAAAAGGGACTTTTTAAATAATCATAAACTCACACTTTTCCAAATACAGATGTGTCTGTAGAAGATGCACCAGTGAATCAGGTCTGACTTTGTTTCCTTAAACTAAAACCTGACGACCAGGATGTTGGAGACCAGAACAGAATCCAGACACGGCAGCACACTCTCATCCTCTCCCTTTTGGTTTTGCAGCCTCAGAGTAAACACAGCTCCAGTCTGCAGCACACAGAGGTCACACCTCAGGGTCACTGATGCAGGATGTTCCAAATACAGTGTAGTTTGATAGCCTTGCCGCCGACTACTCTCTCCTCCTCTGTCCAGCCATGTCAGGTCACAAAAAAAATAAAAATATTATGAAAGAATAAGTAGGCGGCCATTTTACATTTCCGTTCTGTACCTGAGTAAACACCAGTCCGGAGCTAAGTCTCAGTCTGATCCAGTCTGATCCAGTTTGATTCTATCTCTGCTCTTTCAAAAATTTATAAAAATTTATAGAGTAAAATGTGAAATATGTCCAATCACTAACCAGAACCAGAACAGCTGGATCCGTGGTTTTAGTGAAGCCGACTGTGTTTATGCAGTCGACTTCACAAAAACAGCAGCGCTTCACAACCATCACCTGTCTGTAAATGTAGCTGCTGCGTGTGAGTTCACAGGTTTGACTTGTGTTGGAGACAAAACAGGTGAAGAAAAAGACAGACGTGAGACGCTGAGAGTCATGACTATCGTTGTTAGTATGTGTTTATGTATGTATATACAGTATATATATACATATATATTTATATATGTATATATTCTATAATTACTGTGAAAGGCCTCATGTTGTTTGGTTTACTTCATCATAAACTTGTTGGTGTTTTTAGGGAGATTTACAGAGAATATTTGATGAGGACGAGTGCTAACAAGCGCTAACAAACTCTTATTCTAACCATTGTTTTTTATTATGTTGTCTTTCTGTAGATTTTAGTTAGTTTAGTTTTTTACATTCTAAAAAAACTAAATTATGTCACTAAATTGAGAATTTGCAAATCATGTTCCACTTCCAAAGTTAGGTTAATCTTTAGCATAGATTAAAGCAGAGTTTGTAACTAATCTTTTAAATAACGTTTGAATCTAGAAGGCTTTAGCATCTTACTTGTAATACAAAAAATTATACTAATGTTGAAAATACCATAATTAGATAAAGGTAGAGTGGTGTTTTGGCCCAGAGGCAATGTCTCTGTCATTGGTGTAGAACCCCGGGTTTGACCTCCTGGCTCAGATCGAACCCCGGTTAGGGCGGTTGTCTCCGTCCAGTGGACTCACCACCCGCAGGAAGGTTCACAAGGGGCTGGTACGGTGCAGTGTGATCTGGGTGGCCGTCGTGGAGACTGCTGCCCCCGGGACGGTAACTGATACATGGATGGATGGAGAAAAAGTAGTGGTGGTTAGAGTTCCTCCTTTCTAACAACACCATAACAAAGATTGTGTCCATCTAAGTTGTAAAAACAATTTTAGATTTTAACCTGTAGCTGGCTGCTAACCACAATAGTGACATGTTATCTGCTACATATTGTAACCACAGTGAGTGTCTTCAGACCAGGAGTCCGGGGCTGCTGTGTTTGCTCTGAGGCTGCAGAATGTCTCTCTCCGTGTAGCTGAAATGAGCATGAGTCTTGCCCTGTAGCAGTAGCAGTACTGAGTAGTACTGAGTAGTACTGAGTGTCTCTTCTTGTCTGTTGCTCTTTCTGCTGTCTCCCTGCTGCAGAAAAGGCCAGTGGGAGGAGTCAAACCCTGCCCAAGCCGAAACCCCCCCAGAGCCGAGCTCAACCCCCTTTTCCTCCTCGTCTGAGAATATCACCTCCTCTGTCACCACCACTGTCACCTCCCCCACTGTCCCACATACTGACACATCCTTTCCATCTAACGATGTTCCACCCCTGTCTACGTCCTCCACCCCCCCTCTCCCCTCGTCTTCCACCACAATTCCCACCAAAAACATCAAGAAAAAATTTGGCGAATTCTTTGCCTTCAAGAGGGCTCGAGCCGGTCGAGCCACCAAGGCAGGAGGGGGAGAGGGAGGAGGAGGAGAAGGGGTGAAGGTCAAAAGGACCTCCATTGCGGACCTTATCCGACCCCTCCGTGAGGCCAAAGAAAGG
>NC_024312.1:1411110-1415911 GCF_000523025.1 Cynoglossus semilaevis | reverse complement strand
GGAAAGAGAGAGGGAGAGGGACAAGGAGAGAGAGAAGGAAAGAGGGACAAGGTCAGTAGAAGATGCTAACGTTTCTAATGATGCCACCACCACAGAAGGAACCCAAGCCCAAGTGATGGCACCTGCTAGTACGTTAGCCACCACATCACCCCCCAGTGAGGGCACCCCCTCATTCCCTGCCACTGCCCCAGCTCCTGACCACGTGGTGGAGGGGGGGGCTCCAGGGTCGCCAGGTCAGACACCAAGTTCAGGGGCCACTCCTGCTGTGAATGAGCCGGAGAGAAGCAGATTGTTGATGAAGGACATGAAGCAGGGGGGTGAGAGGAGACTGAAGGTCAAAAGGTCACTGAGAGAAGGGAAGAGCCAGAGTCTGATACTGCTGACTGGACTGGAGCCTGAAGACAAGGAGAGCCCCCACAGTCAGGTCAGTCTGAGTCAGTGAGGATGGTGTCATGTGACTGTTTGGATGGTGTCATGTGACTGTTTGTTTTTTATCCAGAAACATGCATCTGAGAGTTCGTCCAGCTTTGAACAGAGGCTTCAGGTGATGCTGCACAGGATGGGCGTGGCCAAGACGCCACCTGCTGACGCTAAGGCATGTGTAAGTGTCTGTGTGGACAGAACAATTGTTAACTGTGGTGTTAAAGCCACACATTTTCTATAGAACATTTTTGAAGGTGAGTGGAAAAAAATAAAAATAAAAGTAGTCTCTGCATTAGAACCCATTTGTCACATATGAAATGTTGTCTGTTTCAGAGTAAAGATGAAGAATTAAGAAAAGCCAACTCTGAAGGTGAGTGTGTTCTGGTTGTAGACACCATGTACTGATGGAAGTTCTAGAAGCTTCACAGAGACTCATCCTGATAAAATGACACATCAGCTCATGACTCCTCCTCTCTTCACCACACCACGGTACAAGATGAATGGTTAAATCAGTGCAGTATTCCAAGAAAATTCCAGAAAATCCAAAACAATTTGTCAAAATCACAGTATGTTTCTCTGTCTCATCTGTCCTTCCGTCTCTGTTCCTCAGGTGCTATCCTGGACAAACCTAAACCTCCTCCAACCTTCATGAAACCCAGAACCATGTCCACGTCGTCAGGTCTGTCAGTCTTCTCCATTCACTGTAAGACACAATAACAGAATGAAGATGTAGATCTTAGAAAAGAACTCCTAAAACCTGCAGTACCCTGATTGTCCTGCTGGCTGCTTTTCTTCCACTGCCACTGACTGAATGTATAAGAAAGAGTCTGAAAGTCTTTGGTCTGTGAGAAAACTGAAGTTTGACCGTCCTGCAGGACAAGGATCTAAAAGTCCTTAAGGATTCAAGAGCTGGAAAATCTAGAGAGTCTTGATGACAGTTACTGTTAGATGACAGCATTGTCCTTGAGAAAGGGCTCAGATTTAGCGTCGAGTCATAAATCAGGCGTGACTTTCAGCAACAAAGAACAGATGAGAAACTCAGGATTTGATCTTTCATTCCACGTGTGTTTAGCAGCTAGCTGTTTCAAGCAGCTAGCATTAGGCAAAAAAGGACAAATTGGTGTTAAATAGCTAAGCTAACTCCTTGGTTGATCTAGGCTAGATGTTTAGCCAACATGTTAAAAGCCCATTGTTAGAGCAGTAACTTGTATCTGGTTGGTAGAACGACAGCATCGCTAACATTTTGGTTTGGATCAGGGATAAAATGCTAACACCTGGATCACTCCCTTCATCTCAATCACTTCCTCTTCCTCTCACTCTCCAGCAGATCCCAGGCATCCAATCAAAGCGCTAGACACTATCCGCCCAGAGCCTCCACTTCCTCTTCATCCAAAGCCTGCCATCCCTGAACGCCCCGTCGGCCCTCTGCTGCCCAAACCCCTCATTGCAGCCAAACCTGCTCTCTCAGTCCTGGGTGCTCCTGTAGGGGGAGCAGCTTGTCAGTTTTTTGCACCTCCTCCCAGTAGCCCAGCAGAGAGAGTCCAGTTCAGAGCGCACATACAGGACGGCAGAACAGGAGAGAGCACAGCTCAGGTAAAACAGTCTGCTGGAGTTAGGAGTTGTATTCACCTGCTGCCCCCTGCTGGCCCCTGCTGTCCCTCCTCCAGGTTACAGTGTCTGTTGTCGCTCCATGTTTACAGTTTTGTCTTGGTAGAATCTCAGCAGTGTCTGTAGTCAGGAGTTCATCTTCCTGTTCCACTGAAGGATAAACTGTTAGTTATTGATTAACAGTTATTGATCTGGGTGTTTTTATATAATTATCAAATATAATTCACTACGTCCTCATGTTTTACTCATGTTCCTATAAAACCCACAGTTGAAGGTTTGTTGGACTGGAGTCAATTCAAAGGTTGAAGACATTCAGCAGAAACTTCACTGGAACTGTTTTCCTCCTCCTTGATCTCACTGATCAGCGCCACCAGCTGAGCACCTTCTGAAACTTTGTTTCCAGAAAGCGATCCAGGACGGTCCTCAGAGTGCAGTGGTCTCCCCCAGGAAAGAGCAGCTTCCTCCTGCTTCGTCTCCGTGGAGACGTCCCAGTGGACAGGATCGCTGTGAGAAAGCACAGTCAGTGACGGACGGTACGGTTCTGTTCTGTCTCTACATGAACCACAAAGTTGGTTCTCACATGTGTATGAGTTTAAATAAGTGATGAATGATGTTCATCATCATCATGGCCAACACTGAGACTATCACTGGTACTATGTTATTAAAAAAAAATGAAGGTGATCTAAAAACACTTTGTCCATATTGACCTGGTGATAGAATGAGATGTGGAACTAACCAGATCGAATGAAATATTTCTGCCTCTCTCCAAGAACCTGTTTATTTATTTATAAATCAATATATTTATGTATTTATACACAAATATGTTTCTGTGTGTGTGTTTGTACTTGGATGTTTCCAGAGAGTCTTCCTAAACCACGGCCACACCTGAAGCCTCTTCCACAGCGCAGAGCTGTCTCCGTCCATGAAGACACTCTGGCCATGACACAAGGTGATGATTCTGTATAATCTGTGGCCTCTGTGTGTCAGGTTTTTAAGTGTTAGAGAAGTTTAAAATGACATCATGACACCGTGAACGAGTGTTACTATTAGGACTGTGTTGACGTTAAACTTTAAATAGTCCGATTCCTCACTGAAGCTCTCTCTCCCTCTCTTTCTCTCTCTCTCTCTCTCTTTCTCTCTCTCTCTCTCCCTCTCCCTCTCCCTCTCTCCCCCCCTCTCTCTCTCCCCCTCTCTCTCTCTCTCTCTCTCTCTCCCTCCCCCTCCCCCTCCCTCTCTCCCCCCCTCTCTCTCTCCCCCTCTCTCTCTCTCTCTCTCTCTCTCTCTGTCTCTCTCTCCCTCTCTCTCTCTCTCTCTCTCTCTCTCTCTGTCTCTCTCTCCCTCTCCCTCTCCCTCCATCCATCCATCTGTCAGAGCTGAAGGCTGTCTTACAGAGGTCACCTATTCGTTTCAAGGGAAACAGAGTGGACCTGCCCCCCTGCACTGAACATCCATGTAGTGGGGAGGACGTGCAAAAAGCTCAGGAAGGTGAGTAAGTAGTTCATCAGTAGGAGTGTGAGAAAATGTGATGAATGATGTTGAGATATTGCAGTGTTTTAGTTAAAAGTTAACAGTTAAAAGTCCAATATTCCTGGTGTTGGTTCATGTTCTTGTTCTTTTCTTTCTTCTCTAGTGATTCCAAATGTAGATCCCTCTGTTCCAGAGTTAGGAACTGATGTTCAGATGGAACAGAGTCTGAGACTAGGATCACACTGGGACTACAATTTCAAAATAATACTGCAGTATATTAAAGTATATAGCTGCCCCCATATCATGACATGTACCCTATCTCCAGATTCACACTCCTGTTCTCCGTTATGATTGACACTGGTCTGAACCTCGTCTTCCTGGTGCATAAACGTCCTAATACTAATTCAGTCTTGTTCACTCGTGTTTTCTTTTCACCCACTCAGTCAGTGACACTGGAGCTGCTAAAGACAAGGACTGCTCTGTCCACCAGGGGGAGATAAAGACAGGGAAATGCAGTGGAACAACAGCTAAAACAAGGGAAGAAGGAGACGCTCCACTGTCACGGTGTCAACTCATGAGTCCAACACAAACCATGGAAAAGTCTAGCACTTTCCCAGCATCAGATCAAACGCCTGAAAAACTGCTCCAGAGTTCTTCTGTGTCCGCCACAATCCCGGCTCCAACTGAGTCCCAACCAGTAGTTCCCCGAGTGAGTCCTATGCTCCACACCAAGAAGAGTCCCGGACCATCGCCGTCCTCACTGGTCTTAGGAAACAGCACACAGGAGGGAGGAGAGACGGCGCCTGAAGAGCACACCACGGAGGACGAGTCGACAGAGCAAAGAACTGAACCTCGTCTGTCTGAATAACACAGGAGAACAACAGAGGAGGTGGCGGGGCTGTGACATCACTGAGATCAGACACTGATGACATCACTGGTCATGGGTCATTACAAGTCCATTTCTTATACACACTTGGTTTTCCTGAAAGCCGACATCCCAGCAGCTGAAAAACACATAAAAGTCCTGACTATCATCTGACTATTAGCTGTGTTACGTCAAAAAGATTCTGTTTTTTTCTTGTAAATGTTTGATGGTAAGGTATGCAACAATTTGGCCCCAATGTAAACAAAGAACATCAAACTTTGCCTTTCCTCCCTGCAGTGTGTTCTTTTTGCCCCAATCCATGAAAAGGAAAAAAAAAGTCTTAATATGCGTTAGTCTCTGACTTTCTCATTGGTTAAGATTTCCATCCTGCAGAGAGAGAATGGAAAAAAAGCGAAAATAGAGATAGGGGGCAGTGTC
>NC_024312.1:1390886-1410836 GCF_000523025.1 Cynoglossus semilaevis | reverse complement strand
CTGCTGCTCTTCCTGTCAGTGAAATCATTTTTATTCTGCGTTTATTTGCCCAAAGCAACAAAAAAACGACAGATTTCTATCAGAATTAATCAAATATCTGTGGTACAAATGTCACATGACCCACATTCACATTTGGACCACATGTGGCATGGAATGACTGTGCTAGGTTTGTTTACACCCGGCTGCCAGAAGGGGGCCACAAGCTGGTCACAGCGTCACCACGTGCCAGCCAGATTAGAGGGGATTATTTATTAATTATATGAACGTTACCAAGAGCACAACGTAGTCGATGTTTTATACGTGCGTCGGTCATTGGTTTAATTCCCACGTCGGTTATTTTGTTATTTATAACAGCAACTCCATAATGTTGAATTATGTTTTCATTTTCACAACAGGTTTTCTCTCCACTGCATTTGTATTTTTATGAAATCATATGTAAGTGTTCTACGATTTTATACTTTTAATATTTTAATAACTCAAAGAACAGGTCAGGTGGAGCAAACGTCACATTTTTAACCAAACTTGAATGAAAACCTGTTCGAATTTAAACAATTCAATTTCTTTCCTTCTCAAAACTGAAACCAAGAATTCCACAGAGAAGGAAATCTCTGATGGATACACCAGTTACCTAATGTTCTATGTAGCAAATTAGCGTTGATACTTAAAGGAATATTTCATTTGTCTTTGAACTTTTTCATTCAGGTTCATCTTCTTTGATTTGACTCTGGATTATCCAGGTTCATCTGCACAAACATCAGATTTAATCCTGATCAAATGTATTCAGTCTATCCGACACTCAGGGTGTGTGTGTGTGTGTATACGTGTGTGTGTGTGTGTGTGTCTGAGTGTTGGGAGGAGCGTGCGGTCGTCAGTTCAGCTCTCGATGATGTCATTAATCTGAGCCTCCGTCTCAAACTTGAGCGAAGAGTTTATTTTCTACTGTCATGTTTATCTTTGCACGCACAGAATATTATGTACAAAAATCTACAGAAACAAAGATATGAAAAGAGTGGAATTATACTAATTATACCTGTCAATAACATTGATTAAAGAGATGATTGAGTTGTGTCAAAACTCTCTCTCATTTTTATTATCATTCTGTCCTTAGTAGTAGCTAATATACGACGGCGTCACATGTAGAAGCTGTGAAACGAAGAGTGTTTCTTTTCAAATTCCCATCAGGCATTTCAGCATCTCCTGCTCTTTGATTTGATACATGAGTGGAGTCAGGTGGTCAGGGGTCATGTGACCAGGTGACCAGGTGACCAGAAAACTGTGACTTTACTTCTTTTTTACCTCCAGTCCCTTTTTTTTTTTTTTGGACAAATAACCCTGGAACTGTTTGAGCCCAGAACTCCTGCCCGCTGTGGCTTCAAGGTAGCAGTAATCTCTTACCAAATCTTTGCTTGTTTGGCTAACTGACAGGTGTTTTTTATGCTAGCCTGCATTTTGCTTAACATTAAAAAAAAATATATTTCTGTTTTACTTGAATAACTGTTTTTGCTAGTTTTGCCCTTGTTCCATTTTTCCTGCATGTGACTTTGGGGCTTTTGGGCAAAATGAATGTTTGTTGTGTGTTTTATTTTGCCATCCAACATGAAGTCATACTTATTTGAAATGATAATTATAGCTGTTCATCAATTTTTTTGCAAATTTAATTATTATATATGTAACCGGTGTAGTCTCTTCGTTGTGTTAATGAACGCCGTCATGCTGCCGTCACAAACATTTTTAATGATCTGACAGAGTTCATACAGAACAAAATTAATTTTCCACCCGGACATCGCCCAAGCCCCTACAAAATATACATTAAATAAATCTATTGTGCAAAATTAAATAACATGCTAAAAACAAGGAGCAACAGAAAAACACTAACCTCTCCCACAAAGTCCGAAGAAACAGTGATAGTTTTTAGATAAAGAAAATGCACATCAAGTTTCCGCCCAAGGAGGAACAACCCACATCTGTCAGGTAGAACAAATAAATTAATTTTGTGTATTTATAACTACATAACTACTAACCTCTGTTACATATAATTATTGTTTTCAAGATATCTTTGAGTTAGCTTTAGCACATTTAACAATTTTCTCTCAACTTTCCTCTTAAAATGAATCTCTTCCCTTGGAGTTTGAGTAGTTTTCAGTATATTATTGCATGTATTTTATATATTTTGACAAACAGTTATTTGGCTGATGTTTGTAGCTCTAATATACTTTCATGTATGTTGCTTTGTTTGACTTGCATACCTACTGGCTATCTTTTAGCCAATTCTTGGCTAACTCTAGTCAGATGTTGGGGAGATTGGTAAGAAAATTTACAACTTCAACCATAAAGTTGTCTTGTAGCAAACGTAGGTTTTTCTCTATTTAAATTTATTAATATTTAATTATTATTTTTGATTATTTTTTTATTCTACCTCTTGGCTAGTTACACTACAATGACTCACCTTGTTTTTATTTGTTGTCTGTGACTTTTTGGTTTGGTTATCTTGGACTTGGTCTGTTGTTGTTCTACACTCTGTCCTATTGGAATGATGAACATGTGAGACACTCCTTGACAACATAGGAGACACAGAACCTGATTAATTCTTCAGGTTTTATGTGGTTAGCCAGCAACCACTGCAGACACTGTAGGCTCTTAGTCATTAGTTAGTTACAAAAGTTAGCTAAGGGGATCGCTCAAAGTTTCTCAAAGTTGCAAAATTAGGAAAGTGAACTCCTTGTCATTGTGACACACAGCACTGAACACAACGAAATGTGACCTCTGCATTTAACCCCTCACCAAAGTGAACAGCGGGCTTTTTGAGCACCCAGGGAGCAGTGTGTGGGGACGGTGCCATGCTCAGAGGACCTCAGTGGTAACTTAGCAGCTGGTGGATTCGAACCTGCAACCCAAGTCCGCTTCCTTAACCGCTAAGCCACCACTGCCCTAGCTAAGGGAGACTAAAAATTACCAAAACTGACTAAACGTTAAAGCAACAAATTTACATTAGCAAAGAAGATGGTTAAAAGTAAGTGTAGCTAAAATCATCAATAAAAATAGTCATAAAAATAACCTGAAATAACCAAAAGCACATAGCTCCTCTTTCTCCACTGCAGTAGTGGCAGTAGTCAGACATGTTAAAACCCAATCTTGTGTATTTCTTTGATGAGCTGGTCACATGTTGACAAGACCACACTATCCTACAATGAACACATTTATTGTATCCATTAGCCTGTTAACAGTATAAAGATGAAAGATATTTTCAGTGATTTCCAATTATTTACTGAAAGTGCATAAAATATTTAATCTCCAGTTTTCTTTTAGAAGTCACAGCATCAGACAGAAATTCTTAAAAATAAAACATCTGAGGGGTGAAAAACAAAATTGTCAGCATTCGTTTAAATAAAACTTTTATTTATTAGTCATATGATCTCATGAGCAGCAGTGGCGACACTTGATGACTAATTATGACGTTGATGACGTCCAAATCCAGTGGCGCCAAACTCAACTTAGGCAGCGACCAATCATTTTTAGAGAAGCTGGCGTTCCATCGGTTCATCCTGGTTTACATCCACCAATCCTCTCTCCTTAGAATAGGGCGTTTCTCACCTCCTCCCTAAAAAACCTACTTGGGTCAGTTGTCCTCGATGAAAATATTTGTTATTATTTTATCTTATTTATATAAATCATGTGACATTATCCTTATGATGAGTTACAAAAGATGTTCAAAACATCAGTCATGGAGTTGCATCATATCAGATATATTAAGTTTATCTCTGTTTATAGCAAATTATATTTGGGTTTTTTTAAGTCTTAAACTTAAAAAAACAAACCAAAAGAGAGTATCTTTTTAAATTTTTTAAAAATTTAATAATGTTTTGACCCCATTTTGTTGACGTCACGTCTTTGGCATCTTTTTTTTTCACTAAAAAAGAAAGTGGTTAAATAGTGATGTGGTGATATAATCATTCTCCACTACATGTTTACACCCGTCACCATAAGGAGACGGTGAACAGGGTTGTCACACGGCTGTTCTGAGCTGCACCTCCTCACTCCACCTCCTCATCACTGCTCAGCTCCTCTGCAGGAATCACCGGGTTGTGGCTCATGTTCTGCAGCTCCTCCATGGTCATCTCTCTCATCTTGCCGTCCACGCTGAGCTGCATGGGTTTGATCAGGTTGTTCCTGATGAGAGGAATGGTTACAGTAAAATCACCTGTGAGAAGGTGATCAACTTTTATTATCACTCTAGGGTTCGTGGTTATAAGTTTTAGAAATAACTCGCCAAACAATAGCTAAAATAACTAAGGATAATTAGGTTATCCCAGTGATCAAATATTAAATGTGGGCCAAGATGGCTAAACATTAGCCAAATGGCTAAAAAAGGTTAAAAAAAATGACTTGTCTACTTTTGATTTAAAAAAAAAAACCCAAAACAGATTTAATTAATTTTGCAGTGAAATGTGTGTGTCAGTGTTCCTGTTACAGCTATACTGTGGGGAATGTTTCGTCATTGAGGGAATATTTTCCAGTCCTCGCAGAGAGAGAAGGTTTTTACAGGCACTGGTATTAGTATTAGTTAGTATTGGTTTGGATTCAGATTTGGGTCAGATTAGCGTTAGCGTAAGGATTAGGATTAGGCCTGTATTTGTGATAGTAATGGTGAGGGTAAAGCACTGGAAAATACATTAGAGTCTATGTGAAGTGCTCACAAAGGACTAAAACCAGTGTGTGTGTGTTCACTGACCTTGACAGTTTGTCAAACATGTTGAGCAGCTTAATAGCTTCAAGTTCTTTCTGCTCCTCCGTCATTCCCTCCATGGGGTTAGGCTGCTCCTCCTCCACCACGCCTGTGATTGGGTTGATACTGAGGACACAAAACAATAGCAATAATAATAATTTTAACTTTATTCCAAACTCCCTTAAACAATGTTCTTTCTTTTCTAAATGAACGGTCATGAGAGGTTCATTTAAACCCTGCTGACTGTGGTGATGGCGACAGTGCGCCTTATAACCCGGTGCGCCTTATGTATTACTTCTGGTTGTGCTTACTGACCTCGAACCGATTTTAAACATGTTCTAATTGTTATCACAATTAGAACATGTTTAACAACTGTTAGTGTATGGTTGTGTAACCTAAATCCGCGCAACTTCGCTTCGTGCCTCCCAACACCCGGAGACTCAGCGTTGTGTTTTTGAATTGTCGATGTATGGTGCGATGCAGGACGACTCAGACGCATGACTGTCGATTTTTCTTTTCGTGGTCAAAAACTGTTTTCTCTAAATTTCTCCTTTCTCCTTTTTTATCGATCCAGGAAAACACACTCTCTCTGCAAAACAACATCCGCACTCCCGCACCGAACAGCGTCAAAACAACAATACGGTGACCCTCCAGATCAAAACTAGTGACAACCGCCTGACTCTGGAGGGGCGAACAATAACAACAGTGCCCTCCTGTGTCCAACATAGGTCACTACCCATTTCCACAAATCTCCGTCCCTATTTATCTGCGACTCCATGAGCGCCATCTCACCGATATTGACATAACCGAAGTGAAGCAAACTAATTCGGGACTTGCCATCATTCCGGGTTTATTAACCACAGAATTCCAACCGCTAAATATTGGCGTTAGCAGGGCGTTCAAAGTTAACTTGCGAGCTGCGTGGAAGCATTGGATGACAGAAGGCGAACACAGATTCACCAAGACAGGGAGGCAACGCCGGAGGAGTTAAGCCACTATCTGTCAGTGGATCGTGGATGCTTGGGCTAAGGTATCAGTCTCAAATGTCGTCCGAGCTTTCACGAAGGCCGGAATCATCACTGAACAGCTAATTTACAGCAACTAGACCGACTCAAATATTGACAAGAGGGATCTGGACATGCCTGATTGTTCCACTTAATTGTTTCACTGAATGTTTTGCTTCACTTAATGCGCCTTATAACCTGGTGCGCCTTATGGTCCGAAAAATACGGTATATGGAATTTCTTTTATACATAGTTGTATTTTTTTGCATATATACACAACTTACATGAATACCTACATTAATATAGACGTATAAACAAATGCTGCGCCTTATAACCTGGTGCGCCTTATGGTCCGAAAAATAAGAGTTTAAGTTTAGAATAAACGCTAGAGTTTCCACGTTTTTGTTTTGTTTTGTTTCTTCTTCCTAGAACAGTTAAGGCATCCGTGCGATCGACGCGTATCTACCTGCTCCTTCACAAACATACTACATTAGCACTGAGATAAAACAGCATTATTAATGTGCTACTGACTGAGCCTTGGCCTCTTTGTACTCCTCTGTCTCAGACTCCTCATCATCAGAGTAGATCCCACAGTCTTTGCCCCCGCTCAGCAGCCCCCGGGCGACCAGCAGGCCCGCGGCGTTTCCATAGCCAGTGTATTTAATGAACCTTGAGACTGGACAGAAAATACAAAGGTTTCAACATGGTCAAAATACACAAATAAGAAAAATCCAGTGACAAGAAAGTGAAGTAAATGGTTTCTTTTTTCTAACTATAAATAGCAGAGACCACGGGATAATAAATGTCAAAAGTAAAGCTAAGAGGACTAACATTTGGATAATAATAATAGTAAAAAGCAGGTGGCTAAAACTTGAATAGGACATGTTGATCCACATTTCTGATCTATGGATATTAGCTCAGTATGGAAAACCACTGGGATCCACAAACCGAAGGTTATCACTTAGAGAAAACTCTCACCGTTTTCTTTGCAGAGAACAAACAGAAACTCAGCGGCGCAGTTCTTCACATCGGTGTCAATGTGTGTCATCAGGCGAACCAGTTTGTTCCTCACTGCATTGCCCACTTCAGGTCTGTTCTTGACATCACGCAGTGGGGGCAGCACCTACACGCAAACACGCCCCCACACACGTAAATAACACCTTTGTTGTGGTTTTTATTTGCCTGGTTTCAGTTCTTACCTTTGACCTGAGGAACTTTCTGGTCTCTCTGTGGACACGGCTGCTCTCTGTCAGCAGATTTAGTGACGGGAGCAGGGTCTCCTTCAGCTTATGGCCCTGTCCAAATGACATGGAAGAGACCACAAGGACGTTTGAATCACCAAAAAATGCTCTACAGTCTTTGAAAATTCAGATTACAAAACCACATCTGCCTCTCTGTCCCCCACGGAGTCAGACACCTGGTCATGGTACCCACAGAGACTGTTTTCTTACCCTGTCCAACCTTTTCTCCATGAACTCCACTAGCACGTTCACAGCGTCCATGTTGACTCCCATGTACTCCACGGAGCCTTGTTGCACCTTGGGCAGCAGCAGCACGTCCAGACAGGGCAGGGGCAGGTTTCCCAGCAGGTTAACAGTATGGCTGGAGGGGGCGGGGAGAGAGTGAGTGAAATGTGATGTTGAAGGCAGCATCATGGCAGTGATGGCCGTCTGACTCCACTGATGTGGTGACAAGGTGTGTTGTCCTCCTCCTACCTGTGGAACTCCTCAGTCCGCTCCTCTCCATCTGCACGGCTCATTAAACAGTGTCTCATTATGGCTCCTAAATGTCTGTACTCTGCTGCCTCCTCCTACACACACACACACACACACGTTATAGGTAACATGTCCTCCATGGATCTAATAATGTCTGCTTCATATTTCTGTTACATAGGGATTTAACACAAGGTCTTCAACACCAACGGTGAGTGTCTTTCTTCAATTCCTACCAGTATATTAGCGTTGTCTTCAACTAAACAGACTGAGATTTTAGTCAATGATGAGATCATTTAAACTAGAAGATTATTAGATTTCATTACATAGACTTTTGGTCAGATTTTAGTTTGGTGGTGTGCCCTTTGCTTTTTCCTGATAGCCAATACCTTCTTTTCTCCCCCAGCACGCCACAGGCCGCCATTGCTGAGGTTATAGTGTCCCTATTTATGGAATGTTGCGCAGAGTTAGGATGAGCATTTTGGCAAAAGTGTCAGATGTGATGGGCTATAGTTGTTTTTTTTCACTGCTCACCCCTAAGATGCTGACCAATTAGAGGGACAACACAGACAGGAAGGTTAGGAGAAAAAGACAGAGAAGCCAGATTGAGATGGTTTGGACATGTCCAGAGGAGGGACAGTGGATACATTGGTAGAAGAATGTTAGAGATGGAGCTACCAGGTAGGAGAAAGAGAGGAAACCCAAAGAGGAGATATATGGATGCAGTGAGGGAGGACATGCAGATAGTTGGAGTCAGAGTAGGAGATGCAGAGAACAGGGAGAGATGGAAATCAATGATTTGCTGTAGCAACTCCTGGACAAAAAAGGACAAAGTCGAAAGAAAAAGGAAGAAGAAGATCTGCCCAATACCAATCCTGAGTATTGGATTGAGCCATCCCTAGTTTCTATTGCGGCTAAGTATCGTGTACTGCTTCACTTGTTCAGCGTTCAGTGTTTAATTTTGAATTATTATTTGCCCCCTCTTTTTTAAATACATTGTTACGTGTTTTTGTCACGGAAGAAAACGACTTGCAAGCAACCGCTAAAAACCAACAAAGTAGGCATGTTGTTGAAGACGCACCTCATCGACCTTACGCCTTGTTGAGTCAAAGGTGATATTAAACAGTATCTTTAGGATTTCCATGGCCAATTCAATCTGGTTTCGCCCCAGGGGGGGAAGTTCTTCATTGGCAACTCCCTCAAAACCTGCCCGAGCTGTCTCCAGGGTGTCTGGCCAACAGAGACCAAGTGTGGCATCCAAGAGATTTCCTGTAACACAGTACAAGCTCTTTCACATTTAGGACTAGTTAGCAGCAGTTAACTGCTGTTAAAAAGAGAGTTGTGGTACAGACAACTGTTCACACTGAGTCATGAGGGCTATAGTCCAGTGGTTCCTAAAAACATTAGTTACCCAGCAGACTGACGCCATGAAGCTCATGTGCCAACTGTGCTCTGACGTCCACTCTGAGGGCGGTCAGTAGGAACGCAAGACGCAGGTCAAAGAAATGCACCTGGACAGAAGGAACAGACGGATGGGCCTTCATTTAGGTCCAACACATCTCAGCTGTTTCCAACATATACACCAGCAGTGGCACCAGCCCAAAACCAAGTTGGCTGCTAGTCTTCTTAGCCAAAATTAAATGTTGTTTCTGCTTTTGTTTGTGTCGCTAATTTAACTGTTAACTTAAATGTTCTATATCTTTTGCCTGTAAACAGCACATGTGGTTTAAGCTACTGTAGCTAAACTCTGAACCAGCTCCTGCATCCACCTTGTTTTCCTACTTTAGAAAAACTGCTCAACTTGTTTTTTCTTACTACGTATCTGTGACCTTCTAACTTACTTGTTCACAGCTTTGTTTCCAGGTGTCACCTCGTCTGTTTCAGCTTCCATTACATGATACAGTATATGATGTTTGATGAGTATCAAAACTCCTATACCAGCCCTAGTTCCTTGATGTCTTTGTGACTTTTGTGCAAATACTGGCTGGGACCAGTTTGACATACTGTTATACTGTACCTCGTGGTTCCAGGTGGAATCATGACACTGTTTCAGCCTCTCTGAAACTCCCTTGATCAGCTGCAGATCTGCTGCCACCACCTGTCAAAAGCCACACCCACACATCCATTCAAATGTTGTTTATTAGAAACCAAATACCATATTTTCCAGACTATAAGTCACTCTGGATAAGTCGTACCAGTGCCGTCTAGCAGCTGTCAGCGTGAAATTAACAAACGTAAATTTTCAGTGGTACAGCAGTAGCAGATACTGGTGCACAAGGCTAGAGTGCCCTATAGCGCCTGTCAGTGTGAAAATAACAAACGTGAAATTATATATTTTAATATAAAAGTCACACCTGAGTATAAGTTGCAGACCCAGCCAGAGAATACAAAAAAGTGTGATTTATAGTCTGGAAAAAATATGGTGATTTCCAGGTAAGAACAACAGCTGTGACGAGACATTCTGACCTGTCCTGTCTCGTTGTGCAGCAAAATATTACATATGGACTTGAGAGCCTCGATGATCACTTCCTGGTCAGGGTTTTCTGACATGGGGGGGTCTTCCTTCATCAACCCACAGGATGCTTCTTGACCCTGACCCACTACTTTAAAATCAAAGAAAGTAGGGTAAGTTAGGTAAGCAGACATCTGTGCCACATTTTTGACCCAGACCTTTGACCTTTCATTAAATGAGGAGTGAAAATTCAGTTTTTTCTGTCTTTTTCAAGAGCACCTCAAGAGTCATGTCGTACCACCTATGATTGAGAGGTTCAACTGTCTAATGGCAGCCTTGACATCTATGAACATATAGTTTGAAAATGGGAACCATGGTAACAGCTTGTTACTTGCTACATTCAAAGATGGCTTGGTTTTTCAAATTGTACACTATCCAAACTTTAAGACTCCCTAAGCTACACTAACAAAATATTGTTGTTTTAAGAGTCGAAGACTTGCATGATTTCTGGGACATACCTGTCGTGTTGCTGCAGGCAAATGCTGCAGTGCTGGTAACGGAGATGCCAGCGTAGCGTGCCAGAGTGGACATGGCTGAGCAGCGGACGAATGGGTCCAGACAATATTTGTCTCTGGACAGGATACGGACTGTTTCTAGACATGCTAGCTGACACGAAGGCTGCAACTCTCTACTGAGGAAACCCAGCACCAACTCTCCGAGATGCTGTGTCACATGACAAACAAATCAAGGTAGACATGAAGCAACTCCATTCAAAAGAGAATATTTCTATGCCGAATGTTTTTCAACTAACAGCACGTGTTCAGGGTTACCTCTCTGTCCTGCTGCGCTTCACTGCTGAATGTGAAGCACTGGTTCATCTACAGAAGAGAGGCAGAGACAAAAGAACAGAGTTAGGTCAGCAGAATTGACATTTGATGAGATATTACAGATGAGAAAACAAAGGTATACACATTCCAAAATAAGGGTATTTAAATTAAGTAAAACATCCTTGAAAACAATCGTACAAATTAGCTTCGGACAAAATGAGCTTAGTAGGACCGACACAAATAAGTGATACTGTAAGATAAGATAAAGACTTTATTCATCCCACACCGGGGAAATGTGGTTGTTACAGCAGCAGGATAGACATGTATTACTAAAAGTAAAGTAACAGCAGGGTAGACTTGGTATTTACAAGGTAATACAGATATCAAAATTTGAAAAAGTCACCTGCAGGGAACTTTATTACTGACATGGAGAGGATTTGTCATGTCTGTCTGTTTCCGTGTTTTCCTGTTGTCTTTGTGGGATAATCTGTGGGATCACACTCACCTGTTGGTGATTGGCTTCACTTGTGTCACCTGGTGTTCCCTGTGTATATATACCCCTCTCCCTCACTCTGTCAGGGTTTTTGGATCAGTGTGTTGGGTCAGTGTGTTAGATCTCCGTGAGTTTTCTACTATGTGTTTCCTCGTGTTCCAAAGAGAATTCCATGCCTGTTAGTTCTTTGTGTTTTGTTACTTTTGACTTTGTAAATAAAACTACCTGCACCAGAAAGAGTCTCACCAGTACTGCATTTGAGTCCTGCGTGCTTACTGCGTTGCCCGCACACGACAGGGTTACACTTTCTACAACTGTTTTTTTTTTAATTGTTGACCCTAAACATACTTTAAAAATGCTAAAACTGCATGTTCACATTTGGTGCTGCATATAATGTAGTGAATTAATAATTGTGATTACATCAAACTTTTTCTGTGTTTTCTCCCTATATATCTCAGATAATTCCTCTTGCTCTTTGAAAACTCTTGCAGGAGCAACTGTGACAAGAGATTTTCCCCTGGGATCAATAAGTATTTCTGATTCTGAAGGTGAGTTATTCACCAACTGTGCCTTGTGAATTCAAATGGTCTGCAATAAAATCCCAAATATCTAGTAATAAGTAGCAGTTATAAATTGCTACTTTAAATTAAATAACATGATTATTTGATAACAACAGCAGCCATCTTGCCCTTCACAACCAATACCGCACAAAATATGCAAAATATTGCGCTATATTTGTCCTATTTTTTAGAAAGATGATAAAAGGTAAACACATAAAAGCATTAAAGGCTTACATAGCTAACATGAACAGAAGACATAGATGTCACCAAGTAGATAATGAAAAAAGAAATAAATAAAAGAAATAAAAACTATTTACAATTTAGATTCCAAATGAAAAGGATTTGAAGGGCTAAGTTGCTGATGCATGTCAAAAAGTGAGATGTGTTTAAAAGGAGAGACACTATGCAGCATGATGTCAACTGCTGTATGTCATCCAAGAAGAAAACACTGAAACATGACTCAAACATCCACTGCATCAATTAGGTTTGTGACTTACTGATGATGTGTGAAATGTATTTGTCCTTTTCTCAACGCTGGGTGAATTGTATTTTATGGTAAAATGATAAAACGGTTCTTTTAGAGATGAAGGTTTTGTGTACTGTCTACATTACTGTGGATCAGAGCCACCCCTCATCCTGACATAACCTGAAGAAGTATGTTCCTTTAAATCCTGTGCTATAACTCACAACTGTAATGATGAGTGTCTGTAATATTTCTGAGTGGCTTCTTTGTATTCATGAGCTGTCTCTCAGATGCATTAAAGTGTCTCATTAGGCTGTTTCCTGAACGTCAGGGCAGACGTTCTCCTCCGCTATTTTGTAAAAAAACTAAAATGGTTTCAGCTCCTGAAACTCTTAATAATCTGTTCTTTGCACTGCCAGTAAAAAAATCAAACTTTAGATTTAGCTGAAAGTTTGAAGCTTTATTAAATCATTCTCTGCTGACCATTAATGTACTTGTTAAACAGTCGCCAATAACGCTCAGGTAATACAGTTAATACAGCAGAGACATGTCAAAACAATGCTGGGACCATGGACTGTATACATAATTATGGACAACAACCACTGAATTCCTAGCTATGTTGCAAAAGAAAGGCTTGCAACTCTACCTTGAGTGCTCTATTTCATCATTATGACTTATGGTGAAACTGTATACTGCAACCAACTAACCATGATGGAAAAGTAGGCTCCTACAGTATGTAGAGGAAATATCTTTGGTTCCTAATTTTCACTACTCTGTATACTGAAGATCTATTTCTGGAGTTGGTTTCTTTTTAAAAATATATATCCATTCATTCATTCATTTTCATCCGCTTATCCGTTACCGGGTCGCGGGGGCAGCAGTCACCACCCAAATCACATTGCACCGTACCTAAACCTTCCTGCGGGTGGTGAGTCCACTGGAAGGTACCAACCACCCTAACCGGGATTCGAACCTGCCCAGGAGGTGAACCCTGGGGTTCCACACCAATGACAGAGACATTGCCTCTGGGCCAAAGCGCCACTAAAAATATATATTTATGGGATTAAATGTTTGGGTAAGATAAGCAATATGAAAAAACAGAACTCAGTGAAGGGAAAGTTCAGTGTATAACAGATTGTGCAGCTCTACTTCAATGCTAAGCTTATGCTTATCTCTGTTGAGTGCATTGGATTTGACGGGGCTGAAGTCTCTATTTGTGCATCCAAGGTTTTAATCCTGCTGCCTTCATTGAACTTCTACACAAGTAAAAGCTCTGTGTGTCTACTGCTTATTTCAAAGGTGTAATATTGACATTTTAGAACTGACAGTGTTTAACATGGAATGATAGGACAAACAATAAACTTTTGAGAGGGTGGTGAGGCAAAAAGAGGTACAGCAGGTTAGGGGGGTAATAATGTACTTTTGACTACATTACAAAGCAGTGGGAGGTAAAGAATGATTAAATAAAGAATTGAGGACAGAAGGTGGGTACTGTGAAAACTTTAAATACAGGTTTGTGGAGTAGGGATGTGGTAAACACAATAAAAAAATATCAGCATGTTAAGGTGGCAGCTAAGTTAAAATGAGATCATTGTTTGGCTAGATAGAAGGCTAACATCAGCTTTTCCTGTATTCCTTCTGGCAGCCATGTTTTAGTGACATTTAGGATGAGTTGTTGTGAGTGTTGTAAAAACTGGGGAAGGGGCCATTGTGACAACTAGATGGCAATTTTGAACTTCTTTCTCTGGAATGTTTTTGAAACGTATAAATTAATACCACTCTTCTAGTCTATGTACAATATTATAATATAATTTAGATTGATAGAAATGTGTACTCATTTGTTGTCTGACTCTGACTATTTCTTTTTTGCGATGTACAGTATTGCCAATGTTACATTCTCCACGGTACATTGGCTGGGCTAACTAAAACCAAGTTGGTCTGTTTTACTACTTTTCAGAATGAAGAGAGAAATTATATTGTTGGGTAGGACCTACAGTCCTGAATTTTTGTTATGGGTTGAATGGATATGAAAGAATTCTTTTTTTTGTTGACCCCTCAGTTTTGAAACATTATCAATTTGTCACATGGGGAAAAATTGGACACGTGTCTGAATAGAAAAGATGAATAACTTTATGATGAATGATGGATGTTTAACCAAAAATTGATTATTAAAGTATTTGATTGATTATTGAAGTATTAAATATAATACCGACTGTTATTCCAAATGTGTCTGTATTCTAATGTTTTAAAACTTTTTTTAAACTGTATTTTGTAGAAACGTGCTTCACCACCGCCGTGTAAAACACTGTGTTTACATGTCTCTGTAGGTTCTCAGTCATCCAGGTCATTTAATCCAAAAATAATTACATCACATACATACACGAAAGCAACTGGACAAACTGAACTGAAGAAGCCTCTTGTATGAGAGGCGAAACGTCTTTAAACAACAACAACAACAAAAACGACTTTGTCCAATTGCTTTTGATGTAACTATTTTTGGACTGTGTTTACATATTACTGTTCGTTTGTCCTCAAGAAGCCAAAGCCATTAAATAAATGAGCTCCAAGGGTTTAGTATATATCTTGAAGAGTTAATAAGAAGCTTATCCTTGTCTATCCTACCTATGCTGTTTGGGATGAATGCCACTCCGTTAACTCCAACGATTAAAAAACGATACCATCGAATTATGATAATGCAAGCTTTGCTATGGGTACGTGAAAGCATCCTTATCATTTACAGATGGATGATGCGGAGTGGTGAAGTTACTGTTATGTCTCTGTAGCTGCAGAGATGCCTCTGACTACATGGGCTCACCATTACCTCCTTGTTGTAAATCTGTAGAGCGGTCAAAGCGGAGTCCTGCTCTCCTGTCTCCATTTGCTCTATGATGGCACGTAAATCCATTTTATTGCCTCGAAGCTATAGTTGCGTTTGCTCCCGAATTCTTCCGCTGTGTATGTTTGTCGCTCAGAGGGTGTGTGTGCATAGGTTTGACACCGCCCTTAGATAAAATGACAGCATGGTGTCTGGATGCTCAGCAGCATCAGCCTCTCTCAGCAGATTAACGGATTTGGGTGAGCTATGTTCAGAAGCTTCCGGTAGAGTCGGACCAACAAAGAAGTCATATATTACTACTACTACTACTACTACTACTAATAATAATAATAGGGCAAATGGAGAGAAAGTGGTTTGTTTTCTTGCCTTATAATTATAGGTCATTTGTTTTATACCCGTTGATAAATGGAGTGTGTATGTTCTCTCTGTCTGTTTTCACCGGGTTTTTTCCAGTTCAAAAACATGCAGGATAGTTAACTCGCTAACCATTAAAAATTGACGGACATTGATAAATATGTCTGAGCTTGAATGTGATTTTGTATTTTGTTTACAACAACAATAATAATGATAATTTAAAACTTTGGTCAACAGCCCTAAGATAAAAATGTAAAATTGTGGGTCTATCTATCTATCTATCTATCTATCTATCTATCTATCTATCTATCTATCTATCTATCTATATTATCCACCCACATAGCTAGTTTAAAACCAATATACATAGATACATTTCATAGAGGCCTAATCTACTCTCTTTAAGCAACGTTTTCCATGTTTCTTAGAATGTAATGTTTTTGAAACGTTAACCGCTGGATCATAACACATCGAGGGACAGAGTAAATGGTTATCTTTAATTCCTCCCAGTCCTCACTAAATTGGGCGTTTCTAAACGAACCAAATGCCCTACGCGAGTACGTTCAATTCTAAGCTCAAGGCATAAGTGCGGGTGGAGTTACCTTTTATAATTTAAGCAAATATTCCTCCATATAATGTGATCAACTCATAACTTTTATAAAATGTAATAGCAAACATATTAGGTTTCATGACGCTTCCATCGTATATTCACAATGTATTACATAGCTGAAACTCCGCGCTTCCCTGCTGTGCGTTATGTTTTGGACGACTGAATGACGCTTCGAAATGGCACATTATGTAACCAATAGACATTTAAGGCGGGTCATGAACGGCAAGAGCACGGCCAATCGTTTTCCTGCGTCAGTTTGAGTGACAATCGCTGCAGCTGTAGTGGGGGAAGGGGTTGCTGAAGTTGACGGAACCGCCATCTTGAAAAGTGCTCTCTGATGATCTACCTTTTCGCGCCTGTCAGAACCACTTTAAAACGTTGTATTTCTTCCAGCGGAGCTCCGCGTTATCTTCGTGTTTGTTCAGCTGAAGTCCCGGGTCTAATGGCGACATAAACCGCATGTTGGAGAAGACTCTAAGTTTACCCTTGTCTACTGGTAAGTCCACTTGGCAGCCCATGCACTTGGTTGGTGCAGTAGCCGGCTAACGTTAGCTGGAAGCGTACTTGGCCATTTTAACAGTGCGCTGTCAGACACTGCTGTACCTTCAGCTAAGACAGCGGTAAAGACAACAACAAATTCCAGTTCTGGGGTCTACCATTAAACCAACGCTTTTCGCTGGCCAACCTTCTAGTCTGTCTTCCTTTAACACATATCACGTATTGTTTTTTGTTTTTGTTTTTTAACAGCACATATGTCGTTAGTTTGTTCCTGATTTGTATGTGACCACGTTTAGCCTACAAAGGCTAACGGTAGCTATTGACCGTAGCTGGTTGGCCTGAACCGGTGTGTTACCGTTGCGTTAGCCTTAACTGATTTGGACCGTGTTCGGTTCCTAGAATTGGCATTTGACATTAGTCTATGTCATAAAACTAGTGCAAGACTTAAATATTTTCCAGCTACGCAGTGAAAATACAGGTTTATTCTAGTTGGTCATGTAAACGAAATAAAAACTGACTTTAATACGACCGTCATGTGTTAAAGGAGTAGACTCTTAAGATTGTACTGACTGTCTGTTTTCATATTTGTAAATATTGGTCAAAATGTATGGGAACAATAATTTCAAAAGATGGAGAACAAACTCGGTCTCATGAATCTATAGTAAATCTGGGAAAAACGATTAAAATACTTCAAAATTGTATGTACCTGATTTGGCTATTATGCTTGTTTAAAAAAACCCGTAATCAGTATGTTTCTGTGGTTAGTTATTGTCAGTACATACTGGCAGCTATGGTTTTCAGAGCTCAAAACTGCAAAAAAAAAAACAAAAAAAAAGAAGAAGAATATTATGTAAATATCTATCTTTGTATTTTAAATAAAATTAATTAGATTGGCTTTAAATAAACTTGTGCTAAATATAATACTTCACAGCAATAACGTTAAAATTGATCTGATCAAAGGTTTGAGTTTAGTATTTTCTGGCAGAAGCTAAGAGTGCTGGTTGTTTTGGTTTGGTTCAGTTACTGTATACTAGCAGTACAAATGATAAAATTTGGAATTTCTACAGAGCTTCCCTATGTATTTTATCTGCTTTGACCTTTGTGTGTATTTTAGCACAAAGTTTTTTGCCAAGATAACTATTATGTCATCTTTTTGGTGGGGCACAGTTCATGTATACAAAAATATATAACTAGTCACTGTTTTGCTGATGTGTCTTAAGGAAAACACTTCCATAAACCCAAAGTTGCTTATTAAACCACAGCCAACAAAAACCAATGACTCCATAAATGTGAATGGTTGTTTCACATAGAGCAAGTACAAACCTCACCAATATCACTATGCTGATAACTAGGCCGGCTGAAAGTACAGTGTAGGTAGCACTATGTTGCAACTTGACAGCATCTGACAGAAACCGCTCAAGCACAATGTTTGAGAGTTTGAGGGCCTATTCTATAATATTCTGCCCACAAAATTAGACTTGATTAGAAATACATTTGCTATGTTTTTATTTAGATGTATAAGCAAATGTAAAAGAGTTACAAAGAAACATGAAAAAGACCGAACAGCAGTTTAACAGTTACCTCCAACCTAACAATCTAACTCTGTGGTCAAATGTTGTTTATCTGGCAGTTGCTATTATATGTTGTCTGTTGACACAAAACATCTTTTCAAGGAAAGAGAAGTTTTGTATAAATGGTATTTATTTCAATCACTAGCAAAATATATTTAGTGATGTTATGTTTATAATATCATTTGACTTTTGAAATTATCAAAGCAACAGTAATAAACATGTTTCTGTATTGCCTTTGGTGTAGCCATTAAAGTGACACATACAGAGCAAAGGTGTGTCTGCTGACCTCACTGGTAAGCGTAAACTTCAGTGGTGATTCACCTCTGTTGAAAGTAGGTAAGCGTAGATTACCTCAGTGCTAGATTTGTTATAACAAAAGGCACAGGGGTGTATTATATCATTTAACATTACCTCCATTATGAGTTCTCCATTTGGATTTATTGAGATGAGATATGTGACTCATTTATGAATAAAACAGAAGGTGTGTTTAAGGCCTTTGGTGTTCATATGAAATTCATAACTTTTAGATATATGGTTTGTCACTAGATGTTCTCAAAACTCACTGGTACATTAAAAACAACAACCTGACATACCTTCAATTGAAAGACAAAATTATGGTGAGTTTTTTTTAATCAACCTGTCAAATAAGAACTTAATTTAGTATGTAGGCTGTTGATTAATTAATAATGTGATTATTTATAGTATGTTTAGGAAAAAGCATTTATGTGACTGTTAAGATAACATTTTCAAAAAGTTGTACAAAAGATACTTGCTTAATGTGTCTCTAGACCCTAGAACAACCTCTCAAGACACCTGTGAATGATTTAGCCCAAAGTAGTGACGACAAAACTCCCTGGAGCCTCACACTGGAATAAACTACTAAATTTAAGACCAAGAAAGCCCATTACAGCTTGGGAATGATGATGCATACAGAAAGCAGATTGCATGTTCAGATGAGACAAAAGTAGCACCATTAAGCCAGAGTCATTGTAAAGTTATCTGAAGACCAGGGTGTATGCTGGATGGATCTTAATTTGCCAAAAAATAAATGAAGAATGGATGACCTTGGGTGAAGGTTGTTGAAAACCACCACAATTCCCTGCAGGTTGATATTCAACAAAATGATACAGAATTGACTATTAAACTACAATGTAGTTTGGTTTGATTAAGAAGGGCTTACAAACTATCAAGGTCATTTAAGGTTAATACGCAGGTTTTTTTTTTTATTCTTACTATGATAGTGCAATCTGTAAAAAATAAAACCTTGCTGCTCCTAAAATTATCATGAAATAAGTGTGTCAAGTGTGGTGTTCTGTTACAGGTGCATAAACATATTAATCACATATTTTTGTAATGGACAGTTGTTTAAATTTGTTTTCACACTTGTCATAGAATGTACAATACTCAACAACACACCTCTTTTCCTGTATTTATTTATTATAGGTGTGAGCTGTTAGCTGCTGTATGTGTGCTGTTCTTCAGTTTGTTCCTCGCCACTGTCTGCCTGCCTGTTCATCCAGCTAGCCTGGAATGGGCCACAACTCCCAAAGACTAAAACACACCTCTTTTTAATCTGAGCTCCTCCGCCTGGACTCTCACACACGCTCACAGGTAGGTTGTGAATATTAACAAATACATTTCCTTCTTCTCATCACTCATTCGACCCCATACACAGTATTTATAACAATATTGAATTCAGTCTTACTGTCAATATGATCTTTATTAGAGGCAAAATGTTTTGGAAGTTTGACCTCCATACCACGTCCCACATTGACACACTGCTAGAAAAGGAGGATGTGACACTGACTGAGGTCATGGACGAGGATGACGTCCTGCAGGAGTGCAAAGCT
>NC_024312.1:1384948-1390849 GCF_000523025.1 Cynoglossus semilaevis | reverse complement strand
CAATGCATGGAGGATCTAGTCACCTTCATCACACAAGAACCTTGTACTGATGTTGAGGAGAAAGTCAAATACAAGTAAGAAAATGTTGATTACAGTTTTTGATGTGTTTAATAATGGTTGCAGTTTTTGCTTTTCACACTACTTAACTTTTATTATACTCAAACACTTAGAATAGACATAAATACATTTTGCAAAACATGAAGCAGCACAGAAAAGCTGGTATTTACACATTAATAGCAGTTCACAGTAGATGTGTTTTCAACTTTGTTGTCATTCTGGAAGTTACGAAAAGTCTCTGGTGGATTTTAGGAGGTAGTTCCAGTGGGAATGTTCAGCTGTTAAGAACTGTGGTGCTCTGGGTTTGTTGCTATAGGCAGCTTTCTCTGTGTGTTTGCTATATTTTGGCATTCATTTTCAGGGAATAGTTCAAGAGGCGTAAAGACCATTGTAAAGAAGTGAGCATGTGTAAGTGGACAGCACGTTGTCCAAATAGAATAGCCTTTATTGTCATTGTAACAATAAATTATACTGTAAACCTGACATTATGCTTTTTCATATATCGCTGCACTATGCAGTGTATCTAAATTTCAACTGTCATTTACTACAATGATGTGCTTTTAAATACATGTTTAAGGAATTAGGTTATTTACTCTGTGTAGTGTTATGTTATGTTTGTCTTGTAATGTTGGGAAAAAATGCATGAAAAAAAGAAACAAACGACATGACAAACATAGATGCTATTCACACTATGAGGAACGATAGAGAGAATGATTGTTTTTTTTGTTCTTTCTGAACAGGTGCAAAATGTGTTCAGAATGTTTTTAGTATCTCTCAACAAGCAATCAGCTCTTCCACTTTGGACCCACAGTTGTTAAGAAGCAACTTTGTTCAGAACTGCAGTATGAACTGCAGTAGTTTCTCACTCATCAGAAAATATTAATCCCTCATCAGGGACTTTAATAGGGACCAGATCCTTTGGCAGAGGAAGTAAATTTAGTCTCTGGTTCCTCTCTTTGAAACACAAAAACACCATTTATAGTAGTTAGTTTATAAGCTGACCCAGAGATGCTGAATGATTGCGTGTATTTCCTACAACAAATATTGGTTGATTTGGTCTAATCTTCTGGTCGTCTGTTTGTCTCTTAGGAGTACCATGTATAATTTATCAAATACACCATTTATATCAAATCTACTACCTGTACTAGATACTGCTTTTTCAGATAAACACTCTCCTCCTCAGACTTTGAATTTGTTTCAATCTACATTTTGTAAATAACCAAAATGGCTTAAAACGTAAATAAAATAATATTGACAATGTGTTGTAGCATAGATGAAAGATATGTTTGATACAGGTGTCTATGAGTGCGTACAACTGCAGAAATAAGATATTTACAAATATCCAGAGAAGCCTTTTTACGGCAACATATGAGAAACCAAGTTTGTCTTTTCGTCCAGGTATCCTAACATATCATGTGAGCTGCTTACGTCAGATGTGAGCCAGATTAACGACAGACTGGGAGAAGATGAAAAACTGCTGATGAAACTTTACGGCTTCCTCCAGAATGAGCCACCACTTAACCCACTCCTGGCCAGTTTCTTCTCTAAAGTGCTGTCCATTCTTATAGGACGCAAACCTGAACAGGTAATTTAGAGAGGAGGCGGCGGCGAGAATGCACAAAAGGGGCGTAATGATTTTAGATTGATTTAATTAAAAATATGTTTTTAGATAACTGAATACTGTGTAAATATTTGACTCTGTCCTTAAAGATTGTGGATTTTCTACGAAAGCGAGAAGACTTTGTAGATTTGATGATCAAACACATCGGGACGTCTGCCATAATGGACCTGCTGCTTAGAATGCTCACCTGCATTGAACCACAACAACTCCGTCAGGATGTTCTTAATGTGGGTAGTGGTAGGAACCGCACTATTCTCACTGGTGCTTAAAAATTAAGCCCCTAATGTGTTCACTTAAACAGTAATACACTGTAAACTGATAATCCTCAAGAAATGGTCTCAATGAGATTTTGTGGTCTGTGGTTTTTCATGTATACTGTGCACAATAGGATTTGTCTTTTTGTGGTTGGTGTTGGTTTCACACCATTCTTCTGCTTTAAATTTTTCTGATTACACCACTGACTGACTGTTTTACTAGGAAGTCTTTTAACATACAATAAGTCACTGATATATATATATTTTTTAAATATTACACTTGATGAAATTTGCTCCCGTTTTGCATTTGCTTTATTTCATTTGTACTTGTAGCATACGTCTTTATAGATGGATTAAGAGCCTTAGGTTCCACAGTTGGTTAAGTGATGGTACATAGTGAATACAATATGTTAATATTTTAACTACCTATAGATAACTACCCGTCTGCTTCTATCTATCCTACACTAAGCAGCTACGAATAATGTCATAAGTAGTTCACCTGGATTTTATGTCGGTGTATTCCGCTTCATATTTTGCCAGTTAAATAGTAGAGAAAATTTTCTCAATTGCTTTATGTTGATGACCATGATGGATAAATACCATGAGGTGTACAATACTTAGGTATTAATATTACTCTGAACTGTGCTCTCATTGTCTGCTTTTAGTGGCTGAATGAGGAGAAGGTGATTCAAAGACTGGTTGACATGGTACAGCCTTCACAAGATGAGGATGTAAGTTGGATTAACTCACAATGAATATACCAAACACCAGGCTAACGAGATGGAGAGGTGTTCATTAAGTATTGTTAATTGTTGCAGAGACACTCCAATGCCTCACAGTCGCTATGTGAGATCATCAGACTGAGCAGGGATCAAATGTTCCAGGTCCAGGGCTGTTTAGAGCCTGATCCACTTCTGGCTACACTTGAAAAGTATGTGGTCATACCACAAAGACTTCTTTAGTGTCTTGCTCCTCAATTACTTGTACAATTTTTTTCTTTTTCCTGTTAATTTGTATTTTAACTTAACTTTACTTGGTCTTTTTGTCTTCAGGCAGGAGACTGTGGAACAGCTGCTTTCAAACATCTTTGACAAAGAGAAGAATGAGTCTGCGATTGTCAGTGTTATCCAGATCCTGCTCACACTGTTTGAGACCAGGAGACCAGCGTATGTTGCTTTTGTTGTTTTATCTTCACCCACTATTAATTACAGTGAAGTTTAATTAAGAAACAAACTCACCCAACAGTAATATACTGGGGCTACGTTGATATTGTTACATTTTTTATTCAACCATGAGACCAATCAGGTGCACCTTGTGTGTTTGCCCTTGGTAAACAGAAAACAGATGCTCTCCTCTACTGTTGATTTCTTGCTTTTCATGTTTTTCCTTCTGGCATCAAGACATAACTGAAGGTCAATTGACTCAAACTTCTATATTTTTATTATATTAAGGGTCCAGACATTGATGCTTAAGCACACCTTGGAGAATGCAGTGGTCTCAATAACTTGTATTATAATTGCTTTAACAGCAGATGTTCTCTTTTTACATTTTAGGTTTGAGGGTCATATGGATTGCCCACCAGGGATGTCCCATCCTTCTTTTTCAGTCAATCACAGCATCCTGGAGGCCGTGAGACCCAGACTTAAAGATTTTCACCAGCTGCTACTGGAACCTCCAAAGGTAAATGACGAGGTTTCAGCAGTTTAAGTGGATCCATGTTTTGTATTAAATAATAAAGTTGTTTGTTTTGTTAAATAATTGAAATATAAAGTGGTTAATATTTTATTACAAACCTGCCACCAATGGGGAAACTGAGCAAAAAATAAGTGTATGAGTGTTTGACTATTGAATTTTTGAAATGCACTAAATTCCCACCAATTAATGTTGAGCTATGTTTATTATTCCATCAACAGAAGAATGTGATGAAAACAACGTGGGGGGTTTTGGACCCTCCAGTGGGAAACACAAGACTCAACGTGGTCAGACTGGTGGCCAGTCTGTTGCAGAGCAACACACAAAGCATCAATACAGAACTCATCAACCTCAACACACTGGGAGTCATTCTAGTGAGTAACACCAGTGTGTATGTTTTTGAACTACTTTGTCAAGTATCTGTTAAAGAACGTGTCTTTAATGTTAATTTTTTTTTTTAAATCAGATGTATTAAAAATGTCCTTTTATCTCCAGATTTCCATTAAAAAGTATGAAAGTGTGGGGTAATCATAGATTTAAATATGTTGGGTTACACATAGCACCTCAATTCTTTTTTTCTTTTTTTCCCCACTGGAATGTTCATGGTAGGTTCATGGCTCTGAGATGCAAGCTGCTACCTGTCGGGATGTGTTTTTTAGAGAGCTTGACTGAAGACTGCCATAATCTTTGTACATAAAAAATATGCCAATTCTGAGTGAATTTACAGCTGCATTTAGTTAGTGTTAATTAGTTAGTGTTTAACATTTGTCTGTTTTTTGATTAAATGCACATATCTTACAAGTCTTTACTCTGTTCCACAGGACATGTATTTCAAATACATCTGGAACAACTTTCTCCACATTCAAGTGGAGATCTGCACAGCCATGATTCTGGCTATGCCTCCTGCCCCTACTGAGAACCAGGCAGACACAGAACAGGAACAAGTGAGGGAGAGCATCCTCATCAAACATGTAAGAAAACACTACAAGTTTTTTTATTATCTGGAACTTCTGGTACAGCCAAGATGTATTTCAGCAAACAAGATCAAGTGGAGTGGACTTAGCTTTAGAGCATACAGGCATAAAGCTAATTGAAAATTTAGGATTAAGCCAGTAATCCTTGGATGACAAATGTCTTTCTCAAATGGTCATAGAACATTAGATAAATTTAAAATACTATTTATTTACTTGTTGCCGCATATGTTGTTCAATGTATAAAACTGTATCACATTGAACCTTTATTTCCATTGACCCTTAATGATCTACAGTAAGAAGTGATTTTTCCAGTGTATTGCAGTTGTTGTATTTGTTTTTTGTTTGTCTCCACCAGCTGTTTCAAAAGTGCCAGTTTATACAGAGAATTGTAGATGCTTGGAGCTCCAATGAAAAAGAACAGTGAGTATTGTCTTTAGCTGCTTGTGACTGTTTTACCTTTTGCTGTAAAACAATAAAAAATAACACTTTCTATCTCTTTTGATAGAGAAGTGTAAAACAAAACAAAACCTAATGTCAGTGTGTGTTTGTGTTTTAGGGCAGAGGGTGGTCGACGACGAGGCTACATGGGCCACCTTACCAGAATAGCCAATTCTATAGTTCATAACTGTGACAAAGGTCCTAATGGAGCACAGATACAACAGCTCATTTCAGGTTAGAAATGTGTTTCCTTATTCTGTCCTTGTAACAAATAAACTACAGCTACCTGGAATAAATAAACAAATTTGTGAAGATTGTATGAGAAACTTTAAATTTGAAAACATTTTATAAAGTTCTATGTGTTATGTTCAATACAGAGCTCCCAGTCGAGGACAGAGAGAAATGGGAGACATTTATTTCCATGCAGTTGGCAGACACAAACAAGAGAAACACTGTGGACTTGGTGAGTAACTTTGTTAATGTCTGTGCTAATGAGCAACAGAGCAGTGTGATTATGAAGGTTCTGTTTTGTAGTATCAAACTGAGCTCCTACAGTAGATTTCCTTTTGAGAACACAGAGCCACATTAAACATGTTACCTGCTAAACTTAACTTAACAGCAGTGAAGACACTGATGTCATTAAGACCCTTGTTTGATGTGTAACCCATTCATTTTCTTAGGTAAATACACACCACATCCATTCTTCCAGTGATGATGAGGTGGACTTTAAAGATGGGGGCTTTCACCAGGACTCTTCTCTACAACAAGTAAGATCCAAACACACACGTGCTGATATACTGTGTGTGTATGTATATGTGTATATGTGTGTATATATATATGTATGTATGTGTGTGTATATATATAT
>NC_024312.1:1337738-1384767 GCF_000523025.1 Cynoglossus semilaevis | reverse complement strand
TGTATATGTATATATATATATATATATAAAGCAGTTCAATAGCCACATTTATTGTATTTCTCTATAATGCAGACAAAAACAAAAAACATTATTTTTATTTTAGACTGTTTTGATTTTATGCCCAAATGCTAGTTTCTGTATCTGAAGTTATCTCGTATAAAACAAAGTATAATCTAATCATTGTCCTACTAGACTGGACCTACATTTTTCTAACTTCAAGTACCAAAAAACACACTTAGACTGTTTCAGTTAATCTTCCAATGCTTATTACAAAATACTTTTCAGGCTAATCTCCTTAAGTAATATTATTTTATGAATACCTTCATTTATGTAAGTTATAACTCTATAAGCTTGAAATTTGAAAGCTTTTGTTGCCAGGTTAATTTTTGTAGCTAAGGGTCCTGCTCTGTATCTGGCTACAGTAACATATAGAAACTTTATTCCAAATTAACTGCTAACTTTATCTGGTAAACTCCTGTCACTGTGACATAACGTTTTGTTTCATCTTGAAGTAATAAAATGATATTTAAATGCATGTTCTGCTCTTTTTGTAGCTATTAACCTTTCTAGCTCAATGTTATGCTTTTACATATTGGTCTAAGTACATTTACTGTGAATCTGTACTGCAAGTAATGACCAGCTTTGTGTAGAGCTAAGACTATATCATTATCGTTGGTCTTGGGTTTTGCCAGGCCTTTTCTGATTATCAGATGCAACAAATGACGTCCAATTTTATTGAGCAGTTCGGCTTCAATGATGAAGAGTTTGCTGATCAGGACGATGTTGTGGAGTGAGTACTCATCCTGCATGGCTGTCATTTTCTGTCAAACTCTTTATTGAGGGAGGAAGGCACCTCAAACATCTAAAGGACTTTAAAACGTTTTGGTGATTTGTTGTATTAAAGTTAATTTTCTCTGATCTCACTAAAATAAGATGGATTGCTCATTTCAGTTTTGGTTACAAAACCTGAATGGCCACCCAATGGCATACATTTGATTATTCCAAAGCTACAACAATGTCTCCAAAACTGTTTCTTTTTTATGTTTCCGTGTGCTGTTCCTTTTGCTGTAAATAATAGCAGCATTTTTTGGTCTTTAAATTTTGGTTGTGGGTTTTTGAAGGTTATTTTCTTTCAGTGATTTTTAGATTTGTGGTTTGTGGGCAAAGCTTTTACCTTTTGATGAGAGATTGGCCTTAAAATCATTACACAGAGAGGTTACATAATTTAAGATGTTCAGGTTGTGTGTGAGTTTTCTGTTTTCCAGCTACTCTTTCATTTTAATAAATCTGTCAACATCAAGATGATTGTGTGATGTGATTAACACAGATCCATAAATAAAACTACCAATGCAACGAGTTAAGGGAGGGGATGGATGTCGTCTTTTTCTTACTTCTTCTTGCTTAACTCTATCTCGATCTATGTCTGTTACTATTACATTAGGACATTTCTTTTAATCCTGTCAAAAGAAGCCACAGCAAACGGGCCATGGCTCTCAACCACACCTCATTGTTTTAGTCTCTCGCCCTAAGTTACACAAATCTAACAAAAGAAACCATTCGACAGAAGTAACAATTAGCATCATCATATATGCATTTCTATTAATTTTGTATCTATTGATTTTCTGTAGCAATCAATTTTGAATGAATGTATGTGTGTTGTTACCATGAAACTTGGTAGACACTAATGATGCAACTGCATACCAGCCATTGTGCTACCATTAAGAATAGACACAGGACAACTGAGCTGTTATGTTGTTGCTCTGATTGCATTTCACAAACTAAAATGTGTTTGTTTTGCCCTTCACTCATCTTTTAACCAATTAAACATGACTGAGATAAGTCTGCCAAGATACCAAAAAATGGAAGGAAAATAAATGCTTTCACATTGACATTAATATCTATCTATCTAGCTCTCTCTCTCTCAAGAACATGTTGCCTTCATTAGATGGTCACAACGTCTGGAACAATTATGGTTAAACTTTGCAGTTCTAATTGTTCCTGCATTTACACATGTCCAAAAAAACACAGAAATGATTGAAGTGCTGTTTAATATTACCAACTGAACATGAGAGATGTGTGTCAATTTAGAGTCTGTTATACAGTATGTGGATGTCTAATGACCTTAACTGAACTAATCTTTGTTCTCTTTAACATTGCAGTATTCCATTTGATAGAATATCAGACATCAATTTTTCTCTGAATACAAATGAAAGTGTAAGTACACTAATTGTTTATCTTCATTTGTATACCATCACAACACAGTGTATTTTTTATGTCAAGTTTTGTATTGCATGTCCACGACTCGTTAAAATACATCACAGCCCTAATTTGTTGCTCCTGTTGGTGGAATGTCACCTACAGTGACATTCCACTGCTAATAAATGTGTTGGAGTTGACTCTTCAGAAAGCACATGTCCTATATGTGTTTCCACAGGCAAACATAGCTTTGTTTGAGGCACGATGCAAAGAGAAAATCCAGCAGTTTGAAGATGCTGGTTCAGACGAGGAGGACATCTGGGATGAGAAAGATGTCACTTTTGCACCAGAGGCACAGAGACGCCCCAGGTAGGCTGAACAAACCTACTAATGGGAACATTTTAATATATTAAATTCTTCAAGGCCATTATAACTAAATAGCTCCTGATGTTCTGATGTCAGGAGTTCAGGGAGCACCGACAGCGAAGAGAGCACAGACTCAGAAGAGGAAGATGGGAAAAGAGATCCGTTTGAAGCTTCTAATCCCAGCACAGATGACAGAATGGAGGTTGATACAGGTCGGACTCTCTGTGTTTGTCATTCTCTTTGCTGATAACTGCAACTGCCATTCTCTGAATAACACATTTCATCCTGACAAATAAACTCTCTATAGTTATTATAACCAGTAAATTTTATTTCTCATTTAATGTGTTCAATTAAATTATAAATGTTTGCTTAAAATCTTCCTGGTGTGATTCCTATACCTTTATTTTGTTACTGTTTTCAGGCCCAGTGTGGACAGCCAACTTTGATGATATTCCCATGGAAACGGGTACATCCTCAGCTCCACCCTCCAGCCCCAACAATCCGGTTACCTCGCCTACTTTGTCCTCCTCGTCCTCCACAACAGAAGTCCTGCCTGATACGGCATGGAGCAACCCCTCTGCAGGATCCAACAATGCTGAAACAGGCTGGGCAGATTTCTCCAACTTTACCCCCGTCAGGTGGAACAGATTCTTAAATTAAAAAAAATCAAACAATGCTTTTCTTGCACTAGCAGATCAGAATGTGTGATTTTTGGAAAATGATGTGTTCCAGCCCTAAAGACCCGCTGAGGTGCAACTCTCCTGTTGAAATGGAGACTAGTATAGAGACCATGGACCCGCTGGGGGTCAACGCACCAATGCAGCCTGAACGTGAGTACAACTGCATGTACACAAGTGTGAACTGTATACTACACTATAATCTTGAGGTTCAGTCAAAGTTATTTCTGAATAGACATAAATACATATAAAGGAGCGGGTTCTTTGTGAAGAGCTGCATGTTAATTATAATTAATAACAGTTATAATATATATAATTAATAAATGGTTGACTTGGTGGTAACTGACCTTGATTTCAAGCATCAAGCATGTGACCTCTCTGTTGCCTTTATCAACATCCTCAGAGTGTGATGGCTGGTTGGGAAACAGTGTAGCCGCTCCTCCTTCAAACTCCCTTAAAGACTGTGGAAGATCCAAAGCAGAGGAGGAAACTTCCTGCTGCGAGCAGCGCAGCATCACAGAGACCGTCATCAACGGCTCCATGAAAGAAACCGTCAGTCTCACTGTTGACGCCAAGACTGAGACAGCCGTCTTCAAGAGGTTCGCTTAACTTGTCTGCACACAAAAACATTACATAGCTGGACTTAATGATTTATTTAAACTACAATCAGCTCCAGTGGCCAGTACCTGTTTTAGTTGTTCTACAAACTCAATAATAGTGGTTTTAGGGTCCACACTGGATATGCTGAAAAGCTTATTTTCTTATTCCAGCTTGGTTTGCAATAGAAATGTATACATCTTAAAGTAAACCGGTGTATGCTACAAAAATACTGTTCACAACATGGTGCAACAACGTTTCAGTTTTACAAGATGGGATGACTTGATCCCTGACGTTTGAAATGTTTTTCCTTTCCTGAACCTGCAGCTTTAGAAGTCAGTCGTCCTCTGTCCCTCTGTCCTTTTTGTTTGATATTGCAATTATACTGTGTGTCTGTGTCTGTAAATAACAACTGTCTGATAAACTGAGCGACACTTACAACCTGAGCTTCCCCTCTCTCTCTTGCTGTGCGTTGTGGGTGTGGTCTTCTTCAGAGTGTTGAAATCTTATCGGTATGTACAGCCAATTAGAGATCAGCCTGCAGCCGTGATGTAGTCTTGTTGTCACGTCAACCACCAACTTTTCTTTCCCAATTTCAAACTTCTTGGTTCCAGCTCCTTGTTTGTTTAATTCATTATCTCCATTCTGCATGTTTTTCTTACCAAAGGTGTCATCAAAGTGCAGTAGCTCCAATTAAGGATGACTTACCAGGTCAAACAAAATTAACACAGGGCTACTTAAGGAATTGAGTTGTTTATTAGTAGTTGATCTATTAATAGATATTAGTTTTCTAAATTTTTATTGGACCCTTTGCTGCCATTAACCATCTTTATGGCTAAAGTCCTTCTCTTAGCCATGGTTTTGATCTTTAAAAAAAAAAACGGTGAGAAAATCAGTTCAACCGATTCTTCAGAGAGAGGAGCTGTCTATCACAATCATTATCACTGCATAACCTGTTACTAGCAAATGGAGGTGGTGCAGTGAGCTGTAGACCTTTCACTCTAGCACCAGGAGTGTCTGGATTAGTATTCCAGTCAACGGACATCAAAGTATTTAATTTACTAGTTCTGTTCAGTACAATTCAGCAAACTAATTGACCAACCAAAATGTGGTTGTAAAAATCTAGGAAGCGTGGCAAAAGATAATTTGATTATTATAAGCACAACATATTCTGTATACCTTTACTCAGTATACATTTATATAACAATCCAGTTAAACCCCTGTGTTGTAATTTCCTCAAATTAAATGTATATTTTGTGTAGTTATTGTTTTATTTGAACAAGGTCAATTGGCCTAAATTCCAACATTTTGTTTGTTGTAATGGGGTATGACTGGAGTTGTAATTAAATGTAACACAGAATTGATTGAGAATTATACTATGTATTTGAATTTACAGTTTGAACAAGGTGACATTTTATTCAGAGAGGACCAAAGGTTTTACATTCACGGGGATATCATGAAAGTGAATTTAGACAAATTACTTTGAAGCATGATTTGATTGTATAGACGCTATTGTTTTTGGTCAAGAAAGATGTTTTCCTTAAATACAGTCGTTGGTGGTCTGCAATATGGTAAATGTATTTTACTTATCCTGCAGAATGACAAATAACTGTTATGTACCATGTTGACAGAATGTATGTCTATGGTTGTTTTGCTTTGATTGAGGCCTCATCAAGATCATTGGTGGTTCTCTGAGACAAGGCAAGACTGATGGCTGGCGAAAAATTGATTTTGGTGTAATCAGTGTCCGGGTGACCTTGTAGGCCCGCATAGTGTTTGCTGGCTCTGTAGCTCTGACAACATCAACAAAAACGTTCTACTTTCTCCATTTGCTGTACATTTTGACACTGTCCACTGAACTCCCCATTTCTACACCTTCATCATTTGTTTTACTGTGTGCTCTGTTAGTCAGTTCAGCATGCATCACTGTTCACATCTCACTGTGTTCTGTGTTTCTATGGCCAATGTGTGATCAGTATGACACTCTTCTTGTTGTTACTGCATTAACATGTATCTTTGTTTTATGTGTGTGTGTTCCAGTGATGAAGAGAAGAGCACAGCTTCAGAGAAATACTCAGTGACAGAGTGTGTGGAGTTGGAGCGAACAGGCATCAACAGCTCAGCAGCTGCCTGCTGCCCCAAACCAGGGTCAGACATTTACCCAATACAACACGAGATGATTTTGTCTGATTTTTTTTTTTTTTTTTTCGTTTGTTTAATTTTGTGTGTGTGTGTGTGTAAACAGTGAAAAATGTCGGTCCGCTGCGGAGCTTCCCAATGGTCCTTTAGAAGACATGTCAGCCGTAGAGGAAGTCAAGTAAGTCTGCCCCTGCTTACAATTATTAGTGAGTTCATTTGGGCACATTTTAAAAATTTTGTTCAATTCTGTCTACATTTAATACTGTTAGAACTTAACGGCATTCATTAATTTGTGAATTTGTGGCTGACTTGTGTTGTACGAGCCTCACTGAGTGGAGGGCAGTGAGTTAGTCTACAGGTGACTGACACAATTGTCAAATGGATTGGAATGCACTGTAGACTGCTTTGAAAAAAACCATGATCCACTAAACCACCATCAAGATCCACAGTAATACCTGAAATCCACCAACACTATTATCTACTGTTGCAAAGCTTAAAGCTCTTTCAATTTTCCTGAATCAAAAAAGAAAGGGTTCCACATGAGGGCTAGTTATTTTTACTGGCTGTGATGTGATGATATAACTGTGGTGCTTTAAGCAGCAGCAGCAGTTCTTAACCCTGGACTGAGTAAGTTCCACTGCTGCATGCCAAATATTAATATTAGCCACAGGGGCTCAAAATAGCTGTGGGTGAGTGGAAATGTGACATGATTTAATTATTTTAAAATACATATCTTTATTTCCTTCTGTTTCCTAGAAACTCTGCCAGAGAAAAAATAACATGTCCAACTGTCTGCGTGTCTTTTTCCAGACTGGACCAGAGTTCTGTGTCCTCAGAGCCAGCTGTGAATAGGCCGGCGTGAGGGTCGCATGAAGTCAGCCAAAGGCCGGCCTGTTCTGCCACGCAGAGCTCTCCTCCTGGCTCTCCAGCAGAGGTCACTGTTCAGAGCTCTACCAATCACAACGCCCCCTCCAGGACCAGCAATACTCCCATCAGCTCATCACTGACAGTCCCACAGACAGGTGTACAGACACAGGATGAACTGAAATGCAAAACCAGAGACCTACTTAAATGGATACTATTTTTTCTCCCTCTCCTGCATTTGTTTATATACTATTGTTCTTATGAGGTGATGTGCGACTGAAGTCTTGCCACTCAAAATTAAATAGTAATGTTGCTATAGTTAAAGAAATGATTGTATGAATAAAATATTTTATAAAAAGAAAAATGAATACAGAAAAGTAAGAATGAATTACCACGGAAGAAGGAATTGCTGATGGCTGACCACTGAAGGCACGTTTCTACTGCAGAGAATCAGAGACATCAGAGTTGGTTTTCACTAAATGTGACATCATCTGTGACTCTCAACTATTGGGGCAAATGAAATACTGTATTAGTATTAGAAGGTAAAGGGTTAAGTTTTAATCATGGATTTTTACAAAGTAGCTTTGAATGACCATGATACCTCCATGTAGGTGTGAAATCTCAGTGGAAACGTGTTTACTAGTGGGATAGCGTTTCTTTACACCATAACCTCAATTTTTCTCTTATTCCTTTTCCATCGTTAGTTTAAGTCTCTGAGCAGAACAGCTCCTTTAAATTTAAACACATTCTCTAATGTTGCAGGTTTTTTTGTACATGTTTTTGATTCCTCTACATTGACAAGCATTTTTGGTAGATATTTTTTAATTTATTATTGAAGTACAATTACATTTTGTAACTTGAGCCACACCTACACTCTGCGTCTTTAGACAAGCTGCGTTGATGTTAATTGCGTTCCTAGCTTGAAGTCTTCGGAAGATGTATACAGGCACATCTAGGAAGCTAATTGGAGAAAAGTGTTGTTAATTACAAACTAAAGACAAGACCAATTAAAGGCCATTTAAAGGTTTCTGTCTACACTGCAGAGGTCAGTGTGTCGTGAATGTCGTCATTGGACCACGTCCATCATGGTTAAACTCTTACCATGTGCAACACATTTTGTATAGTATTATATTGGTGCCTACTTTAGGTAGGACCACTACCACATGGAAATAAAGTAAAAGGTAAAATCTGGTGGGAATGCTTGAAATACTAGACTAACAAGATACTGCAAATATTTGGACTATATTGACATGATGGCACGGCAGTCGCTGCAGAATATTAGGGTGGAAATTCATTAAAACATTCTCTTGTTTGGTTATAGATTGCCTTTATTTGTATTTTCCTGAAATTATACATACTCTGTGTTGTTGCTCTGAAATTAGAGATACAAATAAGCAGGTAGTACCTTTTAGGTTCCAGCACTTAGGAATGGGTCTAAGGAATAAGGCCATATTTAAAAAAAGAATAATAATAATCTGATGTCAGCTCTTTCTTACAATTACATAAAAATTGTGTTAACTTTATTGGACGTGTATGTAGGTTTCCCCGCCATCCAGGTCATCTCACCCGAAGCAATTGACTTTTAACACGGAAATAAAGAAGCCTCTCGAGTGGTTTTCGTCTTCAAGAAAACAAGACGATCCGGGTGCTTTCCACTGTTGCTTTTTCCGAACTTATTGTGTGACCTTGAACGTAAGAAACCAAAAAATACAATTTTTAACGCTAGTTAATTAATTTTTTGTTTGTTTGTTTGTTTTGTACACGTAAAAATATCATGTCCACACCGTATATCTAAAGAAGCTTAGCCGCCCACATTCCTGAAAGACAAAACAGCGGGTTAGTGTGAATATTTATTGCGGTGTGATGACGTCAGAGCAGTAGTTGTTGACAGTCAGTGTTAAAGATGGCGTGTCAGCGAAGTCTTGGGCAGATCTGACTTACTGGTTTTCTTGGTTTTATCTACTCTCGTCGTTTCTATGAGTTATGCAGGACAGATACAGTGAAATTGGCTTCGTCCAGCAAATCCTCGGACTAAATTTGGTGCCAAGAAAAAACGGCACGCAGAGAGGAAACGACACATCTCTGAGTGACTTCTCCGGTGAGCTAATGTTGAGCTAAGTGTAGCTAATGGGCTTAGTGTTACGTGGGAACAGCGGTTATAAACTGAGGTGCACTTTATTTATATATTTACTCAAATGTATTTAAATCAACCCACTAATACTGAAATGCGTCACTCATTCACTCGTTTATGTAACTTTGATGAATTCGTAAATCTGGCTAACTTCCGGTCTTAGCAGAGTTGGAGGATAAAGATAATGCAGTAAATATAGTTCCAGACCAACCTTCTTCCAGACGTAAACATTATTGCGTACCTCTACTGTATCGCATCACTAAACCCTAATGCAAAGATTTCCATGTGTTCTACAGGGAATATAATCCCACGTATAGAACTTGTTTCGATGTGGCTCCTAGAACTCTGAGAGTAATATTTCTTATACGACTATATGTTTTCGTAGAAATGTGGTACGGGGTGTTCCTGTGGGCTGCAGTCTCTTCTCTGGTTTTCCACCTGCCTGCTGCCCTTCTCTCGCTCTCTACGTTGCGTCAACACAAGGTGGCGCGCTTCATGCCTCTCGCCATTCTGCTCATGGGCATCATGGGACCAGTGTGTGGGGGCGTCCTCACTAGTAAGTAAACCCAAATAATAAGCTATTGATGTCTGCACAAAAAATAATAAGTTATTTCGCAAACCAGGCACATTTGGCCAATGAAGAGTGGGTTTTAACCATTCTAATTGGAATTGTTTGTCTTTGTGTATTTATGTGTTATCTTTCTCATGCTCTTTAGGTGCAGCCATAGCTGGAGTCTACAAGGCTGCAGGAAAGACTATGATATCATTGGAGGCGCTGGTCTTTGGGGTTGGACAGTCCTTTTGTGTCCTCCTCATCTCCTTCCTCAGAGTCCTGGCCACTCTTTAGCAGTGACTGGACTTAAGTGACACCTTGTCTTCACTGGACGACACTTTAACTCAGATCCTGGGACATATGGGAGTTAGTTGTGGATCATGATTTTATTTCCTTCCATAGAGAATGACCTGCTGTGGGTTAACGCTGTGTGTGCGCTCTACATGACTGAATCTTTGGCCTAACTCTGGAAGTGTGCTTGTGAAGTTGACATCCAAAGATTAACAAACACTACAAAACCTGTCTCTAAATAGTTTGAACCACTACAATAACACAGTCTGTGTCGTGTGTTGCTAATATCAACAAAGTAGAAGTGTATTCTCGCCCTCTGTGCACACACACTTTCACTACTCCTACAGTTGTTTTACAATATTGAATATAATTCAGTGCTGCTAATTTTAAAAAACAATGATATTGTTGGTTCTCTCCTGTGTGTGTTTATCCTTCATGGTTTGAAAACTAAAATTCTCAGGACCAGTTGTCTTCACAGGGACCAGATCCAGGTAAAATTAATGGTTCTTGCCCAGCTTTTGTGTGTGTGTGTGACTGACAGCTGTGATGTGTGTGACAGATTTTAGACTTGAGCCGTTTGTTCGTATTTACCAGCCCCACTGTCAGGTTAGTAAAGAGTGAGTGTCTGTGTCTCAGGGAAGTTCTTGGTGGAAGAAAAAATACTATATTTTAACAGGTCTCAGTCCTGACTGTGGCCGACATTGTTCACTCACTGACAGTGCTTTGTTGACGTGAGACTCTTTCTATGCAACATGCTTCTGAAGCTTCCTCCTGATGCCTTACTGTCCATTCTGATGAGCTTTGCTTCATCGTTGTTGGATCCATTCCTTATCAACCTATGATTTGTTTTCCAAGATCCAAACGATCAAGCACCACTGACCTGCAGAGAAGCGCTTCCTGTTTCTCTGCTCTTCCTTTATCTTATTCAATCGTCTGGAGTGAAAAGATCATCAGCGGGAACCAAGATTTCGGCAAAATTCCAACAAAATGTTGTTTTCCCCATAAATTGTAGTGTAAATTATTGAAGTGCAGTTATTTGATTTATTCTTCCCAGGTTTTCGATAAATTTCATTGTTTCTGACCAAATACAAGAAACTGTCTTGTGAAAAGTTGTTGTTCATTCATTTTTCCTTCACACAACACAGATCAGATCATAAGTCGAGTAGGTAAAATGAACATGGTTCTCTCAGGTTCTGACTGGGTCTGGTTTCATCAAATGTGAATTCCTCTATTGGTGACTGAGAAACAAATACATGTGCAGTGGACCACATGTTACTTGTAAAAAGTGCAACATTTGACCCCTGGTCCTTATTTTTGACATGTCTAATGATATACTGAGGCCAGTTTTTGAAATATTGAACATGTATTTATTAATGGCAGGTTACAGATTGTAGAAACAGGTTGATCCCCTCAGCTGAGGAACACTGGGACTCTCCATTCTCTACTTCTTCTGCTTGTAGTCTTCCAAGTGGGCCATTATCCAGCCAGATGGAGCAAGGATGGCCACAAACATGGTCGCCAAAGCAATAGCATGTTCCTGTGGGACACACACAGACACACACACACATTTTAAGTGTTTGTGATTACTTCAGACAATAGACAGTGTAGTTTGTAACCCTAATCTTAATCTGGAAACTTAAATACCCCCTTATTGGGACCTGCCCACATGTCTACATAGGCCACACAAGAATAGGATAAGCGGCACAGATGTATACATGAGGAAATGTAAAATAAAATAAAAAAAGTCAAATCAAAACTTAAACTACATTTGAACCAAACTGGATTTCAGTCTATAGTCAAGACTGAATCAAAATGTTCCCCTGGAATTCTCCAAAGGAGGAATTCTTTGATGACAACAGTTCCTGCAGATGAGTTAAGACTCAAATGGATACATGAAGAAACTTTTTTAAAAATTCTTCTATTTTTAATACAATTTTCTAACTTATCCTTAGGCTGAACATTAAAATGATCCTTCACTGGTTGGGTTTGGTTGCAGTTGAGGTTGTGGATATCAGACATCACTACATAACACTAAGGTACATCAGTGTAGGGCACTGAAGATCTTCATTCTGGTCTTTCTTAATTAGGAGCCAATCCTAATTGACGTAATCAATGGAAAACCCAGTGTTTATTGCCCTTCTACTCTTTTACTTTATTTTTCTTTATTTTATAAACAGGATTGGACAAAAATGGAATAATGTTTTATTGAAAATTATACCTGGTATTTATGATTTATGAATATAGGAAATCAAAACAACTGTTATCATTGAATGACATTAACTGTAGATGTGTACCAGGTTAAACTGTGACACAAATATCAAAGAAACAGAAGAAAAACGCTCTAAGATTTCTAACCTGGGGCTGAACTCTGTTATGAAAAGAGTTTGAAATTCTACCTTCATAATGGAGGACACAATAATAAATACATATTCAGGATTAACACACATTAAGCCTGATGACCAGATGTTAGCAGCAGACATTTTTGTTCAGGATGTGTTTTTTATGGGGTTTTTTTCACACAAATCCAAAAAACGGTGAATATAAATTTGTGATTCATAATAAAATCCCAAATGCTGTGTGTGTAATCTCCATGTCTGACCTTGGTCTGGCCCAGGGTCACAGATTTGACATACGTCACATGAAACCAACAGTTGGACCATAAAGTTAGGCTGTTCTTCCTCTTTCCTGTGACACCGTGAGGTCGACGTCACATGCACATTGTCTTCTATAACTTTCTATTTCTGTAACTGAGGTGTACGTGTTGGAAATGGGTCGAATAATGGCGTGACGATGACGCACTTATCAACAGACTTTATGATATCAGCCTTTCTTCTTGACGCACTGTTGATATTAACAGTCAACTCAGTGCCACAGTAAAATAAATTATATTCAAAGACAATACATTAAAATAACGTATAAGGCACTTATATATATAGAAATATAAAAAAATAACTTTTCAAAACAGGTGCAGAGCCTGAGAGAATGTGCTGTGAAGTTTGGCTGCGGTGCGCAGTAGCTGCGTCACGCTGAGGCTGATGGAGGTGGACATGGACACGCTGTGAGAGCCACATGGACGTGGACACCGTCATCTTTTTCGTGTGTCTTTAGGACTCACCCCTGTGCTGATGGTCTCTTTAGCAGGTTTGGAGACAATATTTCTCGCCGCGGACATGAGCGGAATCTTCAACGCGCCGCGGAACAGACTGGAGGCGGCGGTGGACAGAGACATTTCTGCTGCTGTGAGGACAGGAGCTGAGGACAGAGACAGAAGGAGACGCAGTCTCACGCACAGCACTACGTTTCTCCAATATTTCTATGCTCACCTTTCACTCTGCGTATGTACGTGCAGATAGGCGCGGATCGTGCGTGTTTATGTGCGTTGGTGAGCGTGCATGTGACGTCGACCGCCGTCTGAGTCCCTATCTAATTGGCTAAATCTCTTGGGAGGTAAATGACACCGTGACCTGAACCGTGTCCTCGTGTGAACCTGCTGTGAACGCGCGTTTCTTCGCAGCAACTGTTGCAGCACAGACAGTTTTACACTTGACATCAGAACATGATCTAAGAAATACTAACTTTAATTTAACTAAACAAAAGAGAGGCAAAGATCAAAAGTTTGACCTTGAACTGAACTGAAAAGACTTAATTTTATAATCACTGGATATTTTATTTCAACTTGGTTTTGTTATGCAGACTTATTAAAGCCATATTCTTTTCAAAGTTGAGTTCTTTTAAAAGTTGAGTGCAAAGGAACCCATTTTCATGTAGTACCTCATTCCAGTACTCAAGCACTTTATCTGGAAGGTTTTTGAACTGAAGAAAGAACCCGTGACTAGGAGTAATTAGTGGAAATTGTTTCATAATAACCTATTATGAGAGTAAAGTGCGCTTTACTTTTTATATATACTGTCAACTGAATAGAAATGGAATTGGCAAAAATTGGTATCTCAAAGTCACACTTAATCAACCGAAAGTTGAAGTTGCTTTTGGCCAAAGATCAGTCGGAAAAAGAAGTTATTTAAACCATATGACATGATTGATTGTTAAAATACAATAACTGTCTCTTGGTGTCAGCTCTGACAAAAAAATTAAAATCTTAGAACTATTCTTAGAACTATTCCACATTACAACAAAAAACGAAATGTTCTTAATAACTTTCTACAAGAAATGTTGTGTTCAGAATAAACCGAGATGAATGAAATATGACAGAGAGAGAGAGTACGACAGGGTGACTAAAATGTATCAAGTTTCTTCAGGGTGTCCAGACGTAATTAAGCATTACTTCTGTAAAACCGGTAGAGGGCAGAAAGACACCCTGAATGGTTTGACTGTGCAGTAATGTAGGTAAAGAAGAAGAACCAAAGGCAGCGGTGTCGTTCAGTGAAGGTAGTTGAACAGGGAAGAGTTTGAATGAGTGACTGCGCTAGTTGTGTTCACCGCAAGAAAACCACATTTCCGGTAAGTTCGCTGTGTCCCGTTAAGTGTCGTATCTGAAATTACAGTCTGAGCTGCTACGTAGCAGCGTCGTGCCACATGTTAAGAAGAGCTGTTAGCATTAGCTGTATTAACATTATGGGTGCTTTCTCTGTCAAAATTGCTCTGTTTTTATATCATTTTAAATAAACGTGGTTTACATCCCCTATAAATGTCTGACATCTTACCTCTCATCTAACATATCAACAGATTACTCACACATTTGACTTTTACTGGAGTGCTAATTGTTTATTAGCTTGCTAACTGTTTACTGGTTGACAATGCAGAGGTAATTTAAGTTTTAAAAAATAAAACGTACTTCACATTCAGTTAATTTAAATGTATTTGCTACATTTTGCGTCGTTCTACTACATTGTTTGACTACGGCCTTTGGTTGACCTTGTCCTTTTTAAACTTGTCAAAAGTTTGTTGTTTTCCAGCATCTGTGGAGCAACTGTGTTTTATAATTAGTTTAAGTTAACGTGGGCGTCAATGTTTTTTCTATGATGATTTTTTTGTCTAGTTTTTATAACATGTACTGTTTTAAACGGCGCTTTTTTAAAGGATTGACATCATTTACTGTCCCTTGACTTCTACCACGCCTCTCCACGTCGGTATCTTTTCTAAGGTGACTTTTGAACACTTCCTGTTGACTTTAAGGGCAGCTTCACTCTTCGTCCGCACTTCGTCAACACTTGCACCACTCCAATGTAATCAAAACTGGTTTTGCAGTACATTTAATTTCACCTTGGTTTCAATGTACTTTTACAAATAACAACAAATCAAAATGGTGATAAAACTTTTCCTGTTGCTCAACTCTCAAATGTGGCCCCAAGTTTTGTTTGACAAAAATGATCCAGTTATTTTTATTTATTGTTTCCAACGCTGATAATCAGAGTTGTTTCATTGTTTTCAAACCACATGAGCTCAATTTATATTCAAACTGCTAACATTGTTGATCTACTTAAATAAACCACCCATGAAGGCAGTTAGACAGTCAACTGCAGTAGGACTTTTAAGTATTTGAAGTATCAGGCCTCGTACTAATACTGGGTTTAGTATCTTGAAGCTCCAGATGTATCTGATATAGATATAATATCCAATGACCTTTAGATATTGGGGCTGAGTGCAGTCTGATAGCATCAGTTCACAGTGGAAAGGCTTCAAACCATTTCGGTTTCATTGCTTCAGTTTACAAAAATCTCTTTACGAAAAGTGTTTTTGTCTGTATCTAACAGACAACAGTTGTTTTGTTTAGGTGAATTTTGTACTTTCAGGAAATCTTCAAACCATTTATAATCTTCTCTTTGAGTTTTGTTGTTGCTTAATATCTTTTAATAGTCAGAAATGACAAAAGGAGAATTTATTTTTAATTTACTTTATTTTATTTTTTTTATACATTTTACAAATTTATTAAAAGCCTTTTATTTCAGGCCAGATCTGTTGAACAGGGCTGCTGGTTGACATGTGCTGAAGTTGTTGTTAATGTCTGTTGTAGGTCCAGAGGAGCGGCTTCTGTTTTTACTCTCCGCTGGATCTATGATCTCCTTCCCACCTCCGCCCTTATATGACAGACCGTGTCTGTGGAGTGTATGCATGTATATGTACATCCAGTAGCCTAATGTGTATATGTGTGTGGGTGTGTGTGACTCCTAGGTAGTGCACGTGAATGTGTTTGTGCGTCTGTATTATTCCCTCCCTGTCCACCATGTCCCAGTGTTCCTGGAGATTCCACCTGAATCCATTCCTTGGTTTTCTGCTCCTCTTCCTGCTGCTGCTCCTCACTGACTCCTCCTTCTCCTCCTCCTCCATTCCACCTGACCCAGGCCATGTTCGAACCAACTCGCCCATCTTCACAACACCAGTCAACTGCACCACTGACTGTAAGTAATGTGAGCTGGGAACAAGACGTAAGAAATCTGCAGTATATCTGAAAACATACAATGTCCAAGTACATCAGCTGTGAGTGACACAGATGATACAGCAAAAAAAATCACTTTTTTTTTTACTTTATGTATCCATTACAATGAATGAAGAATGCATTCAAATGTAGGGTTTTTTTTTCATGATAATGAGGTTGAAAACCGTTACATTAGGAGCAGCCGCTCCACATGACTATGACAGATAATAATGAGCTGTGTTTTTTGCACCTCCCACAGAACAGCACAGGTGGAGAATCTCCTTTATTTAGTGATTCAGATAAAAATGTCCTAAACATTTTAGTTAAGGTAATAAACAAAATCCTCTTGAATTTCCTTCTTAACCCTAAAAAAGCTGCGATTTCTCTTCATTGTTTTGAATATTAGAAAAAGTTGAGGTCGTCTGTGATTCCTCAGCTCATTTCACTTGTCTGGTGTTTATCCTGAGTCAACAGTTTATTCGATTCTGTTATTGTGTAACCCCTGATGAATATTAGAACAGACTTTTTTCTTCTCTTTCAAACGGAGAATTCGCAGCCCGTTTCACTCAGCGACTCTCGGTTACTACCACAAGATGGCGCTAAAGTTTAACAAAAAAATCCTGCCCGGTCACTGCAGCAAGTTCTTTGCTGGGAGGCATCGAAGCTAGCTGACTTTAATAAATTTGTTTTCTTCCCTCCTGTTTCATCCCAGAGCTTCACATCTGACTTCTGTTACCAAGAGCAGACTTTTATCCCAGAATAAATAATCTGTCTGTGTTTAGATTTCCAAACTTCTCATCCACTAATCTGATCTGAGCAAACAATGTTGAAAGAGAGTGTTCTGGTTTCTGTCGGCTCGCTCCAGGTAGATCATTAAGTTTGGTGATCATTAACAGGAAATGTTTAAAAACAGATTGATCTGCACCAAACAAATATTCAAAGGTTCAATCCAAGCGCCATCAGCATAAATGCGATTTCAGCTACTCTAAATGTGGCATGATTTGTGTTAGTGGTTTTTAGGAGCTGCTGATCCACATTTTTTATCTTTACTCACAACCATCTTTGGGGTTTAAAAATGAAAAGAAAAAAAATCCAGTGACTTACAGTTGTCAGAATAAAAATGCTGTGAGGTCAGCGGAGACTTTCCACAGGGTTTTTTTTAACATCTTTCCTTTTCCATTTAACTGCTTAGAGCTCAACCTGCTACTCTGTTGTATTGGCCAGAATTTGCAGCAAAAATGAAAATAGGCGTCAAAGTTTGGTTAGTAACTCCTTTACATCAAACTATACCCCAGTAACTTCTCATCTTTGTGATCTGCTGTGCCTTTCTCTCAGAGATTGTCACCCCTCATTTCTTGTTACCTCCACCTATTCAGCCTCACTGCACACCGGAATCATTCTTACACTTAAAAATCAGGTTCAGAGTTTTTTTTAATATACTGTATATATGTAGACAAATGTTCACATCAGATCAGAAACAGTTCTTTCTTCAGGTCACATCTGTTGAGCGTTTGTTGTTTTCTGACCATAAAGCAGCAAACCCGTTTCCAGCAAAGTAGTATTGATTCAAAAGACGGCTGCTCATGCTAGCACTGATCACAAACAAATGTTTGCTGTTTATTTTTCAGTCGAGTCATTGATGGACTTTGTTGTTCCTCAGGTAATAATACTGGTGTCGTTAAAACGTCAACAGAGTCTAAAGATGTGCAGACCACACCTCAACAGAACTCTTTGTCCCCCACCCCAGACACTAACAACACTGGTCAAGTCTCCAGTCAGGTCAGTGACCAGTCGTTGTCCAACACCAGCAACCTGAAATTAGACGGCAATGCAGTAGCAGTTGTACCTGCACTCAACCAATCAGCACAGGCAAACCAGTCGTCCAAGAACTATTCCACAGTAATGCCTTCGAAGGACCCGTACTCCAATGGATCCATTACAAACAGCTCAACAGTTAGCAGTACAACACCAGTGCCTACAACAACAACGACGACGACCACCAAACAAACTCCAAAGGACAAAATGTTACCACCATCAGTGACTCTTACAACAGCAAAAACTACAGCCACATTAACGTCAACATCTACAACAACCACAACAACAACTGCTACAGCCTCACCATCAACCACGACTGAAACGCTGATCACGTCCACAACAGTGACGACAACAACAGCCATGTTGGCTTCGACCACAACTACAACAACACCAGTCCCTACAACAACAATGGCACCTCCAACCTCATTGTCCGGTGCAAACGAATCTGTTGCTAAAACCACAAAAAAGCCATCACTTGGCACCGTGGTCGTCCCCGGTTCCACCACAGGTGACCAGAGAATGGTTACCTCGGGAACAAAAGTCACGGTGGTCAAAGTAGCAGGTGCCGCTCGGAGCAAGCAGCTGGTGGACACCACGTCTTTACTGGTGGTCCTGGTCTTTGGACTTCTCTTCTTTGTGGTCACAGTGGCCTTGTTTCTTAGACAAGCGTACGAGAGCTACAGGAGGAAGGACTACACGCAGGTGGACTACCTGATCAACGGCATGTACACAGACTCTGGAGTCTAAAGGTGGAAGACACTCGTCCGTTTGTTTTCAGATTTAATTTTGCACTCAGAGGTTAGAGAGAGGTCAGATCAGGATCTTCCTTCCTCTGGACCGACTCGATCAGCAGATCACCTCAATGACTGGAGTCACTGTCTCGTATCAGTATCTTCTTCTCTCGCTACTCATCTCAAATGGATGACATTTTGTTTCCTTTTTTCTTTTTTTGAAAAAAAAAAATAGAAAACCTGGGTGGTTCTGCAGTTACCAGAGTAAAGCTCTAGAACGTTCCGGTGGTCCAGCCTAAACTCAGTAGTTTGTTTGGTGACGACTTGTTTGTTTCACATGTCGGTAACAAATATTTAAAACAAGAAAAAAAAACATTGTTCCCCATGAAAAAAGTACAAATTGTTTATGTTCTTGACTTGTTAAACGTTGACACATTTGAACAAATAACATTTAATTTCCCAACTGGCAGAATTAGGTTAAAAAACACCGCAGTACTCTGTTTAGTACTGCGTATACTCACCGACTTTCCTTATATTTCTGTTGGAAAGCAGTGTTTAGCAGTAAACCCTGACCCTAAGAACTGTGTTTAATGTAAAAACACCAACATTGGGGTAGTTCTGTTTGAACTTCCTGGTCAGGAACTGCTGATTAAGAATTGTTCCGACTAATTATTCTTTGTTCTTTAATTTAAATGAAATATAACCGTCTTCTAATAGAACATTTGTTTTTTGCAATATCTTTCCCTGTTAGGGACAAGAAGATGATAGCAATACAGTACAGTGCATTTAATGAGTTCTGGAATATTACTGACTTCACCTTTACCTCAAACCCTGTTAGCATGTCACTGGTCTCCAGCTAGCATGTAGAACCGTGGTCCATTGAGTGAGAAAACAAACTCTGATTAGAAGTTATTTCCAGTGTTTAAGATGGAAAATAGAAATGTGGTTCAAAAAATGGGAACATTGTCTTTGCTGTTCTTTACAATGACTGACTGAGTCACTAATTGGAATGAAAATGGCTTTAAGAAAAAGGTGGAGGTTTTAGCTGAATCATTCTTGTAGCTCTCCAATGAAATGTGATTGCAGTTAGCAGAGAGCCAAGAAAGAAATTAGACTCGACTGGATTTACAGCCTAGAGACCTGGGATAATCAAAAGTAAATAACCGTATAGAGAAATAAAATTTAAAAAAAGCTCAGTTCCACAGACGTTTCTCAGAAAGACATTAGAAACTGACAAAGGAACTGTTGTCAGCTGAAAACAGTGTTTCCACGGCTCTAAATGAAATCTCCTCAGACGTGGTCTGTTGTGTTGAGGCTCATGGTGTAAACAGTGCTGTACTGTCAAAGTGAGACCACCACCTCACCTCAGTCCAGTAAACACTGTGATGGGCTTTGTCGTCGTCTGTCAGTTGCACCTATTTTCTGCCTTGTGCACTTTATGAGCAGCAGAGGTTTGGTTTGTGGCTCTTGTTTACTCAGATGGCAGCTGCTAAACCAGATGATGACATGAAAAAAAAAACACACGTTACTACAGAAACTTGATTCTAACATGGGTCCAATGAATAACGCTGGGCTGCTCTGCTCATTACAATAGCAGCTGTGCATAGTTAGAATAATATGGTTCTGCTGCTGCTTTAAACAGGTTCTTGATAGTTTCATACCTCTATACCCACATGACAAATGACAGTGTTTGTTGTTTCTGTTTTACACATCAGTTGAACAGTTTAAAGGTACAGTCAGATCCTCTGTTTCCTGTAAATAAAATACAATTTATACTTTCCGCATCTGTGAGTTCGCCAAGGCTCTAATGTGGTACGGTTGACGTAAATGGGACACAATAAATGTGGGATCAGGTACACTATGCCTGGAGAACCAGACTGATGTCACGTCAGTGGTCGTCTTAGGAGGTGAATACAATTATTGTGTGGTTTTGCCGAAAAAATCATTAAGGAAAAGTACGTAGGTCTATTTTAAGGTTCCGTGTAAATTTCCATCCTGAAATATAAAACTTTATCTGTAGCTTCTGCGGAATCCCAGCTGAGCCAGGCATTAGTATCAGGAAGCAATACTACTACAGAACGAGTTTCTGTTTTTCAGACACTTTGATATCATATGTTGGTTTGTTTGCTGACAGTAAAGCATCATACAGTCCTCTGGGTGAACATCTGCGTAAACATTGTGCCAAATGAAATTATCAACGCCAGCAGAGGCTGGTTAGTTGTTTCTGTTGAACATAAACTCCATTGTAAGGGTCTGAAGTAGCCTACTTTACCCTCTAGGTGCTAGCTTAAATGCACATGGCAAAAAAAGAGAAAAATTAACATCAGTTTTCTTCATACAAGCCTTTTGATAAACATCTGCGTAAAGAGTGCTTCAAAGAAAAAGAGCCAGGCTAGCAGAGCTGTCTATACAGGACAAATGATGCTGGGCTGAATTTAGTTTTTGTAGAACTTCCAGACCAGTAGTGGGTGCTGTTGGTCTCTATACTTACATTACACTGTCATATAGGCTCTAGCTTATATGCTAACAGCAAAAAATGAGGAAAATTTACATCAGTCGTCTAACTCTTTTTGAGAGGTTTATCATATAATATTTTACCTCTAGGTTTGAATGCATATTTGAACTTTGGGGTAAAAGTGGCAGCGCTGTTTGTCGTTGATCAATTTTTGAAAAGTTTATGTGTACAAGAAAACAAGAGGCTGATCTTTTGGTCTTTGTCAATAACGACCACCGTGTATAGACGCCGACTTCTGCAAAGTAGCACTTATTTATTGAACCCGCTAACCCAGCAAACCGCAGAGGCAGCTTCTGCATGGTTACGCAGTTAAGAAAGAGTTCAGATAAAGTGGAAGCTCCAGATTTACATGAACGTCAGATGTGGTTTTTAGGTGATTCATGTCACGACTTCAGCTCCTGCTTCCACACTGTAATAAAGACAGGGAAACAGTTTCCGTTCACTAATCCAAGTTTAAACAGCAGCCTCATAAGAACACGATGATGATTTTTATTTTTATTTTTTTATCATTTCAAAGAACCACAGACCTGATGCTCAGTTACCAACAGCCCTGCAATAACACCATTAACACTTTTGTTTGTATGAAAAACAGAGGTGCAGAGGTCATAGGTAAACTGTGTGAGAACCAGAAGTGAAAGTGAAACTCATGTTGAACTCAACAGTTTCCTTGATCCTGAAACTGTTATTTTTTATTATTATTGTTTCAGTTGTACTACAGTATGATGGGTATTACTACTTGATGCACGTTATGGGAATGGTGGCCATTACAAATTGTTTTATTTTTATATTTTTCTGCATTGAATGTACTATAAATATGTTGTTTTTTTAATATTTACTTTGTACTTCTGCATTATTTCAATGTTTGTACCATTGATGTACTTTTTCTTTAAATATCTTTTATCTTATTTTTATCTAAATAGCTTTAGTTTCTATCGAAAGCTGAAAGCTCTGTGCAATTAACTGCTTTTTTTGTTCAAACATCTGTCTCATCATTCCTGCAAGAGTGGTGGTTGGTGGAACTTTGTAGAATAACCACTGAAGCACATACGAGTGTTTGATAAACCAATGGAAACGAAAAGCCATTTTCACACACGTTGACTGTTTTGAACGATTTGTCGGTGGAAAAAGAGAGAAACGTGTGGGGATGTGATGTGATGTAGCAAAGTGTGCTGATGTGTTTCAAATCTGTGGATGATTGTCAGACCCAGCAGTCTGTCTGTCTGTCTCTCTCTTGCTGTCTGTCTGTCTCTCTCTCGCTGTCTGTCTGTCTGTCTCTCTCTCTCGCTGTCTCTCTCTCTGTCAGTGCACTGGTGGGTTCATTGGATTATATATTAAACCAGTTTTTTCTGAAATGTGGTATTTGGATCAAAGCCTCATGTGTCCAGACAAGTGTGACTGGTTCCTGGTCACAGACCAGTGGGTTCATCACAGGTTCATGGTTAGAGCAGCAACTAGGACATGTTAAAGCCATGATAACCCAATAGATTTTGTCTGTAGGTGAAACAAATGAGCGGGCATCTTGGTTTTGAACCTCAGCTGTATGGTGCGTTTTGGAAAACTTTGCAGTCAGCAATTTCAGATTGCAGACTGGGAAGAGGGTGGAGTTGCTCCACCGTGACTTCACTGAGAAGCAGCAGCTGGTTGTTGAACAATAGCACTTTTAGCAAGAAGGCTCGTAATGGAGGCGACGTGCAGTGTGTTCTCAGATATTTTTTCCTCTTAGTTTTATTTACGATGTTAAAAGGACAGGATTACTGGACTTCAGTGCATCTCTTCAAACAAGAGCTAGCCTATCACGGTTGGCTCCAGTTTTTAAAAATTATTATTTATGGTTAATTTCATTCGCCTGAAAGACTGAGCTGGAACTTGGAACGCTCAAAGTGGAATCAGTCAGAGATTCCAGTCTTTCTCACGTTTCTCAACAAGTTTTTTGTTCTCTCTTTTTAATATCTAAAGCTTTGATTTATTGATAATCAATGATCATAATTAACCCACCCACGCCCAGGTGGCAGTGTTTGGTCTTATGTCAGCATTGATGCGTTTGCCAAAGTGAACACTCAGTCAATGTCAATCAAAGCAGAACGTTAAACCAGCTATTGTGAGCTTGTCTCTGGTGACTGTCAGTTGACTGTCAGTTGACTGTGTGGCAGCTCTCTGGTGTTTTCTTTTTTTGTCATGTTTGGAAAAAAAAGAAAAAGTATTAATGGCTTTGACACCTGACTGTTATCCTTTAAGCTGGCGTGTTTTGTTTTTTTAGTATTCAAAGTCTTCATGACAACTTTTCTCACAATAAAGGAAAACAGGTCTGTCTTAATGTTATGGGAAAACACACACAGACACATGTGTCAGGGTTACACCTCCTCAGAGATGAGGAAACTGGTGAAGTGATGACCAGAAGATGATGTCACAACAACATTCTAATCTCAAAGCAGTTTTAAAGTACTCAACTGGACTCACCTCAAGTTGAAGACGTTTCCCCTCTCTCTCCCTGTCTGTCTCCCTCTTGCTCCCTCTCTCTCTCTCATCCAAGAGGCTTCATCAGTTCTAGTTTTCTGGTGGGGAGTTTCCAGGTATTTATCCACCCCAAAGGGGGGTGTGGTGTGAAGTAAAGTGGACAATATGACCGTTAAATGGCTGTGTGAGTCGTTGGCCCCGTGGTGGATGGTTCGTTGGTGTTACCTGAATGGAGGTGTGAGTTACGCCTATGCTTCCTGGGGAGAGAACAAAGGACAGTATTGTAGGTGGGTGATAGTTGATGTCTGAGGCGCCCTCCTCTGTTCAAAGATGGTCTTTCCAGTTTGACATGGATGGCTTCCTTCACCCCTGATCATCAAAGAAGTGGCCCTTCTTCTTTGAGGGGGTGCAATGGTGGGGTGGTGGTCGACTGCTGAGTCCTGGCCTGATGTTGTGGTCCTCCTGTGTTGAACCATACGTCTGTGTAATGGCTGCTTTGTTTCCCAAATGCTTAAAGCACATCGTATCCACAACAACATTGTTGCAACCTCTGATGATTCTGTCATTGCAGGTTTTTGAAATTTTAGACGTTTTAAAATTTCGTTGCTGCTGAATGTGGCTGAAAGAAGGGGCAGGAAGAGGAGGAGGAGGAGGAAGAGTTTGTGTTCCAACTGATGCATTTTGAGATATTGTTCTTATTTGCTAAACAATGAATCAAGAACCTCCAGGCTTCTGTCGGTGTCTGTCAATCAAACGTTAGTCTTCAACTTACTGTATTATTATTGATTAAAAAATTTGTAAAAAAAAAGAAAAAAAATTAGCCCTGAGGGCCAACTGCTTCTCCTGTGATACTGTGTAATGTTACTTTTAATTAAGTTTCATATAATGCACTGCATTTTAACATGTTGAATGGAAAAAGGATGTTTTATTAATGTGTTATATAATATATTTTGGCAAATTTCTAAGTTGCGAAAGGTGATTTTGAGCTTTCAATCTTTAGAAATCGGTGACAGAACTTTTGTCTTTATGATCCTTTCTTTGGCTAGGTATTAGCATATATTAGCATGTCTCACAAAAAACCATCTCAGAGCTTATATTTCCCTCCTTTAGTATTTTTCTCTTTTTTGTTTTGACTCACCATTTATTTGTTTATTTATTTATTTTTTAACCAATTTAAGAAATTTCTGCGCAGACTTTTTAAATTTTCTGTCACATTTTAGCAATTTTTAGATACTTTCATCATCTCAGTTTTTTTTTTCAAATAAACTTTATACATAGTGTTTAGCAGTTTGGATCCATTAGCTTACTTACGTTTTTGCTATTTCTGGGTTGATTTGAAAATTTCTATTTCTGTGTAAACTTTTGTCTACCTTATTCATCACAATTCTCAAATTGTGATTTTTTTTTGCTATCCTCAATCCCTGGTTTTGTTGTCATATCATTGAAATGATCTAAAAGCAAAAACGTTTCATGAAAATCTCCTTATATAATTAAGCGTAATCTTTTTCTTTGCCCTCAATGTTGGCATAAAAAAACCTGTCCACTACTATGAAACGTATAAGAGCTACACATCATGGGGGAAATTTGATCGCCGACTCTAATGGAATCTGTTGTCGCGTTGGCCTTTGTTCATATCCCTTGACCTGCACTGTGGTCCGAACACTTTCCAACCACCGAAATTCCACTCCAGTCCCTGAACCGTCAGCTTCCCTCCACGTGCGGCCCAGTGTGTCGCACCGGCAGGCTTTTCATCGTAGTCATCTGCCACAAATCTGCCAACACACCCACAACAGAGACAACACACACAGCCACACATCACTCAGAGCTCATGGAGTCCAAACAGGACCGGCCATTCTCAGACTAAACACCACACACATACACTAAACACGTTTGTCAGTCACAAAAACACAGCCTGACTCACTCACTGCAGTGCAACCTTCAGTCTCCCCTGTTTTGTTTTCCCACTCAGGAATGTACGCACATTTCAGCACAACGCTTCGTCAGTTCTGTTGGATGCAGCGCTTTGGTCCAGAGGTGTTCATGTGGGAACAGAGGCTCTGGGGAAACTGTGTTTAAAGGTAGAGTCTGTGGGAATCTGCACTGATTGGTAGTGAACACACGGCATGAACTACAGCATAGAATAGAATAGAATGTACAATGAAATTGCAGAAGTAAAATCAGGACAAGATGAGACGACTATTAATACTTGGCTAAACTGTAAAGACTGCTAATAAAACTACAACAACCAGGCACTAAGTAAAACCATTAGCATAGCTAAGGCTAACATCATACACATATAAACAACTTGTTGTTGCACAGCAAACGTATTCCTATACTCAAACAGAAGACTGTTATATTAGCATGGCCGCGAGGCAGATATCGCAGAGATTACAGCAATTAGGTCTGTTGCACCCTTTCATCCTGCAGAGGATGCTATACAAGCAGCAGTGAATAACCTGGTTCATTATTAGAATATTATTGCTTTTACAGCATGATCCTTAGTTTCCTTAGTTTGTTCATTAACACATTATATTCTTGCTGAACAAGACTGAGAGAAAAATACATAATTATTATAATTGAAATGATTTCCACCGCCAAAGGAGTGCGCCCCCTACTTTAAGAATCATGGACTTGGAGAGTTAGTTTCATGTTGAGGTAAATTACAGTTACCCACCAGGTCAGAGCAGACACCATCTTACCACATAATGATTGGTTGAAGTTTTTAATTTAATTTTTTTTTACACATTCCCATTCATGTTTGCTACAATTTGAAACTCGAACTGATGTGAGAAGAAAGATCCATTTCCAGAGAGTAGATCTCAGGCTGGTGTTTGGAAACATGTCCACATTTACTGAGGCTATTAAATTAATTTGGATTCTGCTTTTATTTGTTTGGAAAGTGTGTTTTTCCCCTCAGATTTTAAAGGCTGTGTGTGGGCAGTTAATATGAGTAATGTCTGCTAAAAGTCCAGGAGGTGGAGGAGGAGGAGGAACAAACAGCATCTACACAGTCACAGACCTGACGGCTGCACAGGAACCAACTCAATGAGGAGGTAAATGATGTGTGTGTGTGTCCGTGTGTGGACTTTCTCACGCTCCATTCTGATGGTGAAGGATCTCTGTTCAACATCGTCCAATCATATGTCCCTATTGGGCGGTGAGAGATTGTTGTCGAATGATTCTATTGGTCAATTCATGTTCACTGAAGTGTCATATATATGAATGTGAGCCACATCTATCTATTTTCCAGACTATAAGTCGCTCCAGCCAAAGAATGAAAAAAAGTGCGACTTACAGGAGTAGGAGATACTAGTGCACAAGCCTAGAGTGCCCTTTAGTGGCTGTCAGTGTGAAAATAACAAACTTGAAATTATATATTTTAATGTAAGTCTAGTAAGTGAGAATAAGTCACAGACCTTGCCAAAGGATGAAAAAACCTGCAACTTAAAGTCCGGAAAAATACGGTAAGAGAGACAGGGAACGTTGTTGCAGTGAAACCTCGTGGTCCTGACTGAAAGACAGCAGCCAATGACAAAAACACAGGTTTAAAACTCAAACCATGTTTACACTGATGTGCAGTGTCTGTTTGTTGATCCATCAGAAGAGTTCTAGGTTTGAAGTGAACCTCCACCTTCAGGTTTGATATCTGTTTTTATTTCTTAATAATAAGCCTGTTTGGTCGTTCAAATCTGCAGAAGTGACTCAATAACAAAGAATATTGTAACAGAAAGAAACAGTGCTCCTAAACTACTGACTGGTGGGCCACTTCCAGCCCCATGTTAATAGATGTTAATAACTAAAAAAAAACTTCAATAATCAAACTCTTTAGTTGGCCATTTAAGAACGATGAGAAAATGATATTAGTTGTTTATAATATAGTGTTAATAATTACAGTACTCACATTTAACGAAAACTTTTTTTTTTAATCTGGAGTCCATTTTGTTTTTTTTACATTGATTATAGAACAGTGAGAAATGACCAGTGTTAAACATGTCAATCAGTTTAGAATTATTACCTTTATTTGATGATGTGAGCAGAAAGAAAAACACCTAAAAACCCTGAACTATCCCTTTAGGATTATAATCTGTCGTGTTACCAACCCCGAGCTGCTCCTCATGTGGTCTGTGAAAGACCGGCTCTCTTCATATCCAACATCTGAACCCATTTGGATCGGAGCACCGAGGTGAGTCGTAAACTGCCTTTGTTTAGCCCGGCGTGCGCCCAAACACCAGCAGCTCGCCCACGCCGACAGTTGAACCACACAAACGTTTACACAACAGGAGGGCTCTTCAGGTTCAGGGAAAACAAAAGTTTTAAGAGAGAAACATGGGAGCCATTAAGTGTGAAAGTGTGAGAACGTTACATTGGTCTGTCCGTGTTCTGTCACCTGCAGGTTGGATTTGTCATTACAGCCTTGTTTCCTCTGTGTCTGTGTGACAGATCTACGGAACCCTGGAGTGAAAAGAACCAACTGTGACTTAAAAAAATTAAGTATATATACTTTATTTACATTATATTTTATTTAAATTGATCATGATCTACCAGCACTGCCTTTGTGTTTTAACCAGGGCCCCCGGGGGGAGGAGAGGGAGGAGAACCTGGAGAAGGACCTCCATGATCTGAAACGGTTTCCTCCACACAGCTGTGACTCTGATGAACTCAAGATGAAGATCCAGGTAACTGAACTACACACTGTATCTGTTCTCGTTAGATATAATAAAAATATCAACATCAGTCCACTCATGCTGTAATACTTTTCATTATGACATTGAGAAACACATAAGAAACAGACTAAGAAAACCTAAAGTATAAGGACTAGGAGTGTCCCCGTTAGATGGTTGCTGGTTTGAATCCAAGTTTGAATGTATCTGCTCCCTGGCACAGTGCTCCTGTCAGTGAGGATTATATTTGTTTCAGTGAATTTGCACAATGACAATTACATTTTTTTTATTCTTTACACCCTGCTCATTATTGATCGTTGACATAATGTCTATCTGCTCCTGTTAAGGTGCTACTAACAAAGCTAGCATGTGTTGAATAAATAGGTGAGAGCTTCAGCTATTACCTACCCTGTCTTTAAACGCACTGTGATGACTTGATTGACGAGTGGATTTGGCAGCAGCCTCAGTGTGGAGGATGTACCTCAGAGTGTGTGTCTAACCTGAGTGTGTGTGTGTGTGTCTAAGCTGAGTGTCTGTGTGTGTCTCTAACCTGAGTGTATCCACACACTGCAGCAGCTCCTATTGTCTGCTGAGCTCCATGTGACTGCACTGATATTTTCACCTTTTAAAGAAACGTGAAATCCAGCACCACTGACTTCAGATCTGGTTTTGTTGGTCAATATCCTTCCGCTGCCCCGAGATAGTGCTGTGCAAACAATGCACACCTCACCACACCTTATTTCAGACCCATCATGCCTATGGCTGCTCTGGTGGGTGTGTACTATATGTATTTCCTGTTGAAACAACACTGGCTGAACAGGAACATGATGTATCATATCATTTTAACACCAGCACAGACAATCGTCACTTGGCTCTGCTGCTGCTGTGGCTCACAGTCAGTTGGCAAGGAAGGGTTTGGGGGGGGGGGTCGGGGGAGGTTTAATCAAAATTTGAAGAGATTTCATATGTAAAAGACTTGAACCTGCAACTTAAATTTTACGTGATAAAGGTGAATTTTTAAGGCAGAAAATATAAACATTTAAGTCAGGCATGTCTCTGTCTACCTATAGGTCAATCAAGGTACTTTTCTTTTTTCTCTTTTTTCTTCAGTGAATGTGTTGAATTTTTTTTTTTTACAACTAACTAAATTAGTATATGTTAAACTTCATCCTATTTTAAAGCTAACACTTGCACTCGTCTAGCTAATTAAAGCTATTTAAGGTCATCTACCTGTTTAATCTAACTCTAACTTTTATGTAACAGTATTTTTGAGCATAAATAAAAATACTGTTTTTATGAGCTCTTCTGTGATTTCTCTTGACGTATTTAGTTAACCCTAACCTCACTTTGAGCCACTAATGGTCTACTACTGGTTATGGTTTTGGCTAATTTAACTTCTATTTTACATGGCCACTTAGCTACCTTAGCTTTTTATTATTTAAAGCTCCCTTTTGGACAAACAGTAATACAATTGCACTGTTGTGACATGCACTGTTAAGATACTGTTGAATGTAAAATAGGAAACTATGGTAGTTTTATGTGTTTAAATATGTTTTGTTTTTAGCTTTTTAACTACAGTTTCTCCTGTATATTTGACCTTTTTTGATATTTCTTAACTAATTATTATTATTATTGTTTTACCTGATTCAAAATTAATGAGAAACGCTTAGTTGTTTTTGAGTTTTTTTTTATTTTATTTTTTTTACAAATAACAAATTCCTGTCCAAATGTTTTCCTAGAAACAATATTTATGGTGTGTAGATACTGAAGAGATTACTTTTTAATTTTTGGATTCCACCTTCTCAAAAGCAGGTTATTACTGGGGTGGGGTTTATTGTAATTAACTTGAATTAACTAATTTGAATTGACAAATGTAGGCATTTGGTTTTACACAGAGACAAAACCCAACTACTCTGATTAAAATCTTGCAGGTTTGTTAAATCTTAATAACGAGCAGTTATTTTTTTTCTGGCTGCGGTCTCCGACAGCTGCAAGTCTCACCTGCTCTTCATTACCCAAGAGAAAGACAAAGGTATTTGTGACATGAGGAGATGAGTGCAGAGCCGCAGCCTTTATTGAATAACCCACACAGACCAACGCACAGACTATTTGGATATTAGCAGAGAGAGCATCAAAGCCCAGGCCGCTGCCTCTGGGCTGCAGGTGACCGACCGACTGGGAAAAAAGAAATATGTTTCATTCCAGCATCAGGCTGCAAACATAGAGATATACAGAGGAGACAGACAATATCCTTTTACGGTTTGTTTTTTTTTTTTTTGCCCAAATGTAATCAGTTAAAGAACTGACATGTCATAACCCACATTTTATGACATCAACAGCTTTTTCTGCTATATTGATAGCCTCTTTGAACTGGTTTGTACTAGCATGTTTGTCTAATGGTTAGCATTTTTACTACTTTCTAGATGTAATAAAAAGTTCTACTTTTCAATTTACCTCCATTAATTTTTAACAATTTTTTGATTTGCATAACCTTAGGCTTTTTCTTAACGTTTTCGGACTCAAACTGACTAATTGGATATAATTAGTAAATGAATAATTAGATTTAATTAGTAATTGGATTTAATTACATACTTATCTACTGTTGAATCAAAGTGTGACAAGTATGACAGCAGTAAACACTGTGTGTCTGTGTGTGTTTTTTTTGTTTTGTTTTTGTTTGTATTTGTAGGTAAGGGAGGTGTCAGAAAACAGCAGGAGAGAGGAGTCAGCCTGAGGATGAGATAAAAATTCACCAGTAAATTATTTATTTAGCTGAATTCTGCAGAAGGAAGATTTTAGAAAAGTTTGCCGTAAAACCTGACACTTCTTTGAGAAAAGAGCCAGACATTTCTTTTGGTCTAGCGTGCCCCCCCTCACCCCTCCCATCTCCTCCTCCCTCCCTCCCTCTCTCTCATGCACACACTTAATAACCCTAACCTATTCTCTTAGCCCTAACCCTCTCCTTACAGTTATACTTAATAATTATAATTAACGCCACAGACTTCACAGTCTTACACCTAAAGGATTGTAGGTTTGATTCCAGACCCAGTATATACCATATAGCTTGCATACTCATTTAACCATGGAAACAGTATTTTGATTGGTGGTCAGTATATGTAGTGTATTTGTACAGATCTGTTGTTTTCTTACAGGGATCTCCTTGAAAAAAAAAGGAAGACAGGAAGGAAATATCAAACTCCTACTAGGTGGTGCTGACATGTAAGTACAGTGACAATGCACATTAATATAGCTGACATACAGCAAGTACACAAAGCGAAAAAATAAACAAACCAAAAAAAAAAAAAAGAGAAGCAGTTAATGTTACATTTAATGTTCATTCAGGGTTTTGGTGCCAATGATACGGTAATCCAATGATACAGAACCAAAGACTAATTCAAATGCATGCCAGGTTCAAAAACATAAAACTGAGACCAAGATTTTAAACAGAACCGATTCATATTGGAACATATACTTGACCAGCACAAAAGTCTGTGAAAATATAATGTATAGTTTAAAGTAGAATTGTGGTCAAATGTATCAACACTTAAACATTTTCCCAGGATGTTAAATGTGGCTGTTTTTAGTAAAAAAAACAAAAATCATAAAACAGAGATGTTAACAGTGAGTAGGAACTGTTTCCCTCATCACTTCATTGAGTCCAGATCCAGACCCATGTTTCTCTTTAGGAGGCCGTTAACAAACGTCATGAACCAAACACATTGACCTATGAAGGAAAGAGAATCGACAACAGTCACAGACATCGTCGTACGCCAACACTTGTCCAAAAAACTACATCACCGACCGCAGCTTTATTACGTTGTAGAAATAACCTTCACTTCTCTGTGTTTGAGACGTTCCAGTGTTCTGGAGCACATGAGCATCGCTGAGTTCCAACTCTTGTGTTGACTGAAAAGTTCTGGCTCACAGACTTCCAGTTCACATCAAAGGTGTTGAGTATGCAGCGCTGGGTGGACCAATCACACTCTTACTCTGGGGGGAGCAGATCATGAGGAAGAGGTGAGGTTTTATTTATTTATTTTATTAATGAAACTGTGTCTTTTCAGTGTTATTAGGAAAGTAGAAGACAATTATTAACAGACAAGACAAGACCTGCAGGGCAGGAAACACACCTGGATTTGTCTTTTTAAAAACATATTCTATCTGGCTTATCCAATTTCTTAAAGGTCATGGTTTGTCTTCCTGCTGTCTGCACAACAAAGCGTACTGGAGCAAACAAAGAAAAATCCCAGATGTAAAGGTCAGATGACCTAAAAACTGAACTGAACTAAGTGGATTCAGACGTTATTTTGGTAGAATCACCAACAAATGTGACATATACGCAGTATGTGCAGCACAGCGTGAATGTTGCCGTAAATATGATGGTTTCAGTGCACGGATATGTATTTCTAGTCAGTTGAAAGTCTTTGAATGTTTGATGCCAGACAGACTATTTGATGACTGGGCTGCTCCTGGTTCACTGAGACCAATCCAAAGGAGAGAAAGTGTCCAATCAGGCTGTGTGTTTCAGTACACCTTGATGATACCAAAGGTTGAACAGCAATGACAGCTGTTTGGTCTGCTTTAAATGTACCACAGCTTGGTTCTTGGATAGTCCACTTTGGTTGGTCCAGGTGTGAAATGTCATGGAACGCCGATGTGGATCAAACAAGTGAACTTTGATTCAAACTTGGGTCTTGGTTCTCTTTGAACCCTGGCTTAGACAGACTATCCAGTGAAACCAAGAGAGGAAATGAACCAAGGAGAAGATGCAGTGCATTATGGGTAGAAAAAACAAACAAACAATACAGCTTGAAACTGACAGAGCAGGGGTAGACGAACTAAAAGTTGGAGAGGATCTTGTGATCAGATGAACTCATCTTCAGTCTTCAGTCCTGATCAGTCCTGGTCAGTCCATGGTCAGGACTGAAGCTTGGTTTCTGATGGTTTTCTTCTTCCTTATGTTTCTTCACCTCACAATTTATAGCTCACTGCCCCAGCATGCTCCACTTCCTCAGGATGTCTTTGCGACAACTTCCCCAAATAAAACACAATCTGACGTCACACGCCCTTTTATATGTGAAGCCATTACATGCAAATGCATCCTGTGTTTAACCACATTGTGTTGCTCTGATCAAGTGTCTGTACACTGGGGGGCTGTGTACATGCTCATAACACGCTGCTGTTCCCAAATCTCACGATCCCACAATTCCTACACCGGTTGGGAAACAGTAGTCAAGACGATGGAAAGATTTTTTTCTTTCCAACTTCGACATTTGTTTACATGTTCTTTAATGAGATTAGACTGCAATGACAATGTCTGACCACAAGACTTCAGATGCAGACACATTGCTCATCATCGGCATCGTCACACTGGCAGTGATGCTGCCAAAACACTTGTTGCTACTCAGTGGAAACAATGTGATGTGTGTTTTTCACTTCACTTCTTTGGACACAAAGGTTTCAGATGTTTGAAGACTTACTGCCAAACATCAATGACATCAATGTCTGTTAGATCAGAGCACAGAGGAGATCAAGGCTTTGATGATGCAGCATGTGCTAATTTGAACCACGCACACATACTGGGAGGTTGTATTGTTGAGCGTGTGTTGGGTATTACAAGTCACACAGAATTTGTCTCAGTGTTAGTATGAATGTAATCACTTTTCCTTTGCCTCATCCCCCCCCCTTCCCCCAGCCCCAGAAAAGGTTCAGTTGTAAAAAATGAATGAAATAAAGCTAAAGATTTGACTCAAGGAAACCCTTGACAGCCAAAGGAGACATTTTTAATATCTGATGAGTGAATGAAATTCACTGAGAAAAACAAAAACATGTTGAGCATTTCAATGATCCCACTAGTGCAGTGTGTGAAGTTTTAAGTACTGTAGTGATACTACAAATTTATAAAAAAGACACACATTCAGTTTGACACACTAATTTACAGTCAACACTCCCTGCTCTACCAAAACAAAAATCCACAGCAGTTGTTGAGGACAATGCCATTATTCCTTTTTTGCTATTAGCAACCAAGTTTTATTTTAAATCACAGCTTTCTTATCTGCTATCTGCAACACTGGTTATCACAGGTATCACAATCAGGCTGAACTGCGTCGTTTCCAGAGGCCAAAGAACCACATGTGGCTCAGGAGCCACAGGTTGCAGACCCCTGTCCTAGACATAGCCTCACTGTAGCAGCAAATCCTACCAATCACAGCAGAGCTGTCCACTTGTCTTTGTCTTAACATCTGTTATGACCACTGACCACCAACTGGAGACTAAAACTGTGTAGATTTGTCAAGAAAATCTGTTTAACGTAAAAAAACAAACCTTAATTCTAATAAAACAGTGTCTTTGGTTCAAAAGCTGAATCACCTGTCACTGTATATGCATAACATTACAGACATCACAGATATCACAGTGTGAGGTCCATAAACCTGCACTTACACATACTGTACAGGTGAAGTGTTCATTTACACCAGGAAGTATGACCAAAGCTCAAAGTACCTTTATAAGCACACACAATATTTGTCTGCAACAGTAAAAAGGCAAAGCTTTACATTCATGTAAAGTATTTTTCGGAAAAGGATCATGTGAGTTGTTTCAGTGTATTATTCTGACGCTAATCTTCAACCCACTTTAAAGACTTGCCCTCCTGTGATGTCTCTTCTCTACCTTTTCATCTTCTGATTTATGGCTTTTATTATTTATTACCTCTGACTCGGTGGTTCGCTTTTGGCCATGTCTGTCTGTCTGTCTCTCTGTTTGTGGGCTGCAGAACAGAGGATTTGGGTCGTGTGAATGTTTTATCTTGTAAAAAAAAAGTAAATGTATTTTTCACAGCATATTTCTTGGGTAGTAATTACTCCTTTTATTTTTCTTTAAACAAAATCTTTTTCCTGTTTCTTTTTTTAGTTATGACTAGATAAAAGAAATGTGTTTTTATAAATTTATAACTTTTAAAATTCTAATTGTTACTTATTTCATACATTAGACGTGTGTGGTGACGTCACAGGCAGTCCTGCCCTCACTCTCTCTCTTCCTGTTTCACCCCCCTCACTCACTCACTCACTCACTCCACAGTCAAAGTATAAAGTAGCGCGAGCTCCTTAACTGGAGAGAAAAGTCTGATAGAGAGACAGAGAGGTTAAGAGAAAGAGACCAGTTTATGAAGACTGGACCAGCGTGGACCACCGTGGACCACCTTACTACTTTCATTAACAGAACGCAGGGGACAATGGAGTGGGAGTTATGGATTTAAATCGCAGAGGACGTGAAATGGGCGCTCTGCTGGCGCTCTCACTGCTGACGAGTTGCCTGTTGTCGTCGGTTCATGGTACGGTACTTCTGTTTTAAACCTTTGTTTCTGCTCGGAATGGTTTTAGGAAAGAAGGACGAAGGAGAAGAACACGGTGGTTACTGTGCAGTGCTTTTACTTCTGTGTGTGTGTGTGTGTGTGTGTGTGTGTCTGCTCCCCCACAAACGCGCTCACACACACACACACACACACACACTGAAACTCAGTGTAGCGCTAACACTGCTTCCATGTGTGAAAGTTTAACTTTATTCCTTCACACTGTAACAACACCACCGCCACCACCACCACCAACAGTTTTGCTCTAGATTTTTAAAACTTACGTGTGTCGTTTTGTACATGTTTTCTTGCCTTTCTGGGACAATTTCTGACCGAACCGCTGTTTTCTCAGGACCAGTAGTGCTTGTGGGGACCAGACCTTGATTCCAACAAGGCAGGACTTCACTGCTGAGCTTTAGTTTCTAAAAGAATCCTGATACAGTCGAATGCAGAAGTATGTCAGTATCTGTTTTTTTAAATAGTTTCTTGTTTTCTTACTTCTTACAATCTCAGGTAATAAAATCGACTTTCATGGAACCATGACTTTTGGGTCCGATTTTCCAGTACCATCATGGTTCAGATATTTGGTCAGTTAAGGTTTAAAACGGCAGTTTTTGTAAATTAGTGCAAAAAACAAAACCAAACAAAAAAACAAAAAAACCAAACAAAAAACAACACAAGAGTTTTATCTGCATTTAGGATTTTTTAAATATAGTTTAAAACTTCTTTCAACAATTCGTACAAATTACTTTTTGTCATAACTAGAGTAAACTGAACTTGTAAATAAATATTTGTTCTATTTTGTAGCATATATTGTCATTGAGAGCTGAAATGAGAGAATATTCATAACAAAAACAAGCTTGAAATGTCTTTGTGATTGTCAAAACTTACTGTTATTGAACTGTTTGAATACTGGCTGAACCAGGATCAGTTGATGTCACAGGTTCAAAGTTCAGCACTGCCTTCTTTTCAATCAAAACTCCACTAAATACTTAATTATTTGGCTACTTCTTTAACTGACATCCGTCCTTTATTGCAGACTATTTATTAGTTGCTGAACTAATTATCATGGCACCGGTTTAAAGTCTTCTGTTTAAATATGAAAATAGGAGTTAGCTAGAGCCATATCTATTATGGTTTAAAATATGGCATAAAAACCCCGAAATGTGTCAGAGTCCATAGATAACTGCAGCCAAAGAACGAACATCATCACGAGTGTTGTTATTGTTGCTTCTAATGATAAAGTAGGTTACTGGTTTACTGTCATGGAGGGACTGAAATTAGAGAATTCATAAGAGTAACTTTTTTTTTAATTAAATAAATGCTGACTGGTAGACCAGTTCATGTTTTTAAATAGTGAATGCACCTCTTTATCAAGGACCTATTTAAAGTATGGATGAAAATGAATTTATAATCTGTTTGGCCTAAAAAACATGTGTGTGTACATATAATTGAATCAAATTAATGTCTTTCAAATTGGTTTTTATAAAACCCATAGTATAAACTATACATTTATAAACTAGTTATAGTGAACTATTGTAAATATTTTAAAGGTAAATTTGACTACATTTCTTTTGTCATTTCTAATGGAACTTCTCCAGTATTATGTTTTTTTTCTTTAAAATATTTTTGAGATTCAAAGCTTGTGTTGATGTGTAGTCAAGGAAGACTGTCCGGGGTCAGTGAAGGCACCATATCTTTAAAACACCGTACCCTAGTGTGTGTGTGTGTGTGTAATGGTGCATGTTTGTCCTGCATGCTTGTGCAGCCGATTGAGTTTCTAAGTATAATAACCTCTGGGATCATGGAGGTGAGGTTAGCAGTCTGCCTGTTGCTGCTCTTTCGGGCCTCTCCACTCGGCAGCGTCGTCTCCATCTTCAGCCTGTTTGTGCTCGGTGTCGGGTGTCACACAAACTCCTCCACCTAAAAAGAAGCTGCACTGTTTGTTTATTTGAGAAAGAAAAAAAAAATCAGACAGATAGCCGGACATGTTACAGACTTTGTGCCCTGGGATCAGATCATTGTGTTTATGAGACTGAACTTTCTCTACTGGCTGATTTGTGGTCTTTTTTTTTGCCTGAAAGTGCCCAGTCAGAGGCGGAGCTTAGCTCCCTCTCGCACGCAACACAGTGTCAGATTCTAAAAAGCAGCTCTCCATGCTTTATGTTAAACACACACACACTATATATGTATATATAATATAAATTATATATATATATTATGTATATACAAAGAACGGTTGGCTATTTCCTTAGGTTTAAAAGTAACAAAAACCTGTTATACATCAACATTTTTAAAGTAATACAATAAAATAATACAAATTCCATTTATACCCATGAGGGTCCTTTGGACACAAAACCTGTTTTAAAACCACTGAAAAAGAAATTATTTTTAATCCTGTTGCAAAGCTTAAAGAAATTAATGCTCATTTGAGCAGTGATATCATTGAAAAATGTCATTGAAAAATGTAAATATAAACCAATTTATATTGGATGAGCTTTCAATGAGCGCATCATGAATTCTTGAACATTTAGTTTTTGTCTTTTTCTGCCCTGGTTTTTAGACCTTGGTGATGATAATTGTTAGATAATGGTCATTGTTGTTGCCTTTGTTTTGCCCTTGTTGTTGTATGTGGCACTTTTTGCTCTGAATGACAAGGGCTGTTGTCCTTCTGTATTTTAGAGTAGAGTAGAGTAGGGCTTTATTCATCCCCCTTGGGGGAAACATACTAACATACTTAGTTCATGTTTATTCATAAAATACTACTAATATTACCGTATTGTACAAATATTACTGGTTCTCTTTTTTACAAATGCATGTTTGACCGGTACTGCATCAATGGCCGTTCCTTTATTCCTATTGTGCAGTGAGCCATGGCATCGAAATGTCTTTTTGATGTAAATCAAATGACAATTAACAACAAGTAACACTTTCCAGTTATTCCAGTTAGCTTAGCTTTTTTTCCTCAGTAGTGTTGTTGTTGAAGTCTGTCTGGTTGAAGCCGGCTCTTTAGCTATGATTTCAGCTTTATACACGGACATGTTAGTGGTCACATGACTAAAGTTCTGAATAAGAGAGATAATGTATGGAAGCAGAATTAGTGTGAATGTTGGATCTCAGGTTTGCTGCGACTGTTGGTCCTCAGGGAGTTCTGATGTAGCACTGACATGAGTGAATGTGTCTGCACACTTCACACTCACTGGGCAAAATCATTAAACCAGCAACAATACACAAGTAACACATCTCTGTGAACGTGTCGTTGGTCTGAATTACATGGTAAATGGTAGTTTTTTAACAATCCCCTCCTCTTTGAACTCTAATTCACTCAAATCCACAAACCACTGTTTTCGTGCGCCTTATCCAAATTTCAAATTGGCAGACAACCAGACTGCACGACAGCTAACATCTGATAAGGGCTGTACCAAACCAAATTTTTTCTCAGTCACAAAATCATCTGTCAAAATCTATGTAAATACTGCAACATCGTTTTCTAAATTGTGGGATTACAGAGAATTAAAGGACAACGGTTTTTCAGCATGTCATGTAAAGCTGGATTGTAGGTACACTGTCTTTATTGTTGATTAAAAAACAAACCCAAAGGCAGTATAATGTTGTCCTTTAAAAACATACTTGTCATAGCTAAGCTGCTGTGATGACAAGAGTCATCTGTACTGACTTTAATGATGACCAAGGTTCTCTTATCTTGGTCTCAGCTTTCAAAACCACTCTGTCACAGATGTATGTGCTCTGTTATTGTGCCTAATTTAGGCTTTGTCTAATTTGGCTCTTCTATGAAATCCCAGTAAGTCTTAGAAATCAGTGTTAAGGACCGTCTTAGTTATAACAATTATTATTTGTCCTATTAACCACATTCTTTTTGAATAATCGTCATAATTATCATTAATTAAACCTGTTTAAACAGCGGAATAAAGCAGAATAGTTTTCTTATCTCTTTTCTCCCATAGTTATTTTTTCCAATTGTGTTGTGTTTTTGCAATAGTTTAACCACAGATTATTGAAACATAACATTGTTGCATTAGTAGAGAATGGTCATCTGAAGCTAATGGTTTAGTATTTAGTGTTATAATAATGGTGACACCAGTGGTGGTCACAGTTTGTAGGTATAGATGAAGTTAGGCTGCCTGACCTGGATCTTTACTAAAGTACCATCTGTTTTTCCAAGGGTTTGACTCTTTGTTAAACAACATTAAGCTTGAAAAGTTAAAACATTTTCATGAAGTTGAAAAACATCATGAAACTGAAATGTATTGCATTTCAAATACTTTAGTGACATATTTATTGACCAGTTGGGCCCAGGACACTGTTTGGCGTGATTGCTAACAGCTAACAAAATAATCTTTTCTTTTTCCTCCTCCGTGGGGCAAAGAAAGATTTAAAGGCACCGTTTTTGTGGTTATACATCTGCTGCAGTGATTAATTACACACATTCCTCAGGTGTGTTGAAGGCATAGTCCAACATGGTTTATAACTTTTTATCAGAACATTGCTGGCTTTATTAGGACTTACTTAGATGCAATTATAATTGCAGTACATCTTTATTCAGAATATTTGATTAATTCTATGGTTCTTTATTCATAATGATTCTTCATGTTGGGATTAGCTAAATATTATTTCCGGTGGCATTCTGAATATTCAATGTGTTATGGCTTTAAGCCTTGTTAATGTAGTTGCACAAGGCACCACCGTGCAGACCTCCACAGGTGGTGCGTGCCCTACTAGCTTGCTCAGAGGCGTTTATGGTCCATGTGCTATGCGTGTCTGCTTTGAACCACTTCGCAGCACACAGTGATTCTAGTTGGTGGATAAGCACAAAGACATTAAGTTGCTTATAACAAGAATGTCGTCTTTTCCCAATGTATATTTGAATCAATGTTAAAGCTTTTATTTAGCTAACAGCTAGGCTGTGGTTTATGTAGACATTTATTAGTGTGGTTTCATCCTTAACTCCTCAAATAATCACTTTTGAAGAGGCTTGAAAAGACAATCTGCTGGTGATGTTTACAACTAACATCAGCAGAACATGTAGCACGCGCCCTTTATTTCACAGAACGAGCCCTGCGACCACTTCTGGAGCCATCGCGTGAGACACTCAGCCCCAATTATGTAATTTCTGGCACATGCACCGCTTCACTGGACGCAGTACATCAAGTGTAAGCCAAGATGGAGAGTTGCTTGTGATGAGTTCACCTGGGTTTCATTTTAACGGAAAGTTTGATCAAGACTGCTGATTTTCTGAAGAAAGCTAGATTTGAACTTTTTTGAAATTACTTTAAAAAATATATATCTACATTGGCTTGCTGCTGCATACAGTACCTACGTAGTACCTACCATCCAGTACAATTTTACCTCTTGGTCAGGTGACCATCTGTGCTCCTCAGGGAAGGTTGTCTTTGTCCAACAATCTCCATTAAGGCAAATTTATAATTGATTGATGGCATTTGTGTAAAAACACTAACGAAACATGTTAGATTTATCAAAGGCAACATTTTGTTTGTATGTTTGTTCTTTCCCTCACCATGTCTGACCTTGAACTCCCATGTTTTATGACATTTTTATTGAGTGCTGTAAACACCACATGACAACCTGCTTTTTATTGGAGGTAGAGTTTCATCGGATTTATGAGGCGCTCTCATGTGGCCAAACTGCATTTCAGTTTATCACACTGGCTATGATGTAGTAATGCAAATAGATTTGAATTGTGTTATTTTCTTTTTCAGAAAAAAACGAGTCTGTTGTCCATTTATGCTGATCTTTGGCTCTTTGACAAACTGACAGTCCTGACACAAGTACGGGTGGGGATTTTCTTAAGTGCTGCCTGTTTGCCTAGACTCTAGGAAAGACACTGATTTATGCAATGAAAGATTAAAAACAATAGTGAGCATTTAATATTTGCATTGAAAAGCTACTGCAGTAGTTTGAAGATCCATTGTTTTCTTTGTTCTAATTTTTGGATCGTGAGTTCTTTTTTTTGGCACTCAAGTCACAAACAACATTAATAATCCAATTAAATTGAGCTTTTCTTTGATAAGACTGCTTGTATGGACCTGCTGTTGACTCAGTCTGCAGAATGTTCCTTCTTTGATGACATAGATGTCGTTGGGATACAGATCACATGACAAACCTGGGAAAGTGTTACATTTGTTCTGCAGGAGCCAAAGGTTGTTGATTCACCCCTGGATAAATAACTTCTGTTTACCGTGTTGTAAAATCACAGACTTTTCCAACTGAACGTTAATCATGAAAGTTAGAGGTTCACAAACCCACCTACCCATTTAATCAGAGAATTCTCAGAAGACATGGCTTCAGTTTTATTTCATGTGTTTCAAACTCTTTTTTAAGAAAGAAATATTTTCTTTCCTGTAGTTTTTATTAACAAACATATAATTTGCTAAACTATGACTTGGAGTTATTTTGAGTATCATGTGCCACCTTACTAAAACAAAAAGTACCCATAAGTCTTAGCTCTACAGAAATTCACATTCTTTAGTGGCTGTAAAAAGTGCACTTATTTTAAATGCCAGCATTAATTACTCATGAAAACAAAACAAAAACTTTTCTATTTGGGTGGGCCACCTAAAAATATCTTCCATGGAACCGGCTCTTTGCCACTCAACAGACCAAACGATTTCAGATTTACACACACACACACACACGCACACACGCTCCTTTCCATTGGTCTGCCCTCTATGGGCCATTACTTCCAGGCTTCATACAGAGTGTGTTCTTTTGTCTGGATTGAGGCATACGTACCCAACAAAACAGGACAAGACCTAACACAGGCTGACTGAGAGCAGCTACTTCAACTACTCACAAAGTTAAAGCTTTTCAGGATTTAAAATGAATGATTTCCAAATTAGAACAAGAGAGATATCGTCAACAGCTTTAATTGTTTGCAGCTTTTCGTTTTGGCACCTTCAGAAATGGAATCTAAATTTGGCCAAACTTAGATTGAAGTTAGGAAATATCCGATTGGTAAACACCCGGAAAAGATTATGGTTGGATAGCGAGCCACGCAGATGGCCAGGGAAAGTGTGTCACAAATTGAGCTGGTGAGTTAGGGACTGGGGGAGAAATGTAAGGTGCTGGAGGGACAGTGCTGAGGAGGAATATAAAGAAGAGATTGATATATTTTCCTGTTTGTGTTGCTGTGGTGTGAAACACAAGGAGGTTCTGCACTGCTTGGACTTTGTCCAAGTCTGATAGAGAGAGGTGGGGGAGAGAGAGACGGGGAGACAGGGAAAGGAGAGCACACAGTGCAGAAAGACAGTAATGGAAAAAATAGTAAAGAGAAAAGAGAGAGAGTGAGGGGGAGAGAGAGAGAGAGGGGGGGGAGTCAGGGAGAAGGGGTGGAAGAACAGGAGGGTTTAGGAAGGAATGAAGAGGTAGGAACCGAGGAGCAGAGGTGGAGAGAGAGGAAGTCTGAGGCAGTCTACCTTGATTTCTCAGGAGAGTCTCTCTCTCTCTCTCTCTCTCACACACACACACACACGCACACACAACTGCACTCCTTGCACTCATCACACATTTTTCTTGTCCCAGTTGGGAAGGTGTGAGGAAGAATCTCTTCCTTCCTTTGGGCATGTCCAGTGATTCCTTGTCTTCTGTGAAGATTTTCTTTTCTTTCTTTCTTTCTCTCTCTCTTTCTTTCTGTCTTTCTTTCTTCCTTTCTTTTTTTCTTTCTTTCTTTCTTTCTTTCTTTCTTTCTTTCTTTCTTTCTTTCTTTCTTTCTTTCTATACTTTCTAGACGATACTAGCATCTGTAGGAGTCTATATGGAAGGACTAGTGTATGGAGTGAATGCAGGTTTTTGCAGCCTTTATTAGGTAAACCTAAATCTGTTTATCTCTGTGTCCTGCTTTCTGCCTGGTTTTCAGTGAGAATTACTTTCTGTGTCTTAGACTGACTTGTGTATTGCAGGTAGCATGTACTGTGTGTCAGTACCTCATGTAAACAAACCCAGAAATCATCATCCTGTACCAAAGTGTCTGTGAGTCCAGGAAGAAGAGTTACAGGTCGTCTCACATCAGTGAGGCCATAAATAGATGACTCTTTCAGTACAGTGTTGACAAAACCTTCAAGGCCAGTGTGTGCCTGTGTGTGTGTGTGTGTGTGTGTTATTCTTTTCAAAATGTTCACTCTTTGTGCCAGTTAGTCTTTGCGATAACAAGGAACTTCATGGAATGTTCCATATATCCTTACCCAACATCAACTCTGTCTTCAACATTACTACTAGTGACTGTGGCACCTGGTCTGATCTGAAAAGAGCTGGAATTGTAGTAACAGAGCAGGAACGACATGTCAGCCATTTCTCTGTGTAAACAATTATTAATGCATTTATTTAAAACTTGAAATAATTGGGAAAAGGAATTCAGATTTTTACATTTTCAATAACTAAATGTTAAATACTAACACATCGATAACGATAACAAATGCCAATAAATCCAGGAAAGATTCAAGTTTAGACAAGGTCAAACCCACCTTTTCATTGACATAATCATTTGTAAATAAGGGCTACTGATTGTTACAGGTTTTCTGAACAATTCCTGCTCTATGAAAAACATGTGTTGCTCAACACGTTATGGCCACTCACGTCTGATTTGACTATATGTTGATATTGTAGCCTGAGCTGTTTCTCAAAAACTTTAACTGTTAACGATGACAGAGTTAAATGCTCTGCCATATTGTGCTGAGGAAACTTTTGAGTGTGTTGGTGGCATTGATTTTGACATGTGTTTATGTCTAAACAAAACCTAATTTGTTTTTGTTTTGTTAACTTTTTTTAGAACAAATCTTTGGATTTAGTCCTTTGGAATTTGTGCAAAGTATAAAGTTAGGAGATTGTCGCAGGTGTTGTGCAAGTGAGGCTAATGAAAGTGTAAGTCTCAAAATGTTTTTGAAATTTTGTGGAAGAAAAATCGTCACATAACTCAAATACAACGTACACTGAGATTTTCTGCTGGGAAAGTTCCAAATAGAATGTGGGAATTTTTGTCCCAAATTGATGAACTGATCAAACTTATTTTAATGTTGTGTCTCTGTTGTTGGGGGAAGCGTCCGTGCTGGCAGTGGTAGTGTGTCTCAATGCTGTGGGATTACAGTGAGCATGGTTGTGCCAAACCACAGCGTAGCAGGTCTGCTGCCCTGCCAGCCCCAAACCACAAGCTTCCCCAGAGGCAGTGTGGCAGCTGCTGTGACAGCCACTGCCTCCAACACAGGGAGGACGACGTCTGTAGAGCTAGCAGGCTGCCGTCACACACAGACACACAGCTACGCCTGGAATCCAGACCCTGACATCCACATGCTTTACATGAGGTGTCCCATGGTTTCAAATGTATATTTCAGTTAATGTACACATTTCACTTATGAACACAAAAATTAATGTACTACACATTGGCGAACACATGAAACCTCTGTTCCTTTTTTTCCTTTTTTAGTGGCCTTGGCAGAATGTGGCCAGATGGCAATAATGTCAGGGTTTTATGTGTTTGACATCACATGGTTGGGCTCAGTTTCAATAAGTGGTCGTCTTATCTGTCGCTAATGGCTTCTCTTTATGCCAAAGCCTGTTGGATACTCTGGCGACTGGCTGTGAACTTGACTCTGGCATGTGGCACCATTAAGGCGTGTGCAGTAGTTGCACTTAACAGACAAAATATCAACATGAGTGATTGGTAAATTAAAGTTGGGAGATAAGGATTTTAGAATCGTAGCTCGGGGCTAGGGTTGGGTGGTTCTGACAAAAATCAGATTTGTGTTTCCTGTGTCATGTTTCACGGTTATTTTTTAATGCTGATGTTTAGTTTGAAATATACTCTATATGCACCAATGGAGTGTTATATATAATATTTTACAGCTAATCTCTGCAAACACTAAATCAGTTTACTGTCCCAGAAAAGACATCATATTTGAGAAGCTCACGTTCATTTTCTTTATTAAATTGTTGAAACCTAAAAATGCACTAGTTAAATGAAGTAAATTTGACTTAAATAATTAACTAGTTTTCAAGATGAAGAAAACTAACTTGTTTTCTAAGGTTGTTGTTGATATTTCAGATCACATAAAGTTTCATTATAATTTATTACCAATTCAGAACTGAATTCACTGAATTCAAAGGAATGGGCACAAACGGTTAAATGGAAGTCGACAACATGAGGATATCCAGACTTTTTGTCCTATATCTGGGTCAAGCCCTTAAAACCTGCCATTCCCACTATGCAACTTTTTCTGTCAGTGACTTTCAGAGTTGACACCCAGTGTATGCAGTGTTTCTGTCATGAAGCCGTTGCCTCCCAGACCAGGTTGATGACATACGTACACAAGGCTGTGATGTCACACTTGACCAAAGATCCTTTCCATGTTGTAGAACATGTCCGTGGTCTGAATATTAGATTGATTCGCCCAATACGGTTTAGTGGACCCGTACCCATCTGGTTTGGTGGACCTGTACCCATCTGGTTTAGTGGACCCATACCCATCTGGTTCAATGGACCCGTACCCATACGGTTCAGTGGACCCATATCCATCTGGTTTAGTGGACCTGTACCCATCTGGTTTAGTGGACTCGTACCCATCTGGTTCGGTGGACCCGTACCCATCTGGTTTGGTAGCCCCGTACCCATCTGGTTTAGTGGACCCTTCCCCATCTGGTTTAGTGGACCCGTACCCATCTGGTTTGGTAGACCCGTACCCATCTGGTTTAGTGGACCCTTACCCATCTGGTTTAGTGGACCCGTACCGATCTGGTTTAGTGGACCTGTACCCATCTTTCACGAGTTTTATTTTTCTCCGAACTTTGTAGTGAATGTTTGGAATTTCTTCTGTTTTCCAGGATCACCTCTCCTTCTGTTTGCCAACCGACGCGACATACGATTGGTGGATGCAGAGGGTGTGCGGGGTGAGTCGGCCATTGTTGTCAGTGACCTGGAGGATGCAGCAGCAGTGGACTTCCTCTACGCTGAGGGCCTTATATTTTGGACAGATGTGAGTGAGGAGGCCATCAAACAAACCCACTGGAATCAGTCATCCAATTGTAAGTGTGTATTCACCCTCAATAGTGAGTAACACCGTGTGTTCACATTGTCACTTTTTACAATCTACATTTTTGGGTTTGCAGCCCTGAAGGAGGCGTTGGGAACAGGCCAGACTGTGGTAGTGTCAGGACTGGACAGTCCTGATGGCCTGGCCTGTGACTGGTTGGGTAAAAAGCTTTACTGGACAGACTCAGAGACCAATCGAATTGAAGTTGCCAACCTGGATGGAACATACAGGAAAGTCCTGTTCTGGATGGACTTGGACCAG
>NC_024312.1:1331576-1337703 GCF_000523025.1 Cynoglossus semilaevis | reverse complement strand
AAAGACATGCCTTTATATTAATGTTGTACATTTGGTTCTGCTGCTCAGCTGTGGTCAGACACGCTGTAGAAATACTAATACCGCCACGGTCGTTTACACAGCAATCAAATGTCTTAATTAAACCAGGGTGTTTTCATAGATCAGGTTGAGCAGAAGCAGATTCTTAGAGCTAATAAGAGATATGCTAATAAATCATTAGCTGCTCGTTGGCTGTATTGACCAGCTTTATAAAATCCCACTTCATACTTGAACTTGGGTAATACAAAAGACAAATGATAACCGAATGTCACATGATGAGACAGGTCGCTGGAGGTCGTTTGTCTCTTTCGATTCGGTCCATATAATACATGTTTGTTTGTTTTTTATTATAAATGACTTGATTGTGCCTCAGTGTTTAATGGATAAAGGCCAGTCAAATCCACAAGGTCTACTAAATAAATGTTTTCAATGTGAAGTGTGGAAAAGCCTTCAGGGTACAGGAGTTTCCCACAGGATCACCTCCACATAGTTAAACATATCAGGTTTACATAATCTAGAAACTCACTGATCTCTTCACTCCTGCTCCATCAGATTATTGTCTCTTTGCTGCTTTTATTCAAACATGTCTTCTACTGTGCTGAAGCACAGAAGTTTTGGTGAGACCAAATAACTAACAGCTAACATTTATATAGATTACAATAACCACAGGGCGGGTCTGTGTACGTGATGTTCAGTGGGTGCAGGGCAGCCCACAGCCTGAGGAACCACCAGGTTGGCCAAACAGAGAAATACTTATATATATTTACACCAGCCAAATTAGTTTATATTTAAGATTCCCTGGGATTTCTAATCAACCTGAACTAAAAAACAAAAACAAAACCCTAGTAACAGATACTTATATTTTTGTGCCAGTGCCTGACACCTAATCACTTCAGACAGGTACAGTCAACTCAGAAGTGTCCTGAGGATCAATCACACAATGCTGCATATTTGTTGGTGACACAAAGTGTGAAGAAAAAATTCTCAGGGATTATCCCAAACGAGGTCTACAAGCTCCAACCTGTTGCTTTGACATGTGGGTCTTGACGAGTTAATATTACAAGCAGTAATGTTCTTAAATTCTCTCTCTTCTTCTTCTACTTCCTGTTCTTGTTCTTCTTTTACATTCTCAGTCAGACGTCTTTCTAGTTTGCTGCTCTGTAATTGTTGTTTCTGCGTTGGTGTCCAAAAGAATTCATGCCTGTCTGTCTGTCTGTCTGTTCTCAGACTGTAGGTAAACTCACTCATTTAGGCGTAGTCATTCTTGTTAAATATAACATAGTCTATTTATATTCAACTCATTCTACTCCTTTGTTCTTGACATGTTTTCTCTGTTTCTTTTTTTAATCAAGCTACATGTACTGGACTGACTGGGGAGAGGAGCCCAGGATAGAGCGAGCTGGCATGGATGGCAGCAACAGGTAGAGTAACACTGTAACAAGATTACCCTGGAGTGATTAAAGTACAATTTACAGGCTGAGTTTGGTTTAAGGCGAGAAGACAGAAATGTCCTTCTTGTTTTACCAGACATTGTGTTAAGAAAAAATGTCTCTCTCTTACAGGAAAGTGATTGTGAAAACAGATATTTACTGGCCCAACGGTCTTACCATTGACCTGCTGGAGAACAAGCTCTACTGGGCAGATGCTAAACTCAGCTTCATTCACAGAGCTCACTTGGACGGTGCAGCACGGTATGGATGAGATTGTAGAATGTGTTCTATATTTTGTTTTGCCATTGGTTCCCAAATTGGGGGGTGAGCTCTCACCAGAGGTGCAGTCAAGGCACATCAATTTCAATTTAAATATTTGCTTTATTTTTGTGGGGAAAATGCACTGATTTGTTGTTATTTAATTATTTTTCATGATCTTTATTGATCACACACTGGGGAAATTGTTGTGTTAACACCAGATCTGCTGGGACAGACCGCCCCTTAGGGCCGCCAAGTATGTGGTTCCTTTGGGAATCGAACCTAGGACTCTTTGCTTGCTAGGCAGGCGTGCTAACTGTTACACTATGGAACAATAAATTGATGTGTTAATACCTTGGAGACACCAAGTATGTGGTTCCTCTGAGGATTGAACCCAGGACCTTTTGTGTGTAAGGCAGATGTGTAAGGCAGGCATGACCACTGCAGCACTACGGAAGGGTTAGTGTTAGTGTTGCTTTTTTTCCTCGTTTCATTGAAATGAGCTGTTTTGTAGGAATTTGGGTTTTTTTTAATTTTGAGATTTTAGTCGTGAATGTGTTGAAGCTGGATTTCAGCAAAATTCATATCTACAAAAGGGGGCGCTGCAGATAAAGGTTAAATGTCTTATGAGCTGTGAATTGGATTTAATTATCATTCAACGCACATGTACAGCCCCACATGGTTTTATTAATGTAAATAAAGAGCTACAAATGTAGCTGCTGTCACTCCCACACAGTGAAGGTTGTTCACTCAGAGTATATTCTCCCTAACAGAGGACAAAAATGGAGGAGAGGTGGAGAAAAATAGCCGTACAGACAAAATGAAAAGATAGCAACAGAAAAGCAAGAGTGTGGAGGGTTTGTCCAACACAAACAGAACTGTGGTATGGAGGCCCCAGTCAAAACATACATAGCTTCACACACACTTGCAAAGCATCTCCTGCAGCTCAATCTCTCCTTGGCTGGACTCATGTTCCTCCTCCAGATCTCTTCATCCATCTAGCCTTGCACCGTCAATTCCTCAGTGCTTATTTTAAAACAGACAAGCGAAAAAAGAAAGGAAAAAAAATCCCTGAACTACCAGAAACCTGAACATAACAAGCTGTGACTGATCATTACTGAGTGCAGACACAGTCAAACATTTGAGCATTTTCCATGTTGAATCTTTACTCTTCCAATTCCTTCACTTTTCACGATTGCTTCGTGATTACCAGATACGTTTCTGCAAAAATAAGTAAATATTAATGGAAGTGAACTGTTCGACTAAAACATTTCCCTGAATTTACTGATCCTGAAAATGTGTTCCCGCTTTAACCGTGTTGGTCTCAGTTGTAAAAATTACAGCAAATGGGGAAACCATGAAATTATTTGTACTAGTGGTTCTCAAACTGCAGTATGCACCATCAATAGTGGTACTCGCTATCTACTGCAATCTGATTGTTTGTAAAAAATGTTTGTGTAGGTGTGTGGTTCCAGAATTGGTTTGAACTGCTGTTTATTGAATTTGTGTCTTTTTGGTTTAGTTAAATCATTTTAATCCAAATGAATTCTTTATTTTTCTATACTGCTCTTAGTTGAACAGGATAGGCCTGTACTAACGTATTTAATGTTTGTGATAGTGGTGTCACTTAGAGAACAAAATATTTTTTAAAAATATAAAAATGTTCTGTTGTGGTATACTTAAAAACCCTAATTAAATGAAAATGAAATTTAATATTAAACAAACCTGATGAAATAATTTGCCTGCTCGCTAATACACTTCTGCACACACATGTGAAATCACAAAAGCTGACACGAGCTTTGAGATCTGGATTTGGTTAAATTCTTTCTTTTTCTTCCTTGAACCACTGCTGGCAGACGGCTCTGCTTTTACAGCTCACACACTCACACACTCACACATCCACAGAAGAAAATGTGATGATTGATGAAAGACACTCTCAGCTGTTGATATTCTAAATACAAACCTCCTTTGATCCTGTGCCTGTGTGCATTTTCTGTAAGTACATTTTCTTGCAATTGAATTCTTTTTGGAAGTGTTGCCTTGGCCTGATCAAATTTATGAACACACACAGACAGACACATTTATTATACTTATGGAGTTGATTGCTTTTCAGGAAAGAAAACAACATACCTTCACGGATACTCCATGATTTTCCAACGTGTTTTTTTAAAACAAGATTTAATAAAAGTTGCTTGTAGTGTTGACGTACAACTACTGGTCACATTTCCATGGAATTTTGTTGAGCTGTTCCTGGTGTCTAGTGGAGGATTCTTTGTGTCATTTGAAGCCAAATTGTCAAAATCCTGTCATCCAGTAACTTCTGTTCTTTTTTAGAAGCCATTTCTTCTTCCTCTTTTACACCTCCATATTTTCCCCTGTTGTTCAGTTTATCTTGGTTCTTTACTCTGTGTGGTTTATCATCATCAACCGTGTTAAGTTTCGGGGCTTTAGTTCTGCCCAGTCAGCAGGATTCTCACTGCTATTTTCCATTTCTTTTCTTTTGTGTGTTTTGCATCCACCTCCGAATGTGCTGAGGTGGGTTTTGGACTTGGTTTCACATAATTTTTTTTTTCTGGTTTTAACCAAAATATGGCTTTCGCACTGTGTACATTTCAACACAGTTTTATTCTGTTTTTTTTCTGATGCAGTGGATTCTGCACTTTTGTTGCTTTTTTTTTGGGTCAAATTACAAAGAGGTTCTGTGTAAGCAAAAACACGTTACTTTAGGAATGGTCATTGGTGCTCAAAGTGGGTTTTGGTGAAAATGTCATTGGCATTAGCGGTCGTCATTTGGAGCACTGTTACCTGCTGCTTTTGCAAATGTTTATTGCAGACAGCAGCTTTGGAAAACTAGGAAACTGGAAAGCACTCATTTGTGGGGCCTATGAAGGAGCCAAGTGGCCAATTAGGGAACAGCGGTTTGAAGACAAATGTTACACGTCTCAGCTAAAAAACAATTGACAATATCTAACCCTGATATTATAATTCAATCCTGTTTAGCCAAAATAAGTTATACTTTTCGTTTCTTACTGTAATGCTGTTGCCATGTTGACTCTCCAGCACAGGTGTTCCTCTTGTTCTAAATGCAGCTTTTATTTTGTCCTGCAGTGAAGCAGTGGTGGAAGGCACACTCACCCATCCTTTCGCCCTGACGCTGTCTGAGGAGACGCTGTACTGGACAGACTGGCAGACCCGCTCCATCCACGCTTGTAACAAACACAGTGGAGACAAAACCAGAGAGATTCTCAGTGGGATTTACTCACCCATGGACATCCAGGTTCTGGAGCCTTATCGTCAACCTGACAGTAAGTGACTTCAACATGCGTCAATGTTGACTTTCTGTTTCTGTTCATTCAGGTCTAATATGCCTCAGGTCATCATACTGTAATAAAATAAATACCAGAAACTACAGTCTACACACATTGTCTCTCCCATATTAAGAAAACACTCATAATAGAATCTTGTAGATTTCCTTTCAAATATTCTAACATTTCTTCTTGTGAATTGTCCTCCCTCTGTCTTTGTCCTGATTTTGACATTTTGATGTGCTTAAAGTCCAGACACCCTGCAGTAACAATAATGGAGGCTGCAGCCATCTCTGCCTCCTGTCTCCAGTCCAGCCCTTCTACAGCTGCGCCTGTCCCACTGGTGTCATGCTAAAACCAGATGGAAAGACATGCAAGCCAGGTAGGAACCTTGTGTATAGTGTGTAGTTTGTGTTTGACCACAAATGACTGGTAAAAATGTCAGCGGTGCTATGGGGACCAGAGTCATGTAATAGTACCTTCAACCTACGGTAGGCTGCTGCACTTTTATCGGAGGTGGATTTTTAATGCGTATTGAAGCTGCGGCAAAGCTGTGTGCAGTGATGAAAGGTTTAGGTTAAGTGTCTGTTGGGGCTTTTATTTAAACTTTTATTTGGACTTGACTGTGTTGAGGCAAGTAATTAGAGGAATTATCTTTACTCACTGCACATGGAAAAAGTATTTAACTATAAACTTTGGTTGACTTTCGAAATTAGATTCATCTTCATTAATTTAGAGTCTATAGATATACATTTTAAATAATGAGCATCTTGATGGATGAAAGGAATAGAATGAATAAAAATGTTTAATAAATATATTTTCATAAAATCTATATCATATACTAACTTCACTATGTAATATAGATTTATATATAATATTAAAAAAATGCAGAAATATATTTAGTAAACATTTTTTATTGTATAGGCTGTTGCAGATCCAGACTTGGATTAAAAGTAGGAACAAACAACATTTCTTTAACTGAAATGGTTATATTATGGTTTTATATATATATATACTCCAGTATGAACAGTGGGTTGAAGAACATATGAAAGTTGCTGTTGTTGTTGATCACTTGTTGTATCCTAATTATGTGTGTTTACCTAAGCATGTATGAAA
>NC_024312.1:1313042-1331549 GCF_000523025.1 Cynoglossus semilaevis | reverse complement strand
GATATTAAAACAACAGAACCTTATCCTGTTAAAAACACAACACTGTCAGTGTTAGTGTCTGTGCTAATGGGAACAGATTATTATTATTATTTCACTGAAGTTTACTAGTCTGTCACTCTGCCACTGTGCACTACAAAAATAACAATGCACTATTGTTACTGAAAGCTTGTGTGTGTGTGTGTGTAGACATGAACTGCCTTAGGCGTCTCAGAATAAAGTCAACCAGTTAGAAGAGTAGAATCACAGAAGTTTTTCTTCCAGGTTGTTTATTCATCCTTCCTCTGCATCAATCCCTTGTCTTATCCCTGGTCACTTAACAATAGAACAAAAAAATCAAATCTAAATTGGTGTGTGTATGTGTGTGTGCTTGTGCTTGTGTCTCTCTCTATGTCTTTGTGTCCAAGCTTCTAATTTGATTTGCTTGGCTGGTGGTTAAATTGAAGCTGTTAGTTATTGCACTTGCAGTAGTGTCTTATCCCTGGTTAGAACAACAGAACAAAAAAATCAAATCTGATTGGTGCTGAGGCTGACTGTCGAGAAACCCATGTGTTTACATACATGTATAATTTTGCATTTAAAATTATACATAAACATTTTATAATTTTTTTGTTATCTGACATCAATGTTGACTGACAAACTCAAAATATCAGTATTGTTGTTTGGCTTTTTTTCCCTATGGAGTCTGAGTGATTTGATCAGAAGTGGAAGACAGGAGAGGCAGGTAAGACAATAGAACAGAGAGACAGAGAGAGAGACAGAGAGAGACAGAACGGTAGTAAGAGAGACACTTTGAAGTGCCTTTCACATGAGCTCTTTAGATACAGAGGTGTGAAAGGCAAAGAAAAACCATTAATTGTCTCCCATGAGGTGAGTTTGGAATCTGTTAAAAACTGAACCAAACACATGGAAGGATGGCTCTGAACAGGAGAGTGATGTAGGAAAAAGACTTTGGCTCAACCTTGAAATGTTCTTCACCTCAAAGAGACTGATATTGGGCTGTAAGTTTTGGCTCTAATTCATATACCAAGTCATGTGACTTGGTTCTGCTCTGTTATTCCTTAATATCTATCTAATGGTGGTAAACTCTGCTGTGATGATCAAATGGATGAAAGGGCTAGCTTAGGGGAGTTTGTCAAAGTTCCACGTAATTTAGTATTTTTGCTTTTTCAGGGGCAGAGCAAGTCCTGCTGCTTGCTCGACGAACTGACCTAAGGAGAATCTCACTGGACTTACCGGACTTTACTGACATCGTACTTCAGGTTAATACATTTACCATTTAACACACGAGTTGTTGTGCTGCACTTTTTTGCATATTTATGAGGTTGTATCTATTTTCACATATGCAGGTCGATGACATCCGTCACGCCATTGCCATTGACTATGACCCAATTGAAGGTTATGTCTATTGGACAGATGATGAAGTTCGGGCTATCAGGCGATGTCATATTGATGGTAGCAATGCCATGATGCTGGTTACCACGGAGATCAACCATCCAGATGGCGTCGCTGTGGACTGGGTGGCCAGAAACCTTTACTGGACTGATACTGGAACTGACCGTATTGAGGTACAGCTAAGTTCCAGAAAAGTTCTTACTATCATAAAACAGTAACACAGAAGGAGGGGAATGCAAAAAAGCAGAATATCATATGCTAAAGCATACAGCCTCTGTTGTAAGCAGTTGTAAAAATGTGTTTAAATGTGGATGGTATTTTTTTAGGTTACCAGACTGAATGGAACCTTTCGCAAAATTTTGATTTCTGAGAACCTTGATGAACCCAGAGCAATTGTCCTGGATCCAGTTAATGGGTGGGTACTGACGACTATGAACCATTTAAAACTTAATTATGACATTAATATGCCAGGTATTAGCTTCTTTTTTTAGCAATCTATCACTTATCGCTTTACAGTTTTTGAACAAATCAAAGTAAAAAACTACTATAAAAGACAATACAGTGTTTAAGTCTGTTGACGTTACCTCCATCCCTTAAAGCTTCATGTACTGGACTGACTGGGGTGAGCATCCAAAGATCGAACGAGCCAATTTGGATGGAACAGACCGGCTTGTTCTGCTCAACAGTTCTCTGGGCTGGCCAAATGGACTGGCCTTAGATCACACAGCCGGAAAACTTTACTGGGGAGATGCTAAAACAGACAAGATAGAGGTAAGTCTAAGAGTCTGCGGTCTGAGAAGCAACCTGTGGTTTCATTTTCAGGTAGCCTACGACAAGTTTGGTTAAAGAGATGAAAACGTGTGTTTGTCGTTTATCTCCAACTCTACAACATTTAAAGCCGTGCCCCAGGGTCGTTAGCTAGTATCTCTGAGTTAGCTATATGAAGAGCTGGCGTGCTCAGGTGCTCAGGGTTGAAGCATAAAGGGAATGTCTGTGTCTGAAAAGGCTGAGAACTAGATTATTAGTGATTAGTTTTTATACTCTAGCATTTGGATTGAAACTGATCTGAAACATTTGGTTGTCCAATCCACTACATTCCTCCCTCACTTTATGGATAAAAATCTGCACAAGCAGCAGACCAGTAGCTCACATGATAGCAATCGGGAGGCAACGTGACGCCCTACCGAGATCAGCATGTAGGAGGATGAAACACTAAGTTACGATCATTTTCAATATTATGAGAACTATAAAAAATTTGGGTCCATGTGGCAGAGAATCATTGGCTTTGATTAATGGGCAACATTGTTCAGTGTAGGCTCTGTAATGTGCTCACTGTCCTGACCTAAGTCAACCTGGTCTCCACGTCATAGTGCTTTGATGTTTTTATTAGCCAAAAATCTGTTTGGTCTCATTTCCAACTGGAGCAGATGATTTTTCTCTTCTTCTTCTTCTACTTCTGGCTGGTGATGTATTTATGAAAACCTGCAACCACATGGCTGTCAGCTGAAGAGAATACTGTAGTGATCAGAAAACACTGCTTATATATAGATTTCTTTTTGGTTCTTTTTGTTCAAAGCACTTTAAAGCCATGCTATTTAAATTAACATTATTTTCACCTTTGTTTAAATTCTTACTGTCACACAGATATCTCAAAATGTATTCAGGGAAAAAAAAAACTCTCAATTTAAATTGCAGTTATTTTTTAAATAAATGTATGTTAAACAGATATGGTTAAAATAGTCAGGCTAATGAAGGCTAGTGTGAGAGTGTACCAACCTTTTGTATGATTTATGAATCTACCAAAGTACAGATTCCTGCACAGTAATTAGGAATGATTTCTTTTCATATGTAAGAAAAACTAAATCTGGACTCAGGACAAGACTAAGAACCTGCACCTGAACCTGAACCTGAACCTGAGAGCTGGGTTGAAGCCAAGTCAAAACAATGTGGTGTGATTTAGTCTTCTTGTCTTTTTGTCTGTTAGTAATTCATAGAATGCAACCTCCACAAAAGTTCATACCATGTGACAAGCTTCTCTGTGTCCCCCTGTGGCTGGTTGAAGATCTACACTTCTTGTTATTTAATGAGGAAGCACCAGAATACACCTCAGAACAATGAAGAAGTTCCATTTGCACTGTTTGTGGTTTTCTTCATCCACGTTTTACCAGTCGATGTCAGACTCTTCTCCAAAGTACTCCAGCCACCATTCACCATTCCCTCTTTTTAGAATCATTTGCTGACAGATTTCAGCTTCAGGAACATGTTACGATAATCACTAAACAATGATCCTAAGGTGGAGTCCTTAGGATCTCTAAACCGGAGACTCTGAAGCTGAGGGCAACAAAGTGAGGCGGGGTTGGGGTGGTTGATATTCTTGTTGCCCTTCCCCCCCCCTCACCAAGACTTCTATAGCTGCTATAAAGCAGGTGTTGTCCATTCTCCCTCAGTCTCCCAGGGTCTCACACTCTGCTTCTTTGCACTTCACAATAACAGTGTTCTATGCCCCCCCCATGTATTCTTCTTTGCCCTTCTACGACTTCTCTGGTTTTGCCTATGAATCACTACTCTCCCTACGATTTTGTGGAGGTCGACTAATATGTGAAACTGGCCAAATTTTCTGGCATTAACATGTTTTTATAGCAGCTGAGATAAGAAAGACTGAAAACCAGACAGAAAGAGTGAATGCCTGAGCTTTCTGGCTGAATGCTTACCAATTGAAAGGGGCTGGTTGCTCCTTTTTTCCTTCTCTCCCTCCCTCCCTTCCTCCTTCTCTGACTCCCTCTCTCTCTTTCTCTGAGAGGGTGAAAGGACCCACCTCAAAGGGCTTTTTTTCTCCACATTTCAGAGTTGTTTTTATACCGTTGAAAAGAAATTGCTGCTGGGTGTGAAGACGTTTCCATTGTACATCTGCCTCAGTTTCTTTCTTTCTCTTTCCTCTTGAACGTTCACTTAATTTGAGTGTCTGTGTGAAGTGTGATTTTGGTTATTTTGTTACACATAAGACAAAAGACAAACTCACCTTGCTGACAGGACGGTGTTTACACTTGAGAACAGCTTTGATCTTGCCATTATAATGCACTCAACGGATTCACAGCTTTTTTCTATCTGATGAGTGTAACTAAAAACTTCTTAAATCCGGTGGAAACAAATGTGTAAATGTTTTGCTTCAAATCTGTTTTTAATTCAGTTAAATATGAAATAAAGATGTCATATGTTGTGGTTTGCATTTTAGAAACCAAACTCATCAAGTTTCAGTAGACCAACTGAATCCTCTGCTGAAGCTCAGATCATTTTTATTTAAGCTTTACAGTTTCAAACGTTAATATCAGTACTTCATATTCCCAAAACTTCCTGTGGTGCCACTTATTATAATTATAGAAATACCTGCATCCATTCATCCTCCCTCACCCCCACAAAGAGTCCTTACACTCTACATTTAAGATCCTTAAGTCCCGAGTTTTAAAAACAGATTTCTAAGCAGAAGAAAATGTGGAAAATGTAGAAGAAAACAACATTTTCACCTGGGTCTGGGTCACCTGGGCAAAAAACAAAACAAAACAAAAAATGTAAAAGCAGTATTTGAATTAGGAGGAAATTCCAACATTTCAAATTTATCACAATTTTAATTTATGCCCAGGATTGAAATAATTTGTCATGTGAACATGAAGCTGAAGCTGTGTGGTTTCTTTTAGGCCTTGCTGACTCAACATTGCTTAAGTAAAGTATATGCAGAGTTAAGATGGAGAGTGAAAAGATGGAGGCCCCGCAATCTTTCTCTACTGAGTAGTCAAACACCTCTTGTGACAGAAATAGCAAAGGCTGAAATGGAGACCTGGGAGAAGCTAACATTCCATGATGCTAACATTTATGAGGGAATTACTGTTCAATAGAACCAAACATGTTAATTGTATTCATACAATTGACCAGTTCAGCATAAGCATAACTGTATACAAACATTTGTGGCATTACAACATATACTATACATCTTATGTGTGCGGGTGAGTATACATGGGGGAAAGTGAACAGTGTTTTTCTGTCTAAAAGAGTGAAGAAAAAGAATGATAAATGACTGAGACGACTCAAGACTTTCTCTGAGAATTCTCTCACTCTCTGTTTGCAAGTCTTTTTAAAGAAACCTGACTCCCCTCTCCAACCTCCCACCCCTCCCCCGTCTCCTGTGAAAAAAAAACTCTCTGAAGTTGCCACTGGCCCCCTCCGTTTGAAAAGAAGTGTGTATATGTGTATGCGTGTGCGTGAGTGTTGCAGCTCTGGCTGCTTTGACTATTGCATAGCTTTCTTTGGTTGTGCACGCACGCACGCACGCACACACAAAACCGGGCTGCTCTGTTGTGCTTATGCAGATTGACTGCATAGTACCATTTAGTCACACAGTGGAGCCATATGGTTACTGCCTCTGTGTGTGTGTGTGTGTGTTAGAGGATGACTTCAGTCGAGTGTATATGGAATTTCCCCATCTGAAACCTCCGCAGCACGTCTGCACTCAGCACTACCTGCCAAAACTCAGCTTCCATTTGTATTATTTCACATCACTGTTAAAACCAGGTGATTTTACTGAAGAAGGAACTGCTGTCCATTTAGCTGCTTTTAAAATCAGAAACCAGAAGTAAGACAGAATATTTACTTTATGTTTTCAAGGTTAATTTTTCCAGATAATTTTTATCAAATAATTTAATATTTGTTTACTTTTGTAAGAAAGAAGCTAGCAGCATAGTCTTGTCTGTCTTCTTCCAAAAGGCAAAATTATTGTTAAGTGGTTTTTAAAGACCCAGTCTTTAGATAACACATGTAATGTGTATTGATTGAATTTTTTTTTTAATTTTATTTATTCCAAAATCAATAGTTAGTAATTCACATTTGCAGAGCCCTGACAAAACCAGGAGAACTTAACAATCTTGGAGGTTTATCGACGTAGACCTACAGCCTGGTGTCATTTATAGGAGGAGAGCAGACAGATGTCCAACAGATGTTGGTTACTTTACACTTGGTCGTTCATGTTACTGACACCTGCAAACCTTCAGGGTTAGACAGAAAGTTGAATTTCCAGTATACATACAAATAAGTCATTGGATTATTAGGGATGAGCAGCTGCAATTTGCCTTATTTAATAAATTGCCTCACTGTGTCATCTTTGTCAAGCTGTCCATTTTAAACTGAGCGTAATACAAACATTTTCTACATCAAGAACAATCATTCAGCTGGTGTAGAACAGAAAGACTTGAAGGATCATAGGAACTGTGCTGTGAATATAACACTGGGACTGTTTTCAAACTGAGTCAAGAACTCAGACAATGTGCAGGGAATAGCAAAAACAGAAGGATAGAAAGTAATTAAAAATGTTGCCATTTAAGTTTATTCTCCTGCAACGACCTTCAAAGCCAGTGCCTTGGCCCAGGTCTCAACTGGCTCTGATTGTTGCCTGAAAAACCTTGACTGCATAGCTGAATAGTTCAATTACAAAAAGGAATAAAATGACATTTTGTGTGGACACTGGCCTCCGAGTGGCGCTGCACTGCCCTGATGCTTTATGCCTCATGAGGGCCGTGAAACATGATTGGAGCGGGTTTTGTCAAAGTGTTGGAGTCGCTCTTTGCAGCATTGGCAGTGGTTATAATGGAGTAGGCAGCCGAGGAGGTGCAAACACATGAAGGCGCCTCCAGAGACGGGCAGTGAGCAACAAAGTTGTCTGGAGATATTTGATGGATAAACACGTGTTAATATTACATCTACTGTTATTGATAGTTACGAACTATTTTACATTATTTTAACCACAAAAAAGAGATTTATTTGTTTCTAAGAGGCACCGTGTCTTCAGAATTGTTAAAAATAACAACATATAAAAAATTAAAATAACTAAAACTAGACAATACAAAGGCAACAGTAGATCCACATAAAGAGTAACATTAGACTAGTGACTTTGTTTTAATTCATAAATGAAAATGGCTTAATAGTAAAAAAAATCAACAGCTTAAAAGTTTTGCATTGACACCTTTTTCTGTTACTTTTGAAGGAAATAAGATAATAATATATTTGTTTTGTGTCCAAATAACTAAATACTAGGTCTATGGACAGTGAGCTGCGTGATCCTAATGTTGGTGACTTTTTAAGAATTTATTTATCAGTGATAACTTGGCAGCAACTGACTGGTGTGTCACAATGACAAGTAGTTCATGCTCTTTCCTTTCCTTCATCATTTTATCTTCTTCATCATCTGATCTTATCTTCATCAGCTTATCCATTGCAGGACCAAAATAATTTTGCCAGAAATGCTTCCATATGACTCCATTCCACTAACCACTTATGACTTTGAAAATATTACTAATACTTCTTTTTCCACAAGCCACATGACGTTGTCCAGTAGTCAACCAGCAGCAGCAGCTGTGAAAGGGGAACATAGGTTGAAAAGAAGAAGATCCAGACATATTTGAGCTAACTTCTCAGTTAACAGAGTTTACAAACTCCAGGAGATGAGGTGGAATAGAACCACAGCTTAAAGTATGGAGACAGTAACTGGTGGACAAGTAGATTGGTGGTGGCTGCTGTGATATCTGCTAATACAACCGGATTTCTTCTTGGATGAGTTGAGTGTATTGTCTGTCAAACATTGGTTATTCTCAGGTTGCACATTCCAGAGAAGTCTCCCATTATGAAACACCCACACACATTGGTAAACACTCCCAGGGCATCTTTACTTTCTCTGTTTGCTCTATAGGAACCAGAGCCTCTGTGGATGATTGTTATGAATGTGTGTTCCCCTGACTGCAGACCAGCACTGTTCTGAAGTAATATTTGATTTCAACATAAGCCAATGATGAGCAAAATTTCTCGTGTTATGAGTCATAGTGATAGTGCAATGAAAAAATATCTGAGTAATGTTTTCATTTCCCTTTGTCTGGGAATCTTCTCAGGCATCCAGGTCCTGCTGTCCTCAGGAATGATGGTGGACTGGATTAGCTGGAGTTTTTTTTTAACAATGCATGAACTCTTGTTCAAGAGGCTTCTTTAATTTTTAGCATGAACTCTTGTTCAAGAGGCTTCTTCTGGCTTGATCTGTTTACTTTGGAGGCCAATTATCTGACAGAGACATAAAAAAATATTCCTGAGGTTAATTTCCAGATCTGTACAGTTTTCCCACAGTCCCATCTCAGATTTTAGGCTTGACCCTGACAAAACCCCAACCCAGGATTAGGGACTAGGCGGGAACTGAACCCAGCAGGAAGGAATTTTAGAATTTCCTTTTTGCTGACATAGGCTTTTATGTGGTTGTTCATGTCACAGTTTAATAGTAAGGTCATCAGACTCCAGTGTGAACAGTCTACTGCCCTGAAGTGAGATAACATGCTGTGTTAACAGATGTAAATATGGATGCTAAACATACGTATCATCATGTGTCTGAAGACATTTTAAAGCTGCTGTATAATCAGTGAAGGTCAGTTTAATCACGTTGTCTACACTCAACACACACTTAACATCCAGTGATTCCAGTGATATATCCTTATGCCTGAAAGGTCCTGGGTGAAACACAGTGCAATTCCGCAGGATTCCATTCATCTGTTGTGATTAATTTTGTTTATCAGGGAATATCCGTATGTGAACTGTCCTGTGATGGGCTGATGTCTTCCTGCGTGTCCGATGGGACCTTTGTTGCTTTTCTGTTTCCTCGCTTTCTGTCTTTTTGTCCCTTTTTTTGCCCTGTGTCCATCAAGAAATGAGATGTTCTCACACCCAAAATGAAAAAGGACAGGGAACAAAATCACTCTCCCAGTGCATAATTCTTCCTGAAAAAGCCAGCGTAGAGAAAGAGCGAGCAGGAGAGGGCAGAGAAAGGGAGTCCCTGCCATCTTTTCACTGGGACGGCCATATCTAATTGTGCCAGTGATAAATGAATGGCTTTTTTGTGAAGAGGTCAGGAACCTCCCTTGGATCAGAGGCCCATCAAAGTGAATGGTTTATTTTTCTACTTGCTCGCTCCATCAGCCCTGCCCATTTCAGTGGATATTTAAATGAGCATTCATTAAAAAGATAGCTGCTCATCAAAGCAACAACATTGACACTGGTTAGACACGTTTTGTCTCCTGCCTCATGGCAACAGAGGCTCACAGGCTCTAATGCGTGATAACAAAATTAAGCTGAAATAATTTGTTTAGTGAAGTCCTGCAGTCTTCTGTGAATAAAAGCCTGATTGTTCACATAAGCTGCTTATTAGAATATACTAAACACTAACCCTACCTCAGTTGTACAATGTTCAAAAGGTGAACTGGGAAAAAGAAAATTATTAAACAATTATTTAATGTATATCTGCTCATTAACCAGCCTTTGGGATCAAGATATTTAAGATACACTGAATAAATTTGCGTCAACTTAATAGGAAAAAAACTTAAATTAAAATAAAACCATAAGAAAATTAAATAGGTACAAGATCTTAAGACAAATAAAGATGATTCTTAACTAACAGAAGCCACTAAGGAGAAAATAAAATAGCTTATTATTATTTTAAAATAATCCAGTGAATGGGATGTCTGTATTTGGTCAAACATCGGTACACATTGAGATGGTTTCAAGTATTTATTTTAACAACTGTTTGTTTTACACATACAGTGGTGTAGGAGTGTTCAGAATTTCTCCCATTTGTCAAATTTCTCCGGTGTGGCTCACTGCTCAGTCAGATCAGTAGTGCATGACAGACACACACGCACGCACGTACACACACACACACTCACACACACACACACACCCTGCAGGCTACAGATGACTGTAGTGTGTAGAAAATAAAAGCGTGTGTCTATTTCAGTCGACGCCAGTCCAGTAATAGCACAGGCGGTGGAGAAGAGGAGGGCTGGACACAAGTTCTAATTGCAGCCTTGTCAATTGCAGCTCTCGTTTTCTACTAGTAGCAAACACACACTCACACACGGCAGGGGATTTGTTAGCAGGGATGTCTGTATCAGTTTTCACATGACTAGTAATAGATGACTTTCTCAGTCTCTCATTCTCACTCTCTACTTACACACACACACACACACACACACCGACACACACACACACACCCTATGGTTCAGCTCTTGTTTTTTGCCTGTTCCTGCAAGATCAAGCAGAGGAATTTCTTTTAAAGCATTCAGAAAAGTGTTAAAGTTTTACATGAACACCTCTGATGTCTGTCCTCTGATGTCTTTGATCCTGTCGCAGGTGATCAATGTGGACGGCAGTAACAGGCAAGTGCTGCTAGAAGACAAGCTCCCTCATATCTTTGGCTTCACTCTGCTGGGAGATTACATCTACTGGACTGACTGGCAGAGACGCAGCATCGAGAGGGTCCACAAAACCACTGCAGTTAGAGAGATCATCATTGATCAGCTTCCAGATTTAATGGGTCTGAAGGCCACCAAAGTGACGGAGACATATGGTACGTACACCAACTTCCTGCAACAGTCTTGTCTGAGTTGAAGTAAACACTACCCACTGTGTCCAGGTACGAATGGCTGTGCAGTGGATAATGGAGGCTGCAGCCACTTGTGTTTCTGGCGTCGGCAAAGTGTGGGTTGTGCGTGTCCCATGGGTATGGAGCTCCTCTCTGACCTGCAGACCTGTGTGGTGCCAGAGGCCTTTCTGCTCTTTACCAACAGGTATTTTCTACTTAGCTTTCATTAGGATAGATAAAAAATGTGCATAGGAGGTTAAAAAAAATCAGAAAGGAATTTCTGTGTAGGATACATTTTCAAGCAGTTTCCAGTAATGGAACAGATACAATAAGATGCAAACAACTGTGTGGAGGTGCTGCGGGTGGAGCAACTGATGCTGTTGAACACAATTTAGTTAGTCATGGAGAGCAGAAATCTGCAGCTGCGCACCAGTCATGAGTGGGCGCATGTAGAACGACAATGGAGTCAGGCACAAGCTCTAATTACAGACAGTCGTCAGTAAACGGCTGAAAACTGTGCATCCAGTGTCAGTATCAGTGTCAGTATCTGTGTTCATCTTAAATGTTTATGTTGGAATGTTAACCTGGAGGAGTTTGAAGTTGTGAAGGTTTTTATGTAAAGAAAAACTAAGCGCTGTGTGTCGTTGTTTTTCCGCTCAGGGACAACATCAGGAGTATCTCTCTGGGTACAAACAGCAATGACGTAGCCATCCCACTGACGGGGGTCAAAGAAGCCTCAGCTCTGGACTTTGATGTGTCAGAAAGGAGAATATACTGGACAGACATACAGGCCAAGGTAGAGATTGAGCTTTCATGTTTACATAACAAAATATATTTACAATGTTTTCATAATGTTTGCACTCACTCTGTTTTCCGTCCTCCAGAAAATCAGCAGGGCCTATATGAATGGAAGCTCAGTGGAACACGTTATAGAGTTCGGACTGGATTACCCAGAGGGCATGTCAGTGGACTGGATGGGCCGGAACATTTACTGGGCTGATACAGGCACCAACCGCATCGAGGTGGCTCGCTTGGATGGACAGTATCGTCAGGTTCTGGTCTGTAAGGATCTTGACAATCCACGTTCACTGGACAATCCTCGATCACTGGCTCTGGATCCAGCCAACGGGTAAGAACAGCATTGAATAAATAGATTTACATTGAAAATCCACTGAAAGAGGGAGATAAACCAAGATATGTCTGAGGAGGAGAAGAAGGAGCAGGTCATTTCTACTCTTCAGTTGATTGAAGCTTAGAGAAAATTAGAGTTCAAGTCAGTGGAGTATTTTATCAGTTAAACAGGATTGGTGTAACTTATTAACCATCTCACTTGTGTTTTATTATTCTGATAAACTCACAGTTAATTCAGTATCAGTAAAGCTCTCCTCCCAGTGCTGTCTCTCCACTTCTCCACTTTTACCTGTCGTCAGGCAGTGTGCGCTGTTGTGTTTTGACAGCTTTGACCAGAGAAAGGAAAGAGGGAGGACGGAGGAGAGGGGAGGGAGGAGGTTAGATGAGGTGCATCAGTTAAAATGAAACCCACTGTTGTAACCTTTTCCTGACTCCTACCAGACTGGAATATTATTTTCAAAACATCTTTATTTATTTATCTGATGCCAAAGTGTGAAAATAATTTTGACAAATGCTATTTGATATACACTGTGTTAAAAGCATCTTATAATAATATAAAAATTAAGAGCCAGTATAATATTTTACAATGTTAATTTGGATATTTAGGTAATCATGTAGGGTGTGACAGCACCATCCCATAATACTGAGATACAGTATTTAGACTACAGTAAACATGGATTTTTGGATGTTCTCACTAACACTAAAAAAAGCTGCAGGTAGATGACATATATTCAGATGTAATGACAGCTTTATCGTCCACCAAACGGGTTAGAATCTCTTAGAAAAAGAACAGATGGAAATCCAATAAACAGTTATATTCATCAGTTAATTACAATTTTGGTTGGTATTGATGAAATATATATATATATATATATATATATGTATATATAAAATATCTCAAATAATAAAACATATATGTAACGTTTTTGTACAAAACACATTGTAAAATATGTGTTTTGACTAGGTTAAGTTATTTTTTGTATTTATTAGGAAACCAGAAGAAAAACATTTTTAACCAAAAAATGTTGCAACTTTTAGTTTTAATGTTTTAGGTAAAGAAAAACAGTTGAATCAAAATATTTAAATTTTATAAATTAAAATGAAATAAAATGAAACAGAATAGAACAGGTAAACCCAGCCTTCTTTTTTCCAAGCAGTGAGCTTTCCCATGCTCACTCTTTGTAAAAAATTCAAATCCTTATTTCTAGATTCATGATTGCCACAGGTTATTGATTGTTTTATTCATTTATTTAACTTGAAGATGTCTTTTTTTTTTGTTACACCATGATTTAACTTCCTCTGAGACGGCAACATTGACCACTGTTACTTTTTCACCCACCTCCCAGTCTGTCACTGTCATCATGTTACTAATTAGTGACTAAGACACTAAATAAATGACTTTGCAGCTGGCATCAAAGACATCACTGACTCAGTCAGATTCCTATATTAATCCATGCCATGTTTTTTTATGCCTCTACTTCTACTGGCTTGGAATACATTTTGCCCCCCAGGTTGAAACTCCTTGCTGTGATCAAGCCTCACTTGTCGAGCTCTTTCAGATGAACTACTGTGTGGAAGTGATTCACTGTTACACACCTGCACTGTTACCTTTGAGGCGTCTGCGTCAGTGCCCAGTGACTTCATGTAGCGTGTCTCCTGACTCTCCATGTGGGTCAGTGAGAGTGGTGACATCAGTGTGTTGGTATGTTGGTGCTACCACCACCTCTAGCTGAGAGAGCCAGGATGCAGTTAAAACATTGCTTTTCATTCACAGCCAGAGACACGGAGAACGTTAAATACCTGCGGCCATGTGCCAAAATCTCTCACGCTCTCATTTAGTGATGTCTTCATAATGCTACGGTCCAGAGCTGTCAGCCATGTGTCCCGGAGGGGGCTGATGTAATTTTATGATCAAACAGACTCACATGTTTGAGAGTTTCTCAACAGAACTGACAAAGTGGAAACAGATTTCCTTACATCTCATTTATAAAAACATGTTGGACAAGATATAAGCAGCGTGGCTTCTTTTGTGCCCCTAGTTAAAATTGAGGTTTTGTTTTGTCAGCTACATGTACTGGACAGAGTGGGGGGGGCGTCCTCGCATAGCCAGAGCCTATATGGATGGCAGCACCATCACCACCCTGGTGGATAAAGTGGGTCGTGCCAATGGACTGACCATTGACTATGTGGATCATCGGCTCTACTGGACCGACCTGGACACGTGTATGATTGAAAGCACCAATATGCAAGGTTTGAGCCAAAGCATACACATAACCTGGAAACTAAGACTTACACTTATGCATTGGTGCCCTGGTCTCTAGTAGTAAAAACTAGAGACCTGGGCACTAACTGCACAAGTGTAATATAATCATAATTGTAAATATATGTAAGGTAAGGCACTGCTGGGATTTGAACCCAGGATCTCCTGGGTCCAAAGCACCACTTGTGGGTCTTAGCAGTAGGTTTGTCTTCTGCAGGTCTTCAGAGAGAGATCATCATAGATGACCTTCCACATCCGTTCGGTCTGACACAGTACAGAGACTTCATCTACTGGACCGACTTCAATCTGCGTAGCATTGAGCGGGCAGATAAACGCAGTGGACAAAACCGCACTGTGGTGCTGCAGGTATCAAAGTTGTACCATTACATTCATGGATGTTACGGTTGCTTAGAATTTATTGACATTTTCTGAGGCAAAAAATGTAACAATAAAATAAAAGCTTGATTTTGTTAAAGTAACAAAACTCTCTACTTGATGTGTAGATAGTTGTATCACTTCTGCAGGTTGTGTTTCCATCAGAGAAATCCTTCTTTGTAGTATTGTCTTAACAGTTTTAGTTAATAATATCAGACAGATTTTAAAAATTTAACATCAGTCTTAAAACCTCTTGAGTTTGACATTATAGTGTGAGCTGTCATTGTGTCTTATTTATCTGGTTTTTAGGTTTGAAAGAGGAGGAAAAAAATGTTCTTTTTGTTTGTTAGTTTTGTTTACCATGACAACTGAGTTTGATGTTGTAACATTGTTTCTTCAGGGGCAGCTGGAACTGATGCTGGACATCCTGGTCTTCCACTCCTCTCGCCAGGACGGTAACAATGAATGCTCCCATAACAACGGTAACTGTGCCCACCTCTGCCTGGCCACGCCCGCTGGAGCCCAGTGTCGCTGCGCTTCCCATTACACCTTGAATCCTGATGGAAGGAACTGTAGCTGTAAGTTAGACTCAAAATCATCTGACCAGAAAACTAAAGAGTGGCTGTGTCTGCTCAAATCTGTTGAAAGATTAATTTTTCACATCTGTTTCACTATGAGCAGCTCTCTGGGTGGAAGACACTGGAGAAATGAATGGCAACCTGGATTATTTGGAAAGAAAATATTTATTCTATTTGCAAAGACAGACTTTAACTGTTCTGGAGAGAACACAACAGAATCACATGAATTCAGTCCGCTGAAGCCTTTGCATTTAAAAAAAAAAAAAATTTTAAGACATCTGTTGTTCTTTGAAGCATTTAAAGGGTTAAAACATGAAGGTCTCATCTTTTTGATGTATGTTTACATTGAAGTGAAGTCCACATCCCTGTGTGACACAGATATGATGATGACAGTGTGAGTGCCACAAATCAGATTTCAGGCTACTTTACAGTGCAAAGTCAATACAGATGTGGGTGTGTAACACATTTTTGTTGAATGTGGCTCTCGGTTGTGGTCACATTTAAACCTTAATGTGAAAATCATACAAAAAAAATGAAATTTTAGCCAGAAACGACCGATCAGGTTTTTTTCACGATTGTTTATGCATATCACCCTTTCTATTCTTTATTGTCAAAAATACACTATACTTGTGTGTAATGTGGATGTACATTTTAACGTGGTTTTTCTGTGTATTTCACAATTTGTGCTGAGTCAATCTGTCTCTTCTGTTGCCTGAAAAAACACTGTTCACCCAAAGTAATCATTCTTCTCATTCCTTCAGCCTTTCTCCCATGTTGCCTCCTTTCTGTGTGCAGCTCCCTCCAGTTTCCTGCTCTTCAGTCAAAAAGCCAGCATCAGCAGGATGGTTTTGGGGGAGCAGAGTCCCGATATCATTCTGCCCATCCATGTCCTGAGGAACGTCCGAGCTGTTAGCTACGACCCGCTGGATCGCCTTGTGTACTGGCTGGATGGACGGCAGAACATTCGCAGGGCCAGGGACGATGGCGCTATGGTGAATAAAATATTCTCATATGTCTCATGTCAAAACAGATACCCCTAACTCTAACCCTAACCCTACTCCTAATTATTTAGGGTCAAGGATTAAAGACCAAAAAAACAATGAGCAGGTCTTATGGTCCTGGCTGCATCCAGGCCTGGACGTCTTGGTTTAATCTCACTCTCAGCTGCTGTAATTACTGTATAGAATTCCATATGGTCTCTTGTCCGCTGTAGTGTCACTGGGGAAGAAGTCAGTCACTCAAACTTGTTCTACTCTGACAGTGTGGACAGTGTATAACTAAAAATTACCTGAAGCTAAAACTGAAGTAACCTCCCCTGGTACAATCCTGTACGACCTCCAAGAAGAAAACGCCAAGATCAAAAAGCAGCATCTCCAAGTCCTAGAGTTTGTTGAGATTGCTCTTAAAAAATGTAACCAATGCTCAAGTATGCCAAGTATAAAAAAACCTTCTTTCTGCAACCACTTACTACTGTTTTTTCGCATTTAATCATCCTTGAAAAATTGAACTGAAATTTCACAATTTAAACAAAATCAAAGTATTTGGGTTTACCTACAAAACTACTGCAAACAGAGAAGAAACACGTTAAAACTATAGGACAGTGCCTTTATAATGACAAATATGTTTTTGTGTGTGTGTGTGTGTGTGTGTGTGTGTGTGTACCAGTCCATGATTGTGAGCAGCACTGTACAATCTGTGGACAATCAGCTTCATGACCTCAGCCTGGACCCCTACAGTCGCCACATTTACTGGACCTGTGAGACCACCAACACCATCAAAGTCCAGAGGATGGACGGAAAGACTGTGGGTGTGGTCCTAAAGGACGACATTGACAAACCCCGCGCCATTGTAGTGAGCGCGGAGAAAGGGTAGGGTTGGACATCATTGTTCCTAAAAATATATCAATATATATGTACATTTATAGTTTTATACACAGTATACATGTTAATATACCCTTATATATTTATATTTACATTTTTATATATATATATTTTTTAGTGATAGCATGAGACTAAACAGTTGTACTCCAGTGTGATGTATAGTTGTGCCTGTGTGTCTCTGCAGGTACATGTATTTCACCACATTGCAGGAGCGCTCGGCGAAGATAGAGGGCGCCAGTCTGGACGGGACAGAGAGAGAATCTCTGTTTACCACTGGTCTTATCAGACCTGTGGCTCTGGCTCTGGACAATAAACTAGGAAAACTGTTTTGGGTCGATGCCGACCTCAAACGCATTGAGAGTAGTGATCTGACTGGTGAGTTAACAACCCAACCATTCTATTCTATTCTACTTCTAGTATAATACTAAACATATATTCTGAATCATTTTTTTAAATTTTATTTTGGATTGATTTCCTGGGTTTGTGTTTGTAAACACAGATTGTGTCATTTTTTTCATCCTTCCCTGTCATATTTCAGTTTCAATGCCCTAGTTTGCCTTGACACAGAAATAGTAACCACATATAACAACCCCTTACCCCTCCAACAGCTCCAACACTTATCACCTCATCTACCTACACCAAGAATGTTTTACAGACACTGGTCACTTTAAAGTCTCTTTTGCACAAATGCACAATTTTAATATTAAAACTTCAGTTCTTCTATATTTATTTTTCTGCTCAACTTGCATTACCTCCTGGTATCCTTTTAAAGTGTTTTTTTTTTACAGTTTACATTACGAGGTTTGTTTTTCTGTATATATTCTTCTATACATATTTTGTTTTCTTTTTCTCCTGTTGTGGTGCGTAGTGGCTCTGTGGGAGCACCTTCAATTTTGTTGTACCCCCGTGTTACAATGACAATGAAGGCTATTCTATTCTATTCCATTTGAAATATTTCTTCTAGGATAAAGCTGTTTGTAGTAGTTAAACTACTGCATCAATCATATTTAATATTAGGAAGTTTTACCAACATCAAAAAACAAAAACCTTTGAATAATTAATCATTTTAATTTATCGTTAGTTATTGCAGTAATTCTGATTTAAAGGACATTTCAAAGATCAGCAAGATACTTAAGTTGTTAACCTGTTTTTGTATTAGAAATAATAATGTTCAACATTTAAACATATTATCTGACACTAACAATTTCTTCAAAAGTAAAATATCTTTAGAATGTTACTTGAGTGATAGCCATAGATCAGGAGTTGAGTCCACAGCCTCTTAAAGGATGGCTGGATGTATTAAATGCAGAGTTGACTCTATATATGTGTGATGATATGAATATACATCTTCCTCTAAAGTCTTTTTTTTAACCCTTGTCTTGTCTTTGTGTGCAAACGTGTGTTTGTTGCTGTTGTGCTGAAAGTTTGCACTCGTAACCAATATTTACTGACCTC
>NC_024312.1:1311615-1313021 GCF_000523025.1 Cynoglossus semilaevis | reverse complement strand
AGACCAAAGAACACAGGCAGAGACACTGGATCAATATTTTCTTTTATTTGGAAACAGGAGTTGAACTAACTCTACACAGCTGTTCTGCAGTCACAGGCACATATCTAATCGTGTTGTATTTTTGTGAAGCCATGATTCCTGTGGATCCTGTACTTTTTAGACCATGAAAAGTTGACGATGACTTAATCACAACAATGGAACCCCCCAAAATAAAACAGCAGTGGCTGAGGTCTCACAAATAAACACCAGAACTAGTCTAACTAAGTCACTAAGACTCATTCATTCCATTCTTTTCCTCTAAGGACTCAGGGTCTGCGGGTTTTTTGCAGCATCTTCTGTTCTTACAAGATGTTTCATTACCTCCAGGAGCCAATCGCATTGTCCTCCAGGACTCCAACATTCTCCAACCAATGGGCCTGACAGTTCTGGGAGATCATCTTTACTGGATCGACCGGCAGCACCAGGTGATAGAGAGGGTGGACAAAATGACCGGAGATGGACGTACACGCATCCAGGGACGGATTTCTTACCTGACCTCCATCCATGCTGTTGAAGAGATGGATCCACAAGATTTTGGTACGGACCTTTGATGGACCTCTGGTGTACCAGCCATGGACCGTGGTATAAACTGATATGATGATTTGTTTGAAATAGTAAAGTCTATTTCTTCTCCTCAGCATCCCACCCTTGCTCACGTGACAACGGCGGCTGCTCCCACATCTGTATTGCCAAGGGTGATGGTACTCCTCGCTGCTCCTGTCCCATGCACCTGGTTCTACTGCAGGATTTGCTGCGGTGTGGAGGTATAATAATAATAATACATTTTATTTTATAGGCACCTTTCTGTCACCCAAGGACACCTTACAGTGAATACAAAGATAACAACACAGCATTAAAAAAAACAATAAAACATTAAAAAATTAAGAACAAGTTAAAATACAGCAGTGAAGTATCAGATGGAGAAGGCAATTTTAAACAGACTAGTTTTAAGTGCAGACTTGAATTGTGGGAGTGAATTGATGTTCCTCAAGACGGGGGGTAGAGAGTTCCAGAGCTGGGGAGCAGAGCGACTGAGAGCTCTGTACCCCATGGTGGCGAGACGGGCGGAGAGGACAGACATGAAGACGGAGGAGGACGATCTGAGGAAGCGGGAGGGAACAGCGACATGAAGAAGGTCTGAGATGTATGGTGGAGCAGAGTTGTGGATGGCTTTGAATGTGAGCAGAAGGATCTTGTAGTTAATACGGAACTTTATCGGGAGCCAGTGAAGCTGTTGCAGGACAGGAGTGATGTGGTGGATGGAAGGGGTTCTAGTAATGATGCGGGCGGCTGAGTTCTGGACCAGTTGGAGCTTATGAAGAGACTTGTGGGTGAGCCCAAAGAGGAGGGAGTTGCAATAGTCAAGG
>NC_024312.1:1303612-1311330 GCF_000523025.1 Cynoglossus semilaevis | reverse complement strand
TTTACGGAAGATATTACCAAGGGGGAGAAGGGGACCCAGGGCAGAACCCTGGGGCACACCTGAATTGACAGAAGAGGGCTGGGATGTGAAGGTTTATAGCTGGATGAACTGAGTGCGACACGACAGGTATGATTTAAACCAGTTTAGAGGGGTCTGAGTGATACCAAGGGCAGAGAGTCTATTGAGGAGGGTGGAATGACAAATGGTGTCAAAAGCTGTAGTTAGGTCACGGAGTATGAGGATGGAGAGTAAACCAGAATCAGCTGCCATGAGGAGGTCATTGGTGATTTTAATAAGGGCAGTTTGTGTACTATGAAGGGAGCGGAAGCCAGAGGTATAGGAAACAACACAGTGCAGTACACTCATATGTCTTCTGTCTGTGATCTCTTTTACACTCTTGTCTCCATTTCTCCCTCAGAGCCACCTACCTGCTCCACGGAGCAGTTCACCTGCTCCACAGGTGAGATCGACTGTATTCCTATGGCCTGGCGCTGCGACGGTTTCTCTGAATGTGAAGATGGCAGCGATGAGAAGAACTGCCCCGTCTGCTCTGCCTCCCAATTCCAGTGTGACAAGGGCGGCTGCATTGATGCCCAGTGGCGCTGCAACGGAGAACCCGACTGTGCCGACAACTCAGATGAGCAGGACTGTGAAGGTATCTGTGGACCCTGCATCACACATTAGTCAGAACCAAATCCTAAAGGCCGGTGATCATCCACAGGCGTCCTGTGGGCCAGCACTGACAACTGCCAAACCATCTAATTCGTCCTGTGACTGGATTTCAAAATAGACATACAATAATAATTTTAGAGAAAAATGTGGTTTTCATTTCATTTTATTTGCGTCTACACCCCAGAAAAAAAAAATCTGGCCCTTTATTTTGACATTTCTTTTAAAAAAACTCTTGATCTCAACTCTTTGTCCCTTAATTTAAACTTTTCATATTCTATTGGTGACTTTTTTTAACATACTTTTGATTTTCTTTTGTATTGTTTTTACCTTTTTATTGACTCACATTATGACCTCGTGTCAAATCTTTATTTTTATAATATTTTAGTAGAAAAATAGTTTTTTTCACTAAAACAATAATATATATATATATAAATATACACAAAAAGAATATTTAGGTTTTGGCTTTTCCTTTATAATTTTTCACTAGCATTTATGGACGTAACATCCTGGGTTGAAAATAACTAAAATAATGCTTTCGAAAAAAATCCACATCTAAGTTCAGTTCATTCAACAATATTTTGATGCTGTTTTCAACAAAGACTCTCCTGACGACCAATGTCTACTTCTCTTTCAGTCATCTGCTCTCCAAACCAGTTCCGCTGTGGTGACAACCAGTGCATCACTAAGAAACAACAGTGTGACAACTACTCCGACTGTCCTGACGGATCAGACGAGCTCTCCTGTGGTAAACACACACACACACACACAGTGTCTGTGATAAGCCATGTGTATTTTACAAACATTTTCCAACGTCTACAGCTCTTCTTTTTTTTCTTCGTACATGTGTAGAATACATGTCGCCGCCCTCCAGTGGCATTCCCAACACCGGCACCAACACCATCGGCCCAGTCATTGCCATCATCCTGCTGGTGTTTGTGATTGGAGGAGCTTATTTTTTCTGCCAGCGTGTGGTGTGTCGACGCTACAAGGGCCCCACTGGTAGTTTTCCTCACGAGTACATTAGTGGTACACCCCACGTACCGCTGAACTTCATCGCCCCCAACAGCTCGCAGCATGGCACCTTCCAAGGTTTGAACAGGAACAAGCTCATTCTGAATGACCTGATAGAAATAAGTAACACAAAAAATATTTCCCAAGGATGCAACTTTCGTTTGTGATGTAGTCAAAATTTCAAGAATGACTTAGTTCATTGTCCTCTGTATAATCAGCAAACAGGAAAATCTTAAATGAATTTGGTGCCTTCCCTGCAATGATTCCACACCCTCAACCCCCACTTTAGGAACCCATGTAATAGTTTATGACAGACATACTAAAATGTCCTGTAGGAAACACTGTGGTTTGTTTTAGTGTAGTGAATCCTAAAATTCTGTGTGCAGGTATCTCCTGTGGTAAGTCTATGATGAGCTCAGTCAGTCTGATGGGCAGCAGCAGCAGTGGAGCTCCTCTCTACGATAGAAACCATGTGACAGGAGCCTCGTCCAGCAGCTCGTCATCAACCAAAGGAGCCTTCTACCCTCAGGTACACACAATAATAAATCCAAACCAAACACACACACACAGATTCATCTTAACCCTAAGTCTGACACGTTAAATCCACTAGGGGGCAGAATACCTGTATCAGCTCTTATGCAGCAAGTTTTAAAGGAAATAATTGATCATGTTTATAAGCTGTAGGTCTCTAATGGTTTTATAAGGTTAACGATGTAGTTCTGTAACTCACCACTATTTTGTTTGACAGATACTGAATCCTCCTCCATCTCCGGCCACTGACCGCTCTCTATACAACACTGAGGTTTTCTACTCCTCCAACAGTCCATCCACCAGCAGGTCCTACAGGTGAAATAAAGACAGCTGTGATGTTACATGAGTCCAAACTCTTTCTTCAGATAAAAACAAAAACTAAAAAAAAAAAAATCAATTAAAATAACAAGAATCCCTGTACATTAGATATAGATATATAGATGGTGCTGAAGTGTCTTGTCTCTATCATATAATATTTGATTTATATTTGGCTTAATAATATTAAGAGAGTGTCTGACTCTTTACATATCCTAGCTAAGCTTTAAAAACCAATAACAGTACTATATCAAATGAAATATAACGTTTGAAAATTTTACAAATGTAATAAAAAAACACGACGCACCAGAAAGACTATACTTCAGTCTGATTATCTCTCTGACTTCCCATCAGGCCATACCACCCAGTCCGTGGCGCTGCACCGCCTACCACGCCCTGCAGCACTGACGTCTGTGACAGTGACTACACACCTCACCACCTGCCGGTCGGGCTGGCACCATCAACGGGCCGCTGGAAAGCCGTGAGCCACAGCAGCCATGGCAAACACAACAAGTACTACATGGACCTAAACTCGGACTCTGACCCTTACCCCCCACCTCCAACCCCCCGCTCCCAGTACATGTCCGCTGAGGAGAGCTGTCCTCCGTCTCCTTCCACTGAGCGTTCTTACTTCCACCTGTGCCCGCCTCCCCCCTCACCTTGCACCGACTCCTCGTGACCCTCCCCCAGTGGAGCTCTGTGAGGAAGGAAAGGACACAGAACTGGTCTTGTCAGGTTCTACAGTACCAGAGACAGAAGTCACAGGTACCAGATTCTTCAGCTCCAGTGCCTCCGTAAAGGTTTCCCATTTCCCTTGTCGGTCTTGTCATCATTCCAGTCGTCCTGCAGCTCTCAGGTGACCATCATCTAATCTGTTCCGGTGTCCTGCTCTTGTATGGACTTTTTTCGAGGCAGGTTACAGGTTTGAGGCTCTTTCTGTTCTTTCTTTCTCTATGAAGGACACAAAAAGATGCTGTTAGTTTCATTTTCATTCCAGCAGAAAAAACAGGTTTCCTGCGCACGGCTGCTTCCTGTGGTGAATGTGAGTATAACTCCTGACCTCTTGTTCACTAGTGGGCGCTTGTGTTGAGTTTTAATTCCATAACTTTTCCACTTGCATGCACTGGTAGCAAAGACTTGGACGTCCTGCCTCATCTTCACTTTTACCTCCAGGCCTTTTGTCCTCACCTTCCTCACAGTATCCTTGTTGCCACAGGAGCAGTAGGACTGTAAATAATGTTAAAATATTATGAAAAAAAAAATCAGAGAAGAATTATTTTGCTATTTTAATTAATGCTGGCTTTGATACCATGGCACAGATGAGAAAAGATGTGTGAAAAATAAGATTTATAGATGACGACTGGATGAATGTTTAGAGACAGTGAATAAGTGAATATCCAATAGGAGGGTTGGTGAAACAGTGGAAATGTTGTGGACACAAGAGCCTGAAACCAAAACTCTAGAGGTTAATGAATGTCGCAACGTTCACCTTCGTGGTCATGAACTTTGTGGAGTATCCTTCAGATTAACATCATGGCGCTTCAGTGCAGTTAGTTAGAACTGAAGACTCCTCCACCTTGGACCATGTGAGTGCAGTGTGAAATTAGAACGGTTATTCAAATACTTTCCACTAGGAGGAGATCCTGAGTTCGCATTAAGGTTAATGTCCATCATCTGGCCTAATAATTTCATGGAATCTCCCAGGAGTAGAGGGAGGAAAGTTGCCCCTGCTACACCTCTGCAGGCCAATCACGGCCAAATATGGAGCATGGATCAATGAATATAAAATTAGTGAGTGAATGAGGAAAAAAGTGCCATGACCTTTGGACTTTATTATTGAAACTTTGTCCCTCATCATTTCATACTTCTTCAGTTGAAACAGCTAACAGCTTACAAAGTTACCACCTGACAACAACTTCAGTGACGAAGAAAAACAACAAACCAAAAGAATATCACCGTGTAAAGCTATTGTACATATGTGTAATGAAGTGGTGGAGTGAGCATGGACGTATCTCTGATGTTCTGTTGTGAATCTGAACCTCTTCTTCTCTCTCATCATCCCGTTTACCAAAAGTATGTTTGCTGCTATTGTGTACATACCATGTTAGATCCTGTGACCTATCCTAATTACCCAGAATTCCCCTTACTCCCAAAAAGTTACCACTCTCATACTGACAGTAGATCATTAAGCTATTTTAAACGTAATAACAAATTATTCTTATAGCAACGTTTTCTTACTCATATCTGTGTTTGTGTTGTAGACCATTGTGTATGTTTTCTGTCCATCTTTGTTTTGAAGGAGTTTTTTTTTAAACAGAAAAAGTGAAAGGTAAACCAGGGTTCAGAGCTGGACCAGATGTACGATAATGCCTGTCTTTGTATGATAATTTCACCTTCTACTCAATCAGTGATTCAAAACTTTCCATATGGTATTATGACGTGAGATGCCGTGTTAAAAGTGAAATGGAGAGCACTTTTATTTCCCATGATGACCAAAGAGACTAACCAGCCCAACTGAAATAGGCAGAAACCACCAGCCAATCAAAGGCAGAGTGTGTGGGTCTTCGTCATCCTGCTGTTGACGAATGGTACAACCTGAAAAAATAAGCCTTTTGTTTTATTTAGTGAGACGAAACATGGGAAAAAGGAGAATGCCTAAATAAACTACTAGCTTTTCTGAACGAGGCCAAAAGATGAAAAGTATCGATATTTTCACCCCAGTGAATAAAGTTTGATCCATTCTGATCTTATTATTTTTTTGCAGAAAAAACAGACTTAGCAACTGTGGCTGTCGTTTTAGACTGAACATCCCAGCGCCTACAGACTGATCAGGACCTGTTTGTCAATTTTATTCATGACTAAGAAATTGTCACAAAAACATGTACCAGCACTTAACTTCTGGAACTTCAGAGAACAGAAGTGAATGATGTCTGTCGTCAGCCTGGACCCTGATGTGAACCTTTGAATTCAAGGCTCTAACCGTAGCCTGAAACAAACCACTGTGTCAGTGAAACTCCTACAAACCCTAGTTTATGTTGTCTCAACTGAGGTAAAAAATGCTTTTACACTTGTGACAGATTTTGTATCAAAAGCATTTTTATATAATAAAGGTTCTATTTTAAGGAATGTATTGTTTTTTGTTTTTTTTTCTGGGACATATGAACACATTTTTCTTTTGCAGGCTTCATATAAACATTTTCTCTTGTTCAATTTTAGCACATTATGATCTTAAGGGTAATTTTGTAGCTTATTTGTAAATTTTAAGTTAAAATGTACCTAAGCCAGTATAAAGATTTTGTTTTGGTTACTTTTAGCTGTTTACTGACAAAATTGTACCTTTGGGTAATTTATCAATTTTTTTAAAGGATTTTCAGTCAGTTTGAAAAAAATGAATTAGTGAAAGAAAATGTTATTGTCAATTAAATAGTAAGAGTCCCTTTGTACCGGTTTACTCAGCAACAGAAAAGTAAGAATAAGTATTAAATAATAATAAAAAAAAAGGGCTCGTCCGGGATTTGAACCCGGGACCTCTCGCACCCAAAGCGAGAATCATACCCCTAGACCAACGAGCCTTGACGTATCTCGACAGTAAAAACCTGTTAAACAGAAATAAAAATACACACGACAAGCGGTGTTCCTGTGTTTTGCTGCCATCTTCTGACATCCATAAGAAACTGCGTAATTTTAAAATTGACTTCAATTTTTTTATACACACTAAGCGTAATACAGAAATATATGATATATATAGCGTTTCGGTTGCTATTGCAACACATGTTTGTAATGTAACACGAACCCTAATTTTTAGGCCTATTGTTTTAATAAAAGTGTTTAATTTTAATGTTATTACGACCTGAGGGGTCGTTTTTCCACATTTTCCCGTTTTACTTTTCAGATGACGGCTGCTAGGGAGCTTCCCTAGCAGAGAAGCAGGAGCTAGCTTGTTGTTTGGAACTGTTCCCTTAAGTAAAAAAAGGTATATGCTTATTTGTTGTTGGCATTTTTTGGGGGGGCGGGGTTTGGGGGGGTTAACTCTCTTTCTAACATTTTTGTTAAGTACAGAGCGTTAGATGTGAACATAACAAATATTACCTTATCTTATGTAATGGAAATTTACATGAACAAAGCACGAAGAACAAAAAAAGCTAAGCAACAAGCTAAGGGTTACCTCAGTTAGCCTCCCCAGCTCCTCCCTTAGGCCTACCCTTAGCCCCGCCCCCTTACCCAGGTGTAGTATATAAGGCCTCCAAATGGCTCAGTTGTCTCTCTGGCTGCTCCCTGGTGAGGTTCTCTGTGCTGGTACAGGTAGGTCATGTTACGTTATATGTTAGATTTGTTCTTTTCACTCCTGTTTCTGTCTGTTTGGACCAACTTACTGTTTTGTTAGGCCTGATTAGCGTTTTTGGTTATGGTTACACTAATGCTAACCCTGTTTCCATTCCTTTTTTTTAAGTTTAGATGTAGATTCGTGGCCATGGAAATTAATAACTGTGTTGTTGGTTTTGTTAATTTTGTGCTTTTTTTGTTTGTTTGTTTGTTTTTTTCTTTTTATTGTGGCCTAGGTGTTGTCAGGTGGCAGGCTAGGCCCTGTGGTTGGGACCCTACTCGTGTTAGTTCTACCTAGAGCTGAAGCATGAGCTGAAGCCTCTTAGCTGTTAGCTTCTTTGGTTTTTGTCAAATGAGGTGCTTTCATCTAGTGAAGTTGGCCTCTCTGCGCCTCATGTTGAAGAAGTGGCTCAGATGCAGCTAGTTAGCAGTGTTCTAATGGCGGTGCTGCCCCTACAGGCCTGAGCTGAAGCCTGTTAGCTGTTAGCTGTTGGTTGCTTTGGTTTTATTTCAGTTGGGCACAGAGCTTGAGTTGTGGAAATACCATGCAAGCTAAAGTGTAAAATGCAAACCTAATGTGACTAAATGTAAACCATTTGGATATTTGTGTTTATACATGGTTTGTCATTATTTAAAAAAACAGTGGATATTGTTTTGATTTAGTTTGTGGTCCTTAGTGTTTTAGCTGTGGTCTTCAGGTTTTTTTTTGTTTGTTTGACTGGTTTGTTTTATTTATTTATTTTTTTTTAAGCTTGATTTTCTTTGAGATTGTGTGTTGATTTGTGGTATTGTGAATTATTAACTGTGTGGTTGAATTTGTTAATTTTGTGCATTTTTATTTTGTGTGTTTCTGTTTTATTTTTTTT
>NC_024312.1:1296168-1296418 GCF_000523025.1 Cynoglossus semilaevis | reverse complement strand
CCCGCCCCGCCCCGCCCACTATTACAGTAGTGGCGTTGCACTGACGTCAAAATTGGATTAAGACGTCTGTGCCAGAATATGCCTGCCATCACTCACTATGTTGTATAAATGTCAACAGGAAGCCTTGTCGACTTACGGTTTTACAGACAACCACAAACATCGTTGGGTATGATGATTAATAGGTCTACGGAACATGACGGATACACTCTATGTGAACAGGAAAGACTCAAATGTACTGTATATTGTATGA
>NC_024312.1:1295822-1296068 GCF_000523025.1 Cynoglossus semilaevis | reverse complement strand
CTGTTTCACCAAAAAAGCAACGACTGCTCGCCGGGGTTCTGGGGCTGAAGAGATATTTTAAAGAGATATTATGAAAAACTGCAGGGCGCGCTGGGCTGATGGGCGCATCCTTCAAAATGTTTGGCTGTTGTCATGTTTCTAAATGAAACATTCCTCACATGCCAGCGAGTGTTTTTTTGTTGGAGGGACTGAAGAATTCAGTGTAGATAAAACAGGAGTGTCTACAGTAGTGTGTGTGTGTGTGTG
>NC_024312.1:1294010-1295722 GCF_000523025.1 Cynoglossus semilaevis | reverse complement strand
TTTTTATGAATATTTCAAAAATCAAAATAAGGTCCTTTATGAGAAAACATGCAGAAAAGAAAAAAATTGAAATTCTTTTAAAAAGATTTTCATCAAAAATTTTTTTTACATCTGACCAATTTTTTTAAAAAATGTTCTAAATAATTTTTTCCTAGAAATCACCAATGTGGAGCTCGACGATATCTAAAACGTAAAAATAAATATTAAAATCCGCACTGAAATGTACTTTTAAACCTCTCTGAGGTAAAGGCTAGTAGCAGAGCAGGTTTGTTTAGACCAAATAAATGTAGCTAAACATAGGTTAAACGTAAGAAATAATCTGCTCAAACTTAGCTAACATTTCATAAAACAGAGTTGTGAAAATAGCTAAATGGTGGTGAAAAAAAATACAAGGTAACGATTTTTTTTTTAAGTTTGCCAAATAGATTTTTTTTAAATGAATATATTTAAAAAAAACTTTTCTTTTTCCCCGAATGAAATCCAGGTGACGAAGAGACTTTTTGTCATGTTTGTGATTTTATTGAACTGCATCACTCTACATATCTAGAATTTCAACAAGATATTCTTTAAAGACCATATATTTTTTTTAACATAATACTTGCATCCCTGCAATAAGTCTCTACACATAAGAAGAGAAAGCTGTTTTTTTTTTACTGAAACATACAATAAGAATTAATTTCATTAAACATTGCCATAAAAGTGAATGTTCATCCATGTTTGCCATGTTTTATATATATATATATTTTAACTAGTCATATATTTTATTTTATTACCGTTTATTTCACATCATAGACTTTAGTCTCTGTCTCTTTTATAGGAATACTAGAAAAAAGGAAAAGGAAGGTAAGAAATGCACAAAAACCCATTGAAGAGTAGCATGGCCTCTAACACTACAGCAAAGAAGTTACTGGACATTCAGTTGACATGCACTCAGGGGGAAGGTTATAGAAAAGAACACACCCAGAGGAGGGAAGAGTTACGGCCTTGACGTCTTTGTACCTCAGAGGTGAAGCTGGTGACGGTGACTATTTTTTTTTTTTTCCTCACCAGCTTTTCCTCCATCGAGACCAACTTTTAGTGGCACAACTTTTTAAAAAAAATATTTATTTTGTGATCAAGCACAGGAGTCGGAGGATGGGAATAAAGACACAGAGAGAGAGAGAGAGAGAGAGAGAGTCAGGAATGTATCAACAGGAAACAGTATTGGTTTTTCTGACCTAATTATCTGACCCACTAACACAACCCAGACTGTACCTGTACATTAGAGCATAGCCTCCCCCTGGAGCATGTGGGCTGCATGCTGCTGGACATTGGGACTCTATGGCTGTCAGTGCAGTGATGTCACTGACATGTAAACATCAGTCCAGACAGTTATGGCTTTAGGTTTGTGTTTACGACTCATAAACTCTGTCCGTCACAAGTCACATGCACGTGTGTGTGTCTGCTCTGTCAGGCTTTTACTCTTATACACTGCAGAAAAACATCTTTTTACTGCAGAGGTGAACTGAAGTACAACAAAAAAGTGACCTGATATATATATATATATATATATATATATCCAAAAAGCATATATATATATATAAGGGAATTAATAAAGTAAGCCATGCCAGGCTGCAAAATACAATGTACACGTACACACACACACCCACACACATATATATGTATATATGTACATATATATGTATATATGTGTATATATATATATATATATA
>NC_024312.1:1287909-1293522 GCF_000523025.1 Cynoglossus semilaevis | reverse complement strand
ACACACCCTCACGTTCGCTCTCCTGTCCAGCCTGATGCAGCCCACAGCTCGAAACACCGACACAGTTATAAGCGCAGCTGTATCTTCACAGTTATGTCAGGAGACAGCGCAGAAACAGAGAAAATAGATCCCAACAGTGAGGCGGATGGATACGATGACACCTTTGAAAGCAGCTATCAACAGATTTTAGACGAGCGAGTCACAACTCATCAATCTGATCAACAATAATATTCTCTATGTATGTGGATATATCCTCTTCATCGTACTCAGTATCCTCTAATACACTCTAGCTTTAACTCACAATATTTAATCATTTATTTTACATTGTGCTTTCTGAAGGAGAGTCCGACTTTTTTGTGTCGTGGCCGTACACTGTGGTTATTGGTTGTAATTGTTTTGTTTTTTAAATATCCGGTTTCTCGAATTGAAGGTTGTAATTTCCGAGCGACTAAAACCACAGACTGTATATTAGCATCGAACATATTTATCTGGTTGTAAAAGTAAAGCCTTAAATCCAGACCAAGATTGTTTTCTACCAGTTTGAACGTTACTCTGTACGAATGGTTAGCTGTGAAGAAGTCAGGCTACTCTTCACTCCATTCATGACAACAGTTTATATTTTTCGACACTGTTCATGGTTTTGCTCGCTAGTCTCGAGTCTTTCTACGAACGAGGCGTCACTTTTGTAAACTGTAAGAGAACAAACGGGTGGAGTTCACCACTGGAGTTCACCTCAAGCTAAAATGGAGAATAGTTCAGGATCCAAACACGGCACCTTGAGGAACTCCACTGGTGAACTCCACTCATATCTCCTCCTGAATCATAAACGTCAAACATTCACCGTTTCCTTTCTGAAAAAGATTTGAAACTAACGAGCGAGACCATAAACCGTTTGGAAAAGCACATACTGATGTCATATATGAAACGAAAAAGTTTCTTGAGTTTTTCATCAACTTACATTCATGCGGAGTTACAACAAAGACCAGTGAAGCTAACTTCTGTCTACATCTGGGGCTTCACTTTTGCAACTTGACGCCTACGTCCACTTCTCACAAAGAATGTTCCATAAATCGGTACCACAATAAACGATCATCTGGCCTACGCTAGCCATCAATTACAAGATTTTAAAGGGCCACATCTGGCATTCAAATATCGAGAATTTGAGCTGCAATCTTGCAAGACTTAAACCAAACTAGAAGGAACCAAAGTCCTGTCTTCTCTCCGAATAAGGATAAAATAAACTTTTTCTTTACTAGTGATGTCCGATTATAACTCCACTGGTTATTAAAATAGATTAATAAAATGAGCTGCAATGCTGCCATCTAGTGGCTTTCACTTTCGTATACCGCTGTTTTTTTTTTCCCCAAAACTATTTTTAGGTCCGTATACCGCTGTTTTTTTTCCCCAAAACTATGTTTAGGTCATGTAATTTGGTGAAACCCAAACTTTGCGTTATCGGGTTTTCAATATCGGAGGAAAAAACAATGACAATTCTTGAACATATTACACATTAATGCTAATATTGCCGATAATATCGGTCCCTAATTTTTTATTCGGTTGGTGTCAATTGCGATGCAGATCTCATTGTACCGAAAAGTAAAAGCCTCTCCTCCCACGACATTTTTGCGTCTGTTTGGGACGGTGATGGAAATACGTGTTATTATTGTAAAGGTGGTTGAGCAGCAGAAGAACATTAAGTGGCGTGAGACTTTTTTTTTTTTTTTGCTGATAAGTACAACATTAGCCCACTGCGCATAAATCAAATGCAGCCTTTAAAGCCGTCTGTGCGTCGAAAAGTTAATGCAACTCTAGACTGATGTTGCATAATCTAAAGCCTTCACTTAAAGACGACAAGTGGGCACTTCCCTGCTCAGTAGGAGTCTGAAAAAAAGGAAAAGAAAAGAAAAAAAAAAAAACCTCCTCCAGTGTGTGATGGCGTTTAAGGCTTTATATTCAGTGTGGTTCAGGTGAGTGTCTGTGTTTCTGGTTTTCTCGGTTCAAAAACACTGAACAGTGACTCTACTGTCACCTAAAGATGTCGGTAAATACAAATATAAGAGGTGCGATCTCTACCGCGATCTCTACCGCTAATAGACTCGACTCATCAGCAACTCAGACAAACAGGAGGCGGAGGCAAAAGAATGCGTAGCCGCGTGGAGAACAGTGAGGAGCTGTCTTTTGAGCAGCACCAGGAACTCTCGACTCTCGACAGTTCTTTTTCTTCATTTCCACTCCAACAGGAGTCAGAGATTAATGCTCGGAAATAGAAAATCTAAATGAAATAAAAAGCTACACAGAGACGCAGGTTCGACGCTCAGGGTCAGGATTCATCATCCTCATCGTAACAAGTGCTTCACATCTGAATGGACTTTATTCTCACAGCAGCCGTTATGGAAATCCGAGGACTTAAAACGAAGATTAATCGAAAATTAACGAATCACCTAGCCTTGGATTTGTGTTAACGTGAGTAAAAAAGGGAACAATCGTCACTTTTTCCACCCATAAGTTCAGGGTTTTATAATCATCCCAACACTTTACATTATGTAGACAAGGGATCCCCAAACCCTGGTTCGTGGACCGGTATCGGTCTGTAGATAATTTGGTACCGGCCGTGCGTTTTTTTTAAATTTTATTAATTTACAGGTATTTCAGACATAAACTTTGATTTCCTGATAATTTAGTTTGAATCATTTTCACAGCTGAGTCATCAAAACGGCTGATGTTAACCCTTTTTACAGCTGAGTCATCAAAACGGCTGATGTGAGAATAAAACCTAAAAAAAAAATTGTCATTAAAAAAAAGTGACATCTACAAACAATAGTATTATGTGTTAAATTCTAGTTTGTTTTTCTTCCTTCAAAACATTTCCTGCTACATGGAAACCTCAACCCTGCGGTCTGTGCTACATGAACGAACTCCGCCTCACCAGTGGCTCGAAGCTACTTTACAAACCAGAAGGTGAAATAATCTGAAAATCTTGGAGCTGGAAAAAGTGACTTGGAGAAATGTTGAAACAATCTCACACTGTTGATGCAGTCGACACCAATGACTCGCGCTGTGTAAACATGTACTTACAAAAGAGTTTGGTGGAGTGAGGGATAAAAACAGGATGAGGAGGCGGGAGTAGGTCAGAGATGGTGGGATGCAGGAGGAAAGGGACGGTTCTAGGAGGTGTAAACGGGACTTGAGGAGGAGGTACAGGAGCGTCCAGGAGTCTTGGTGTGTTTTCATGCTCAGGCTCGGTTCACACTGCACCAGGCGGCTGCAACGGAGGAAAAGGGGGGAAATACCTGTTAGAGTTCACATAACGAGTGTTTCAAAGCTACGTTTTTTTGCTAAGATTTTTGCTAGCTTGTAGCTCGCTATTTCTGAAAAAAAAAACACACTCAATCTTCTGGCAACTTTTAATTGTTTTGTTTTTATTTCAATTATTAAATTGATCCCTCAACACTTGGAACGGCTAGTTGATCCAGATCAAAAAAAAAAAGCCTAGGGTGTCAAACATACGGCCCGTGGGCCAAAACTGATCCGGCCCAACCCACTTGATGAATTTTGAATATAAAAAAATATATATTTTTTTTTTTTAATTATGTATTTATTTATGTACTTTTTGTATAAATTCAAATGGGAAACTTTTTGTTATTTATAGGTAATTATGTTATAATTGTACTGGTCCGTCCCGCTTGACATCTCTTGATTTTTTTTTTAAGAAATAAAGGTGACAAAATAGACCAATATAATACAAATTATAATATATAATAAATACATCGTACTGTTAAAAAAAACACCCAAAATGATTATTAAAGTCAAGGCTAACAGAAAATAACAGGATATTTACAGTTGATGTAGGAATGGAAAAAAGAGAATTGATCCCACAACCAATCAGACGGACTTTCTACTTCCTGACTGACCTGGCACGGCGACAGAAGACACGGCCTCTGGCTGGCACAGTGTGTCCACCTTCACATGCTGAAAGGCTTTGTTGGGAGGAGACTGGAGATGTCTGTAATCAGAGGAGAGAAAAAACCCGTACTGAGTAGAGTCTCACGTCTGCAGCTGCCCCGGCCTGGGGCTTTACTGTAACTGCTGAAATATTAATGTGACTGCTGGAGCAGCAGCAGTACTGTATCATCACTAAACCATCCGGACTCCATAGTGGCTCAACGGTTGGTGAGAGGACAAAAGTTTGTTCATTAAGTGTTGATGAGGTTTTTTTTTTGTTTGTTTTTCTTAATCGAGGAATGTGAAAAAAATAGACAGTGAAAACAAACAACAAAATTCACATTTAGTAAAGACCTAGTAATAAAGAAATATTTATTTTAGTTTAATAATAGTCCAAACATTTAATTTCTGAATCCGATATAAACCGATACTGATATTCTGGAGTAGTGGTGCCCTGGTGCATTTCCGAATCTGATATAAACCGATACTGATATTCTGGGGCAGTGGTGCCCTGGTGGTTAAGGAAGTGAAGTGCAGCCCGCTCACAAAGGTGATGGGTTTTTCATTCTTCTCCCAAAATGAAATACTATTAAAGGCCTGAGCTGCAATGCTGCCATCTAGTGACTTTCACTATCATATACGGCCATTTTTCCCCAGAAATATTTTTAGGTCACACATCATTTGACGAAACCCAGTCATTGCATTATGGGGTTTTTATTACTGGAGGAAAAACCGATAACGATTTTTACAGATATTACATGATTATGCTAATATCGGGATGATATTATCGGACATTCCTATTTAACATTTATACTCCTTGCCGCTGTTTCTACATATAAAACCTTCATAGTAAAATGCCTTTATGTTAAAAGACAGACATTTAAATTACTGCAGTAACCATTTTAATTTTGCAGGAATATTAGCCTTACATTTCTGAGCATTTAATTATTTTGGGAGGAAAAACTTTATATAAAACCTTCAAAAATTAATTGGATCTGTTACAGGAATAAAAGTTTTGGGCAGCAGTCGTCTCTGTGCAGCTTTTACTTTGACTGATCCTGGCTCATTTTTTAATATCACAGCAGGTCACAGCTATTTTAAATGCATTAACACTTTTCCCCCCCCCCCACTGTAAATTAGTTTCCAACTCGCACACAATCAAAGAGCAGCAGGAGTGGGGCAGATATTAGAGTCTCATTTTAAGGATTAAAATGTTTCATTTAGAGAGAGCCGTGATTGAAAAAACCCACCTCTTCCACTCCTCCTCCCCGTCCCAGAACTCGTAGACCACGAAGGATAGACCGTCGGGCAGACGCACAGCAGTCACACTGGAGGGAGAGAGAGGAAGAGAGAGAGGGAGAGAGAGAAAAAAAAAGTTAAAGATAAATGTTGTCCAACGCAGGTGATTTACAGCAGCAAACCTCCTAAAATCTTTTTGTTTGTGGAAGCCATTTTTTCTTTTTCTTTTTTACACAGTTTCACAGTGGTTCAACGTCAGCTCCTGATTTCAATGTGCAGCAGTGGATACGAGTCCTGCTCCTCAGGCTCCAGGATGAGTAGGAACCTCCACAGGCTACACTTGTGTCTGTCATCTGAACGTGTGCAGCCCTGCAGCTTCCTCTCTTCACAGTTTCCTGCCTGTAAAAAATCTGTAGTTTGACAGTTGTACTA
>NC_024312.1:1277460-1287869 GCF_000523025.1 Cynoglossus semilaevis | reverse complement strand
AATGGAAAAGGAGCAGTGTCAGCAAGAAAAATGTCCATACGAGGACAAGAGTCCCCACAACAACGGTAAAAAAAAAAAAAAAAAAGAGTCCCCACGAGTATTAAGTACCAGGAAACACACACACGCAGACGTGCGCAACCAGCCTGTCTGTAGAAAACAGAGTTAGTGCTGGCACCAGAGCATGTGAGTGAAGTGGACTGAAGCGGAACAATGAGAATTTCTGCTCAGTGCTCACAGACTCACTGCTCACACGCCGCCGCCGCCGCCCATTTCTGACCGCTCTCTGATGAAATGACCACATGGTTCGTGTCCAAAAAGCTGGACTGGATGTTGTGCTTCCTCTGAGTTCATAGTGTTTTATCTTATCACTTACAATGATCTGAGAATAACTTTTAAGAATGTTTTTGCCGTTCTTCTCTTTTAGCTTCTTTTATGCTATTCGGCTAACTTAATGTTTTTAAGTTTTTTTTTTTGTTTTATTTTATTTAGCGAAAGGTGTTTACTGTTTATTTATAGTTTATAGCTAATTGTACTTCTTTCTAACTTCTGTCTTTTTCTTACTTCCAGAATACACCTGTATAACTAATTACATGGCATTTTGATGCAGTTGTGCTGTCCTTTCTTTAGCCTTTTGTCAAAACTATATATATATATATATATATTAATTGTGTTGTTTAATTTATCTTACCTTTCAATAATAAACTATAGGACATTGGTATTTTACAGTGATGATCACTCCCTGCAGTTCCGCTCTTAAACTGTAGAGGGCATTGAGGGACAGGCTACCATCTTCTGCTGCCAAACGCTGAAAACAAGTGTTATTTTTAAAAATGAAATAATAAGCGGAATGAGCCCTGCTGGAGGACATAATAAAGTGTTTGTCATGTAATCACACATTCATCCCCAAAGATAACGAGGAGAAAAAAAGACAAAACTGATTGAACTTTGAAAATGACATTTGGTTTGTGCAAGATTGAAGGGAGAAAAATGAGAAGGGACAAAAAAATAATATAATCAGTGACAAAAAGCAGCAGCAGCAGAAGGAGGAGGAGGAGGAGGAGGAGGAGGAGGAATAAAGAGTCTGCTCACAGGTCACAGGAATCCTCCCAACATCTGCACACTGATAAATTATTTATCTCTGTCAGTTTCCTACGGTGTGGAGTCACTGAGCTGCACTGACTGCTAGTCATAACAACAAAAGCAATCACGTCCACATACTCTACTGTTAGTCAATGCGTAAATGCCTTTTGGTCAAACAATTCTAATCACATGACAGAGAGACAGAGGGTTAGTCCAGAAGGAGCTAACAGAAGCTAACAGCAAACGTAGGAAACGTATGAAAAGATAAGCTGAGAAAAAGCTGAAGTTTGAACTGAAAATGGAAGAGTTAACGTCCAAATCAGGTCAAAAGTGAATATTAAAGATAAAAGCAAAATATTCATCAAATTGGATCTAAAAATGGCTGAAGCTCTAAGCCAAAAATGTGAGAAGAGATAATTGTTAGCTTAGACGAAGCCCGAGCTAAGAAACTGAAAGAAAATAACAATTAGTCAGCAATTTAGCAAAGTAGAAAAGAAATTACAGCTAAAACAAGTAAATAAAACAATAAAAAAATAAACAGAAATGAACCTAATGTAAAAATATAAAAACAAACATAAATGTAATCATAGCAACCAAATATAAATTAATGAAAATAAAAAGAATTTGGAGAAAAGGCAACTTAAAAAATGTTACTGAATCTGACTTATGAAACCACGCAACGTTTCTTCTCAGTCCGAATTTTATTGGATTTTTACCACTAAACAGGATCACGATGTATAAAAGTGACATCCTGTTTTTTCTGAAGGAGACTAGGTTTACAGGTCAGAGTTTTTCAAACGTCCACCTCGGCCCACCTACAGCCGGGGACTGATCGACTCCCACCTGCATTAAGAAGCACAACTGAAAGTGACGGTTCGGTCGCAACGTTTGTTACTGAGACTGTGAAGTGTGTGGGAGCTGAGAGCAGCAGAACTCTCCATCAGCAGCATCAGACTGCAGCCCGTGATAACAGCCAGGCCCTGAAAAGGTCAGCGTTGATCACCGCATCGACGGCCGAGGGTCATTACACAGTCGGTCCTGATTGTTCCTTCTAACGGTGATGACGAACGCCACGGGTGTCAAACTCATTTTCACCAGGGGGGCCACGGGGGGGCCACATCAGCAGTTCCCCTTGAAGATGTAGATGTAACTCTATAAAGTATTAATAAATGTTTCTGCAATGGATTAATATTTATATCAGTTATGAGACTCTCTCATAAATATTAAGAGAAATTGAATAAAAATTCCTTGATCCTACAGCAAGCAAACAGTTCTGGGATCAGACGAGGCAGAGAGAGTGTGCATCTGGGGACATGGTTCTGTGTACGTTTATGCTTGTTTATGAAACCGTGCAAGATGTATTCTGATTGGTCAGTTCTGCTGAGTAGACCATTCCGTCGTCAGTGTATCTTGGTATTTATCTGTTTTCTTCTAGACCCAGAAGAACGACTACCGTCCGGTGAAAGTCTTTTTGCCGATTGGCCCCAGGGCCCACTTGTCCCTACGTACCTGGTAAATAAAACCACACTTTTTGCCGATTCCCTACGTACCTGGTAAATAAAACCACATTCGTGTTTTACACCAGTCCAGCCTTAACAAATCTTAAACAGAATGGAAGAGGTTTTAGTGGGAGCTGAATGCTGCCTGCTGCTAAAACAGTGCTGGGCTCAGCATCGATAAAACTGGGAGCCAGTTTCTGATTGATCACCGGAGCAGAGGAGGTTTCAAACTGCAGCCTTTTCTGAGGTCAGGACATCCAGGCTAAAGTTTCTTGCAGAAAAGAGCCGGTGCTCAGCCCCTCAGGGTCGGTGACCGCCTCAGACCTGCAGCTTGGTTTTCATGGCAACTTCAGCAGAGACACTGCAGCACACGACGTCAAACAACCTTCTCTGGCTCCGCCGCCTCGCTGCCCCGGTCCTGGATCCAGCATCCGGTCTCACGACTGCAGGCTTGGCTCTGAAATTGCCTCTGCCTCCACTCACAGGCAGCATTTTATTAAAAGGCAACATGCTGCCACTGTTTTGTTGGCAGGTCAGAAAATGTAGTGAGATAAAAGTGAGATGAGGTGGAGCTGTAAAAATATCTGGACTCCACTGATGTTATGACTTGGTGCTTAGCTCTGGCACCCTGACGGTTCCTGCCCTGATGGAACGTGGTGCGGATGTGATCATGGGCAAACTCAGACGCAGCATCTTCGGCAGCAGATACAGCTCTGTATTAATGTTATCTCAGATTTGCAGACTGACTTTTTTCCCCCTCCTTTTCTCCTCTTCCTTCAGACCAACCGGGTGTCAGACGGCTGCCTTGTAAAAATCAGATGTTCTTCTGTGCCTTCAGTGATGAGTCTGCTGCTGTCAGGACTGATATTTGCTGTAATTTATTTTTTAAATCTGTCACCTTGAATAAACACATCAGGAGTCGACCTCAGATTTACGACTCATTTCTGCTGAGATAGATCGCTAGAAGAAAATCTGAGGGCACATTTAGCTAGCTATTTGTAGGCTAATGCACATTAGTGTGTACGTCAGTGTGTACAATCAGCAGCAGCAACAAGCTAACAAGCTATTGTCACCACTGCTTCAGAGACACGCAAAAATCGTCCACCTCTCACTGTACCTGAGTGTCCAAGGTTAGCATAGCCGGTTAGTTTAACGTCTCGTGAGGATTAAGGCCCAGGTATTAGGTTATCTTGTTTCCATATCGGAGGAAAAACCGGTACTGATTCTTACAGATATTACATAATTATGCTAATATTGGGACATCCCTAATATTTTTTTTATATATAATATACGGAATATATATATGAATATATATGCATATATATCCGTACCACCCGTACCAGTGTCGCCCCCTGTGCCTCACGTCATTAAACGTCGCAGACTTACTGAAAGCAGTCTTTCTGAGCGGAGACGTTCTTCAGGTACTGCTTCAGAGCCTCGCAGAACTCTCCCAGCTTCTTCTGGGAAACCACCATCTCCTGACGAATCAGCAGCAAGGACTGCACAGAGAGAAACAAACAAAAAAAAAAACACAAACATAAACATAAACACAGACGTGAATTTTCCTGGATTTTCAATTAAGCCTTTGTAATTTTTACGACCAAACACTGATATATATATATATGGCTGCGTGTGCTGCTCGACAAATTACTTTCCTACCCAAAATGCTTTGCTCTGCCCTCTGTGTAATTACTGTTTATATCATATTGACTGGATTCGCTGCTGTGCTTTTAGTCAGAATGAAGGTCTTTGGTTATAAAGAGCAGAAACAGCCCGGGTTAATGACTGCAGGACACACAGTGACATCAAACACAGGGCAGAGATGCTAATATAATTAGCTGACAAGAAAAGAAAAAAAGCACCATGACTCACTTCAGGGTAAAAACACACTAGAAATATTTAGTTACACACTCACTCCCTCACAGGCGACATTTTTGTAAAATGTAACTTTCAGATCTTTGCCTGTGGGAAAAGATCATTCAGGCCAACTGTGTGGACGGTAATTAGGAAATAAAGTTCCTTTTTTTTTTCTTGCAAAAATTATATTTGAATAAGTTCCTTTTTTTCTTGCAAAAATTATATTTGAACTGACTTACACAGTGGGACCCCGTGTGGGGAAGAAATGCGAACCACATCGACCAAGTCCATGTGTTGACTTCAGGTTCAAACTCAAACTCGCCGGTTATTTTTTTTTAATTTTTTGCTCAATAACAAACATCGTGTTTTTGCCGTATATCGGTACATTTCTTTTTAATATAAAGGTGAATATTTCTGGCTGACTTTTAGAAACTTACATTTTATTTTGAGTCCAATTATTTAACAGTTTTTGGCTGTTTTTGGGGTGACTTTAATAACTACATTCATGTAGGACGTCCGATTATATCGGCCAATGGATATTATCGGTTGATATTAGGTTAGTTAAGTAATATCGGTTTTTCCTCCGATAATGAAATCCCGATATCGCAATGCCTGAATTTTGCCCAGATGATGTGACCTAAAAAAAGTTTTGAAGTGAAAGTGAATTGTTGTTATTGTGACAGACGACTGCAGACAATAAAATGTGTCATCTGCCTTTAACTCAAACGGCCGCATATATCGGTATCAGTTAATATCAGAATCTAAATTAAGTCTTTGGACATCGGCATATCGGATATTGGCAAAAAAAAGTATCGGACATCCCTAATATTTACCATAACTTTGTCATAAATTTGTCAAGGTGTTTGAAGGTACAGTACATCGTTGAATAACTCCGGCCCAGTTTTGTTTTTTTACAATATTTCACTCCTAACTGAAACCCAGCCGTGATATTTTTTCCAGCGAGTGCCGTTGCAGAATCATCACATCGTCAAATTAGGCAATAAAATGAAACATGTTCTTGTTTAACTTTTCGGTGAGACGGCTCATATCCTGCGCCGGGCGGATATTAGCTACAGCCTGGAAGCGGTCGACACATTTCCACCCACTTGTGTGTGAGTGCGTTTACCCAGTTTTTGATTGTGTGTTTTATTGCCGTGTAACAACTGTTTATCTCTCCGCAACGCCGTTCATCTGGCGCCATTACCACAAATGGCTGTCATGTGGCAAAATCCCTTCAGCGACATTAGGATGCATGAATGAACCCAGTAAAGAGTGCGAGCGGAGCGCGTGTGATTTATGAGGCAATGATTCGGTGAGCGTGTTCCTGTGCATCGCACACAACGGTGAACAAAGCTGACGGAGTTACGACAGCTGCACCTGAACACACACACACACAGACACACACATTCTACCAACTCAATTAGAGACACTACATTGTCCAGCAACCTTACTTAATCCAATCATCACCACTCCATTAACCATCCTGCCTCCTTGACCAAATCAGTCCAATTACATCCTCCCCTCTGACACCGTGACTTTGTACCGGTGGTAAATCACCGGCCGTTTTCACTGCGCTGCTAAAACTCGTGTTAATATTTCATCACTAAATAAATGTGTTTCTGTCTTACAGTGGTCAGAAAAGACCCCAGAAACTAAAGTGATGATGTCACTCTGTACTGTTTTGTATGAATCATGCTCTTTATTATCGTTCGCCTTTTTTAGAGGAGTTCCTTAATTATCGAACATAGGCCCCTCGTTATTCCTGTTGTATTTCTTTGGCACAAGTTGAACGACTTCAAAACTTCACTTCAGTTTTTTTTGTTTGTTTTTTACACCAGTGTTGGATTAACATTGAATTACTTTTAATTCTATAATTAGGTAATTGAAAAACATAACGTTCTTACTGAAGCTTTTGTTTCACTACCAACACTACGAAGAATAATAAACAGCCAAAGACGGACACGATATTTAATTAACTTAAATATTTCTTTCTACCAAAACAGAAATTAATTTTACCAATATAATTAAAGAAAAAATATGTAAAAATAATGCAATTAGATAGCTAGCTAGCTAGCTAGCTAGCTAGCCAGATAGATAGATAAGATAGATTAGATAGATAGATAAGATAGATTAGATAGATAGATAGATAGATAGATAGATAGATAGATAGATAGATAGATAGATAGATAGATAGATAGATAGATAGTAAGTCACACTCTCTGTGTCCAATCATCTTTTCCAGCTAAAGTTAATAACTGACTAAACTGTACTGAGACACGTGCTCAGAGCTGAAGTTTTCAACGGTAAGATGCCACTGAAGCGTGACGTTTGCCAGCTGCTTATGTGCTGAAGTTAAATGTCAGGCAGCATTTTCCCATTTCAGTCTCTGATTACGACTTGGTGAATGTCATGTTTACTGTAGGATTTAGAAGTCGCAGTCGAGGTTCTAATAAAATCGGGATAAAAAAATCTAAGCCTGGTGCCGTACGTCGGTTTGAAGAGATGAACTTTGATATTTCATCTGTAAAGTTGCTCTGCGTCAAATGTGTTTAGTTTAACTTTAATCTCATTTGAATTGAATTGTATCTCACATTTACTTTACTCAATGTTTTTTAATTATCGAAGTATCGAATTTCTTTTCTCTTTTGTTTTCAAAATGTAATCTATTTTCGCAAACATTTAGTAAAAATTAGTAAAAATGTGATCAGTTTGTTTTTCCTCCTAAGTAGTTACTATGTGTCGGCTAACCTTGAGTAAAAATGTGGTCAGTTTGTTTTTCCTCCTAAGTAGTTAGGATTTGTTTTTACTAACTTTTAACTATTTTCTGGGTCAGTCCTTATTTTTTTGTAACCACTTGTGCATTTATTTACCTTTTGGAATTTTTTGGCTTTTTTTAAAAATCCTGACTGCTCAAAAACAACGGAATCTTTTAGTGTTTCTACAACGATGTTTTGTTTTTTGTTTTAATATTTAGCCTCCGTTAACGTATCATTAAAAAACAATAAAAGAAACGTTTGTCAAAACAGAACAGTGAACAGATACTACATCTGAAGCCTACTTCAGTACCATCAGTACCTGGGCCGTACCATGTGAAACCATGTGAAACCATGGTCCGTTTGTTCGGTACAATCCTCTCATCATCCACTGATTTTCACCACAACATTTTCAGGCTCAGACTTTAGGTTTTTAGGTCATGTTCTGATCCAAGGCAGATTAAGGACTGATGTTTGTAGTCTGTGACTATTATGGGATGGTGATTACATAATCTCTGTTTTCTCTGATATAGAAAGACAAGTGTGTGTTTTCCTGCGCTTTTCAGGGTGGTAACCCACTGGGTATGGAAATGAGGGGGAGTACAGGGGTGTGTGTGTGTGTGTGGGTGTGTGTTATGAAACTAACGTTGCCATGGGAACTGGGAAATACCAGTTCCTCATATGCAGGTTCCTCATCCTAACACCTCTCCTCTCCTCGTTCCACATTCTTCATCTAACGTCTTCTCCCCCCGGACTTTTCTCCTCTTTCTTTCTTTCTTTCTTGGCCCAGTTTTCAGCTTTACATTTGACACACACTCCCCTCACTTTTACACACCGACATCTCCTGTACTGTTCCCTCCCTCCTGCTCTCACCCTTTCCTCTCTCCATGTTCATGGAATCCCTCATTAATTCATTAAAAAAAAAAGGGAAAGAAAGAAAGAAAGAACGAATTCCTCATTAGTGCGGAGGTCATTTGCATATCCCGCCTCAGTGAGATGGATGACTACAGTGTTCTGGCCCAAGGACTGCAGCAGTGGGAGAGAAAGAATAAACAGCTCAGAGCAGTTCACCGGCAGCTCGTCTTATTATTATGGTCTGTTCCAGCCTCCAGCAGCACCAGCCGCCGCGCTCTCTGGTTATTTGCTGAACAAATTACCAACGGAGGCAAAAAAAAAAAAAAAAAAAAAAAATTCAAGGACTTTGACGAAAATTCCCATTTCCATCTGCAAAGTGAAGTAGGTGTCAAGAGCCGGATTCCAAACGCTGTCCAGAATGTGGGCCACACACAGACCCACAGTGACAGGGAATTACTTGTCATTGTGACACAGCACTGCACACAATGAAATGTGACCCCGGCAGCTTGGGGATTCCAACCTGAAACCTTCCGGACCCACGTCCGCACTAATGCCCACCTTGCCCTATTTTAACTGTGTGGCCAGAAGAGGGCGACAGCTGATGAATGAAACTCTAAATGCTACTGAAAGAGTCTAAAAAAAAAAGTCTTGAATCTGTTTCAACAACCCCCACCGGTGCTGTGGGTAGTTGATGAAGTCACCGTTAACTGCCCCAGAAACAGATTTACCCCCAGGATATAAAAGACAAATCATTTGTGTCATGTGCATTTAAAAAAAAAAAAAATTATGAATGGGCTACAGATGGTGCGTGGTCTCAGGCTTAGTGCCTTCATAAAACCTGAACTATCCCTTTAACAGCTAACGACAGACATATGATCGTCGAAGACGGTGGATTTGAAAGAAGATGGAAGTGTTCTGCCTTCAGCTGCCAAGAGAAAGTAATTGTTTGGATGGATGTGTGCGACGGAACGGTCAATGAAATCAATTAAAGAGAGAAAAGCAATAAAGTCAAGACGTATAGAGAGAGAACGCACACACACACACACACACACACAGATGGACATAGCTAAGTATTTCAAAGCAAATAAGTGTATTTTTAGTCATTTTTTATCATTTGTTCCGGAAATTATTGGTATAGTATATCACTGTCATCCAAAGTTGGCGTACCAAAAAAGTCTATTTTTTCTGAATTTTAACAACAAAAATGGACATAGCTAAGTATTTTAAAGCAAATGAGTGCATTTTTAGTCATTTTTGAGAAACTTTTTTTTTTCGGAGATTTGTTCCGGAAATTATTGGTATAGTATATCACTGTCATCCAAAGTTGACGTACCAAAAAAGTCTATTTTTTCTGAATTTTAACAACAGAAATGGAGATAGCAAAGTATTTTAAGGCAAATGAGTGCATTTTTAGTCATTTTTGAGAAACTTTTTTTTCCGGAGATTTGTTCAGGAACTTATTGGTATGGTATTATACTGTGATCAAAAGTTGACGTACCAAAAAAGTATAATTTTTCTGAATTTTAACAACAAAAATGGATATAGCTAAGTATGTTAACCTTCCTGTCGTGTTCGGGTCAAATCTGACCGACTGTTGATTCTAGTGGGAGTTTATCACTCAAACAATGAGGCTAAAAAAAGTCTATGGGATGCAGAGTCTGGCAGGCCAATATTCCCGGCAACCACCCACCCACTCATACACCCACACACACACACACACTTGATAAGACAGTGTGTGTGTGTGTGTGTGTGTGCACTCTGTCACTTTGAGAACTTAATGGACTACACTGCGTCTCAGCAGAGACTGAGGGTGAGAAAAGAAAAAAAACCCAAGCGATAAGACTCCACAGAGGCAGATGAGATGTGGGGCGGGGGCTGATTAATGCACGTGGTGGGAGTGTTATTGAATTTATAGAGAGAGTAAAATCACCCGAGCCCCGAACACAAACAGCCACCAGGGGACTCAGGAGCCATTCAGGGAGCCAGGGTTTCACCAACGCTCGTACATCAAGATGCCGAAAAAGATCCAGATCTCACAGCACTCCACTGACCGACCCGGCTGTCAGACATGATCGACTCTCATTGGTCGCAATCTTGGAACCATGGAAGAACCGTGGTATAGAATGTAACGACGCCCGAGAGCCAGCTGCTCTGACACTTAGTCTCAGTTTTTAGTATAAAGATGTTTTAAAAAATTGTTCTTAAAAGATATTTCAGCGTTAGTCTGTAGCTAATTACCAGATGATGAGGAACAAATGCGGAGAAAAAACATTAAACGATGGGAAAATGTATAAAAAAAAAAAAAAAAAAAAAAAAGGAAAACCTCCCATTTCAACAACTTATAAGGCGGGCGGTCTTTCGCCCC
>NC_024312.1:1273421-1275915 GCF_000523025.1 Cynoglossus semilaevis | reverse complement strand
CTGGAACAGAGGGATCTACATTTGGAATCACTCGAGAAGAAAGAAAAGAAAAAGAAAATGAACCAACACCAGGAATATTGGACTGGGAGTTGGTGAGAAAACATCAATAACTGATGGAGGAGACTGATAGAGTTTTGTGAAATGAAACATCACGATATTTCAGTGTATCAATTAATCAGGCTTAATCCAGATTATTCCACAGCTCTGTGAATTAAAAAAACAAATGGTTTAAAAGCTTTAAAATTTAAAAATCAATGCAATTTTCCTACTGTGACACAAATGAACAGAAAGTAGAAATTGAAATTAATTTGGCTTGCTGCGCCCTCCCTGTCGTAATTTTGAGCTCCCCTAGGGGGATCCAACCCCCGCTTTGGAAATCACTGCTACATAGCGAGCTAATGAACTTTTTTTTTTTTTTTTAAACCATTACAGAGGAATGTTAAGACCCCCAAAAAACTGTAAAGCGTTTCTCATTTATTCCACTTTGAAGTTCTGAAATCACATCGTTTTTCAGACAGAGAGATTTTTGTTCAATATTAAAGTCTCACTCCTCAGACTTTTAGCCTCTGCTCTCAGATCATCACGTTCTGGTTCTATCTCAAAGGAAGAAGTGACATTTCTACGTCTGACCTCGCCCGAGCAGGAGACCCTGGTGGGGATGTCCCACGTTCCCACAGGAGGACAATCTGGAATGTTCTATGTCACCAGGATTAACCCACTGCCTCTGTGCCCTGACCTGGACAGAGTCAAAGCTTTGTATCAACTAGAAACTGTCGACATACCGTAGAGCATTTTACTTCTAGAATATTCTAGAATGTGGCCAAATGTGACGAGTTACAAATAAGTAAATAAATAAAAAGGCCAGACCTCCTATTACATAATCTCAGTATGTTTTGGACTTAATCAATTAAAAAATGTAAATGTGAAAATATGAATTTCCCACACGTACCACTAGAGGTAGGCGTACCACAGTTTGAGAACCACTACGTACCACTGGAGAGCGCACTACTCCCAGAGGTACGCGTACCACAGTTTGAGAACCACTGTTCTAGAGTTTTCTAATTCCTAATTATGATTTCTTTCTACATTTGATGAAACATTAACTCTCAGTGATAACGTTATTCCACTCTCTCTCTCTCTCTCTCTGTGTTTATCTCGCTCTCCCCATCTTTGATCTAATGTGTTCTATTCTATTCTGTCTCTGCTTTTGTTGAACTAAGTGTAGATTGAGGTCAAAGTCGAGTCTTTGTTGTGAAGTACTTAAATGCACCGTGACCTCCTTCTCTCCGACTCCTCTGCCTTGAGAGCTGAGCTTAATTCAAAAAGCAGCTGCAGAGAGCGCCACCTATTCCTACGGCCATTTCCATATTTATCTTATCACTGATTTTATTTTCCACTAGAGCCTTAAAAAAAAAAAAGAAAACCCACCCTCACCGTCTCCCCTCGCGTCCTGACAACCTGCTCCTTCATCTGCCTCTCAGCAGAGAATCCATTATCTCTAAATGACTTTTCTGTCGTCGCTGCCGTTTATTTCCGTATCTCAACCTTCACCATTTTAAAAAAAACCAAAAAACGCAGCCACGACAACGATGTGTCACCTCTCTGTTGTTTTTCCATCCGTTTCTGTTTATTATCCGTTATGGCTTTTTTAATTGCTTTGTTCTGCCAGTAAATGCGAACAACAGTAAAAGAAAAAAAAAAAAAAGTGTCATCTCCGCTTCAGCGTTTGTTGTTGGCAGAGTTACGTTATATTTTACCGCAGAACGTGCGACACAGAGTTTGGCAGGGATTGGAAGAAAGCGCAGAGAGTTACTGAGAGGATATGGATTTTAAAATATATACAATACCTCTGTGGGGAGTTAAGTGTGAGGGGGTGCAGGGGTGGGGTGTCTGCCAGATGGTGGATTCATAAAAAAAAAAAAAGATTATTTGATTATTTTTATTTCAGACTGCATAACATCAAACGTTAATGTTTTTTGAAACCTGAGTTAACGTAAAAAAAAAGATCCAGATTTTTTAAGACCTGGAGTTCGACTGACCTCAGTGTTTTACACCTTTGAAGACGAGTTATTTGGCTTTGATGTGATAATTAGTTCCACAGCAGCAGGATTTGAGTCACGGAGGAACATGTTCGCTGTTAGAACGTCATCTTTTCACAATCAAATCTTTCATCCCTCGATGCGTCACCGCCGCAGACGCACCACAGGTTATTGAAGAGTCGATAATACGTTTGTGAAAATGTCTTCTAAGGTCAACATTTTCTGGCACACGGTTAACACCCATACATTCTAGGATTTAAACCAGAGGAACAGCAACCTAATCTCTGATAAAACATTGCTCCTTTATTGGGCAATTCTCCCCAACACTATACTACAATACATTATTTCCGCCACTTGCACATCTGCCTTACATGAACAACGTCCTGGGTTCGAGCTCCAGAGGAACCAGACTCTTGGCGCCTCCAAGAGGCAGCCCGCTGCAGCAGACTTACCAA
>NC_024312.1:1254304-1272953 GCF_000523025.1 Cynoglossus semilaevis | reverse complement strand
AGACAAGGTCGGGGAGTGGGCGTGGGGGATTGGGGGAGTGATGAAGGCTGCAGGAGGGTGCATAGAGTTATGCAAAAATGAAGAGGATCGTGACCTTCTGAGGAGATACCTGGGTATTCTTGAGGAGGGGGTTCTCGAGAGCAAGAGGGTCAGAGGGCGTTAGTAATATGTTCAGGACTGGGAACCAGTAAGAAAATGTGGGAAATTAAATGTAAATTAGAGAATTGAGTAGTCGATCTTAGATACACGTCTTATATACAGTACATCAGGCAAGAGTCAAAGACCAGAGCAGTCGATCTTTTGATTAGTGAGAAGAAGATAAGGAAGGTGTGAACTAGTCTGGATCACTTCTGGGCCGCTCTCTGTGTGTACCATGGGAAATTATGGTCTAAAGATGACTACAAATAATCTGTCTTCATTGATCTATGTGACTGTGACGAGCAGAACAATGAGATACTCTTCCAGCAGGTTGCAGCACATCAACAGATATCGAAACAAAAACATAAAGAGAACTACCAGGAGTTGCTGAAGGCTATCGAAACAAAAAAATAAAGAGAACTACCAGGAGTTGCTGAAGATCTCTGTGTGTTTCTTTCTTCAATTCCTGTGAGTATATCAGTGCTTGTTCAACTAAACAGGCCCAGGTTTCACCAACTAAAATCGTTAGACCTGTAGATGCTGACCAAACCAAAGTTCACACAGTAAAAGAACGAAGAATCTTCTCCTTTCATGTGTTCATCTTGCGGTCCACAAATATGCTCCTCAACAGCCATGGTTACAGACCGCGGGCCACCATTTGCTACTATCACTGCTCCAGTTTCTGAAAGTGGTACTAAAAATAAAGTTATAAATGTAAAAATTCCAACAATCATGGAGATCAGCGACAAGGTACAAAAACACAGAAGAACAAGTGAAGTTACACGGTTAAAAAGGTCGGAGTATTTCTACGAGGGAAAGTCAAGTTGTACGTCTGCGATCTTTCGACCTGAGCCCGACACTGACTGAGCCGCTAATGCACCACAGAGACTCGACTGCACTAAGACCATTATCTCATGCTGGCTGCTATTACTGTAACAATCTATTCCTATTACGTCGGTGAAATTGTATCAGTATCGAACATTCACGAGATTTCTCTCTCACCGTGTTTTTCTCTCGTCACGTCTACAAACTGACCTTTGAGTCTCTCCTCTAATTTTTCTTTCTGCACCAAATATGTGTGTTGGTGTATGTGAAGTGTTTTCACATAACAGCTCTGGTTTATTTATCTATTCAATGTTTTTTTTTAATTTTTTTTTATTTTTATAGCTGAATCCTTCCTACGGTGGCACTGGAATGGGAGCCAATCAGAGCAGGAATTGAGGGTGGGCGGGGTGATATGTTTTTTGAGCGACCAAAGATTAACTTTTAATGATCTTGTTGTTGTAAGGCAAGTGAACTAACCAACTAACCATTTATCTGAACTGACACTGAATTAAATTTTAATTAAAAAACAAAAAATGTTTTTATTCTCCAGGGGGAAATTAGAGGATGATGGAACAGTTATACAAATTAATAGAAGAAAATTGACTTTTAGTGACTGGAGTTGAACAGTAATCCGAGTTAACAACGAGTACAAGAGGGAGTATTTTTAGGAATGTGCACAACATCCAATGTTACGTGTTACCTTGACGTTTTATTTTACGATATTTTAAAAATATTTGCAGGTCAAATAGAGTTAATATGTATGTGTTAGATATATACATATATATGTATATCTGCATATATGTATATATATGTGTGTGTAAAGAAGAAAGAGACGACGCTCGTGTTTCATCACCATGGGAACTGAAGTGACTTCTGAAGTGACTAAATAACCCCCCCTCCCCCGTCGCCCTCCTTCCCCTTGATGCATCAAAGAACTTACGGTTGCATTTTCACAGTAACTGTCTTAAAGTTAAACTTTCATCTCTGCAGTCATTATATCTTCGCTTTATTTTTAGTGTTGACCTGAACCCGTGTCCATGACAACTGCACAGTTTAGTCGCTGCTCCTGACTGGTTACAGGCGGCTGCTGTGAAAGTCATAAGTGTCTGTGCTGCTGAGGGCATCAGAGCCAGGGGTGGTTGTTAAACTGATCTCCTGCAGACAGAAAAAGACCGGACCCTAATGTCCCGCTGCCGCAGAGCAGGAACCTACAGGAGAACGTACGTTCACCTTCAAGTCAAATATATTAGACTTTTCAAAGACCTTTCCATTTATAGACCCATTGTTACTTGTGACTAGGTATGAGAGGTACACGAGTTGGCAGAGTCTTTTTACACAAGACGGTGGTGAGGGTAGTTAACTTCAAAGATCGGAGGTTGGGTGTCAAAGGAAAAGAAGTTGAAGGTGGAATCGTTTAGAAAGTAAATCGAAAAGGTGGGAAGGTGAGTCGGCATTATACTGTGGGTAAGTGAAGTAGTATGTTAACAAAGGCAGGGGGATGGGAAGACAAGTAGGAAGGTACTGTACGTAGGTGGGATCCTGGAAGGAAAAGTAGGTGAAGAACTAGGAAGGATATTAGGAGGTAGATAAGGAAGGAAAGACGACGAGGTACAGTAGGTTGGAAGAAAATGGGTAAGTGAAAGGTAAAGGTTTGTTGGATTGAAGGGCAGATACAAAAGTACTGTGTGCACGATAGGTAGCGGCCTGGCGTGGACAAACTATGGCCTATGGACTATATGGACTATAGAGATGGGTTATAAAACTGTATAGAACTCAGAACCTTCCAGTCAGAGATGGGTTATAATACTGGTAACTGTATAGAACTCAGAACCTTCCAGTAATTTTCTGACACTAATAAGGTTCTTAACGAATCATCTATTCATTATTTCTGTATTTAACGTCTGTAACGTGAATCCTCCGTGAGGAACCACACGGAGTGGATTTTTCCAGGATCCAACTGTCACGCCTTCTGTGCTCAAATTGACTGTAACTTTACACTGGTGCCAGGAACTTCTCTCACTCTGGTTCAAAGGCAACAATCGATGGAACTGAACTCCAGCAGAAAACTCCACTCAGCAGCTAAAAAAAAAAAATCTGATCCGACATGAAGACAAATCTTTGATTCCTCTGAATGTGAGAAGATTCGACAAAGACGGTGTGTGATGACCATCGACTGACAAAAAGCTACTCATGTTTTTCTAAAGATTTCAGCTTTCAGAACGCCGCGGCCTTTAGACCCGGGTCACCAGAGAAAAACACCTTGGTGCATCGCTGTTCAATAAACGGACTCAGTCAATTCAAGGTGTTTCAGAGAAACCAGAAGGTTTTTTTTTTATCAAAAAGTCAGATTCTGTAAAATGCTAACTGGTTGTTTTTTTTTGTGTACCTTTCCCCAACATCTGGTCCGGGTTTTTCTTGTGAATGGTGTACCTTTCCCCAACATCTGGTCCGGGGACCAGGTGTTACTTCATTCTAAAAGAATCCAGTCATATCCCTTTAGTTTTTTCATTCAAAGATAATCTGTCAATGTTTCAAAACAACAAGTCAAAGGTCATTCAGACTTTGATACAAACAGAAGAAACTCTGAAAGATGTTTGAAAACTTAATGTTTCTTCAATGACGGCGCGGTATAAACGTAATGTTTCTTCAATGACGGCGCGGTATTACCGGTCCGCAGTAACGGCTAATAACGGCCGACCAGTTCTTGGTACAGAAAATGTTGGTGAGCGCTGCTGTACGGTACTTTCTGTTCCAGTACTTTTCCTGTACTTCCTTTCTCCTCCTGCACTTGTCTCCACTTCCTCTCACCCTAGTCAGGAAGCCCCGCTGTCCTAACGAACGGTCTGCTTTTGTAAGTGGCTTTGAATAAACGCGTTTGCAAAATGCACGACTGTAAATGTAAATGTACGACTGCAGGTTAACTCGCTCATTATCATCTACCTGAACAGCTAGGGGCTACAGTTAAAGCAACAACCAGGAAAAAAAAAAAAAAAAAAACTCTCAGCGCACAGAGGAAAATGACTGGTGCGAGGACTGGACGGACGGAATAGGAAAATGAAAAGACTGGAGTGCAGTGGCTGCGGTGAGCGTTTCTACACCTGGGGGTTCAATGTTGCAGTGCAGCGTCCAACAGTTTCTTTTTTTCCGGTTAGTGTCAGAGTACTTACTGCACTGGTGGTGCCATCTGTGTCAGTTAGCCTCTGGTGCAGATCAAACGAGACCGTCTGCAAGGAGAAGCACAACAAGAAGAGCAGCAGCAGCGTGTCAATCAAAGAGGAGAACAACGACAACAACAACAACAACAACAGGCACAAACACAGCATCTCCAACAGCTTGAGGCAGACATTAGTGGCTCACTGTGAGACCCTGATAATGGACCCAGTGAGAGTCGACCCCGGCCTGAGAGCAGGAGATGATGTTTGTCGATTTAACTTTCATCAGGAGGGAGGGGGACGCGGGGTAGGTGGATAGGGGGAGTGCAGGAGGGGTAAAAGAGAATGTTTTACAGCAGCATGAAAATAGAGAGATGGAAGGAGGACACGGGAAACTTGAAAGTCCGATGTGTAGGTTTAGATTTAAAGAAAAAAAAGACTCAGAGAGGCAGGCGGGCTAACGGGATCATTTCATAAACTCAGACCGCCTGGAATCACCCAGTGAAGTGACGAGGTCCAAAAACAAGGCACAACGTAACAAAAGAAATCAGAAGGTTCTGGGTTTGATCCCACCTGGACTCCAGATCCCAGGTTTAGTTCTTTCAGGAAGGGATTTGGACGTAAAAACTAAATATTTATATTCTTCTTCCTGTCATTCACCTTCTACCTGTAGGGGCAGCGAAGATGCAGACAAGCTCATCAGTCATTGGGTGAGGGCGGGACTAACACCCGGGACAGTTCTTCGACCCATGTTTTCGTACTGCTGGTGGTGATGGGTGTAAAAGCTCTGCTCACTTTCTGTTCCACTATGCAGAAAGTTTGATTTTATATTTTTTTTAATCCTTTTTTTTAGATATTGTCCATTTGAAGACTTCCTTTTTTAGATATTGTCCATTTGAAGACTTTATTACAGATTTTTTTTCTTTTGGCTTGAAACCGTCGTCTGTTAACGAGAAGAAAATGAAACTGGCTGTCAGTATAATTCCTGGTGGAAGTCCAACCAAACACATCCTACTACCCATAGAGCTGCACCTAGAGCAATATCAAATACACTACTTACAAGTAATCAAATGAAAATATCCGGACAATCCTTGGGTTAAGACCAGAACACCTACTGAAGCAGAGTTTCACACTCAGAGTTTCCTGTTTCCTACAGTTTGGGGTTTTTTTTCCAAGTTGTGAAAACAGCATGTAGTACAACCGTCAACACACATCGCCTTTCATTTCTGCTCAGCTGTGAGGCCGCCGCGTTTCATAACGCGATTAAATCGTTCACCCTGAAGCCTTCTACAGAGAGAGAGAGTGTGTGTGTGTGTTACTGTGTGTGTTACTGTGTGTTTGTTTGCAGTTTTCCTCGACTTTCTTTCGCTGCCCGCGCTCACAGTCTGCGTTACCTTGTGCTACATTTCAGACACAGCTGCTCATCAGTCTGTGCAGTGACAGTGTCCTGGTCTCCCTCACTGTGATTCATCACCAAGGGTTTATATAAGTCAGACTCACAGGCAACGAGAGCCGAGGAGAAAACAAGAAATCAATATCTCTGCTCACCTTCACACACTCGCCGCACGTCTCAACTGTACAGACGGATTCATTCATCTCTCTGCTCTGCAGAGACCACATATATATATATTTAGGTCATATATATATATATAAATAGATATGATGACAATTCTTACAGATATTACATTTTTATGCTAATATTAGGCTGATAATATCGATGTGTATATTTGTATATATATGTATATATGTCTTATATATTTGTACATACATATACACATAATAACAATAATTTTAATTTTTTTAATTTTAATAATTAAGAACTTTATTGATCGCCAAGGCGCCAAGTATGTAGTTCTTCTGGGAATCAAACCCAGGACTATTAATTTTAATAATTAAGAACTTTATTGATCGCCAAGGCGCCAAGTATGTAGTTCTTCTGGGAATCAAACCCAGGACTATCTGCTTGCGAGGCAGATGTGCTAACCGCTACCATTTGGAACAAAATTAGAGGTGGTAAACTTGGATCATCTCAGAAACTTAGATTCATCCACTGAAGTGACGTCCTTTAAAAACGAAACACAATGTAGCAAAAAGAATAGAGTCCAGAAGGTTCTGGGTTCGATACCAACTGGCCGCCAGACCCCAGGTTGGCTCCCGAGGCAGACGTGCTAACCGCTACACTAATAACGATCGCATTTCATCTCCACTGCGTTAAACAGAGTTTTTTTTTTCTTCCTGTATCTGTTAATTATAAGTAAGTTGTATGTTCTAGTCCTTTGTATAGATGTCAGTGTTTAATTAATGGACGACTACAAGCTTTCGGCAGGATTGACAGCAACGCTGACTGAAGACGATATTTTACCTTCTACATATTCGCTCAACAATCGACCGATCGTTGAATAAGCCTGTCCGCCTACAGCTGCTTTAATTCATGGTGGTTTTATAGTATCATTGTATTTCCATAAAGTAATGGAGGCAAAAAGAAAATTGCCTCTTTTTTTTTTTTAATTGAATGACTTTCTAATAGTTTTGCCTTTCCATTAAATCTCCACTTTTAAATTTTTTTCACGTTTTCTATGATATAAATGCCTTTCTCCTCTGCCCCCACGGGGCGGCGACGTTGAAGTCATCAAAGGGAAGTAAACTGCACCGTCTAACTGAAAATAAAGTAAAGAGCTGCATCATTTTGACCTGTCAGTATTCAGCCTCCGTATCAACGTCTCCACGTGTGAGGTTATTAATCAGGGCCCGGCGTCCTGACTCAGACTTTTCCAGCTGAGAAGCTCAGTTATTTATTTATTTATTTTTTTGCCTGCAGCGAGTGAATCGAGTACAGAAACGAGTCGATACAAATTCATGAGAACAAACACACTCCCCGAGGGGCGTGAGGGAAGGACGGAGGGTGAATCAAAGTGGGTGGGGGGGTGAGGGGGAACATGGAATAAATAATTCAATCATTTGAAGCAGGCTGGAAGGCTAACCAATTAGCCAGGGACCAAAACATGGTGAAAATGAAGCAAATTTAGCCATAAAATAAATTAAAATTAGCCGCAGAAATATTCAGCAGGGACGGCTAACAGAGGTCAAGTTAGATGCTATTGGTTAGCAAATCTGGCTAATTAATAGGTTTAGCAGGTCTGGCTAAAAAACAGAAAGGATTAGGAGTGTTAGCTAAAAATAGCTACTTGTCATCTTAGCCTCAAAAGACAAACAAGAGAGGCCAAAATATGTTTGAAAACATTTGATAAAACTGTCCCAAAACGTCAGTTTGAATTATTTAACAGTTGTAATTGCCCCGCCCCCTTCACTGCCTGTTGGTCATCACCTGCTGGTAATGAAGGAACACATCAGACCTGAGCAGCTCTGACTCCAGTCCAGCCATAGGAGGCGCTGGTGATTAACCAGCTGTGACCTGGTCTTCTGGAGCCACTTCTCTGAAGGACCTTCTGGGTCACTGCCCATTATCCAACAACGGTTCAGTTAAAGGCAGCTCCAGTCACCGGGGTCTAAACCCAGGGTCAGTGAAGCGAAACGAGGGCTTTGACTCAGAGCTGAGTGTCATTAGATTAACAACAGGGTTCAAAGGTCAATTGGTGTTAACCTTCTAAACCAATCTGGTATCGAACAAAAACCTGTATTAAAAAAAACGTTTGTTGTATCTAACATCTAAAAAACGTCTTGTACCACTAGGGGCAGATTTTAGACATCACTGGTCCACATGTTATGTCATGTTATGTTATGCTGTGATGTAGGCCATGCCGGGGGGAGGGGGAAGGGGCAAAGGGGATAAGATTAAGAAGGAGGAGAGAAGGGGAAAGATGAAAGATGTTAAGGTGGAGCAGGGAGACGTGAGGGAGCAGAGAGTGCCTGAAAAGACAAATCAGTGGGTAAAAATACACCTTCAACACTTTGGACACAGAGTCTCTTCTAATTGCCTCCTCTGTCTTCACATGCACTCCTCCTCCTCCTCCTCCTCATATCACAGGCCTCCTCATTAACCCCCGTTTCTTCAGCACATCTCATCGTCACATGCCCGGACGAAGGAGGTGCCCGAGGTCAGCCAGTCCAGCCGTCAGATTTAAAAATGCCCTTCAATTATCGCGACTAAAATTTGAACTGCAATATTTTTGATTTAAGGAACTCTATTGATCATTCCATGATATTTTAAGGTGGATCGACGATGTTAACAGCTAACGGTGGTGAAACAGATTTGAATTTGTATAAAATCGACCTGTTCAAAGATCTAAAAATGTGATAACGCAACGTCTGGGTTTCGCCAAATATGCTGGAATCCTGAGATGCTAACCTCAGTTTTTGGGGTCAAACGGCTGCATATATTGGTATCGGTTGATATCGGAATCAGAAATTAAGTGTTTGGACAATATGGGTAATAAGTTATTATCAGACATCCCTACTACTATCACTGGTGAGTGAGTAGATCGCGAAATTATTAGAGAATAAAAAACCCCAAAACTTCCACATTAATGAATCTGTATTTGTTCTAATTACACTGATATTAAATATATAAATATTCCATAATCCAAAGTAAAACCTTGGTTTATTTTACTAACTCATTTCCCATCTACTCCACAAACAAACATAAACACACAGTGTGTTTGTTTGTTGTGCTGTGACTTCACCGTCCGCTCCGGTGGAAACATGTCTGAAGAGACTTCCTGTCCAGATTAATTTCCATTTAATTCACCACGGTGTCAAAAGCGTTCGCCCCGCGGAGCGGAGCCTTCGACTGATGCGTTTCTAAAGGGCTCTGGACAAAACGGTGGCTGCGCGGCACTGAGGAGGTTTCAGCTCACAGTCAGGATCGATTCAGCTGCAGTCGGACTGATAAATAACAGGAAATAAATCTAGATCAGAGCTCCTCCGAGGACCCAGTCTGGGGGCGCAAACATTATCTGAGACGTTTGGTTTCCGAGCGGCAGTTTCTCAGGGAGTTCATTTTACCTTCCAGAAAATGATTCTGACACCAATTGGACAGAGTGGAATTATGGGATGGATAATAGGATTTGTACTTTTGGGGGAATCAGAGCTACTTGACTGTTTGATGAATGCACTGAAAAATTTAAAGTTAAATCACAGTGTTGTCTGTAGAAAAAGAAGAAAAGGAAATCTGGCCAATAGTGGGACTACAGTTCTTCCCTCCTCTCACCCCTCCTCCCCCATGTTAGCATATTCACAGCTACTGTGAATACTGTTTCAAAACTCCACTGAACTATAGTTAAAATTCCCCGCCCCCGCCAACAACTATCTGTCCCTCAATGGGGGCGCCCCCCACCTTTGGTACCACTGGAAAATACAAACCTGTTTTTAGTGATATAAGCAGCACAACAACTATCCAATATTTGATTGACATACTGTCGTGTACAATAGTTCCAGACCAGTGGAAACTTTTACAGACCTTTTTCTTTCCAAGCATTTAAAGCACAGGGTGTCAAACATACAGCCCACGGGCCAGAACAGGCCCACTTAGGGGTTCAAACCGGGCCGCTTGAAGTAAAAACAATTGCACAAACAAATTATATTTCATTTAATATGAATATTTTCCTTATATACCTGTACTTATTTGCAGGAAAAGAAAGAGGGGGGGGGTCATTTTGAGTGGATGGAGAATCAACAACTAAACTGATGGAAATGGAAGAAAAGGTCCATTTAAAAAAAAGAAGAAAAAAAATGTACTGAAAACTTTAGTCCATGAACACCACGCGGTGTCTTCCTGTGGTGAAACAAACAAGCTCGTGTGTGTGTTTGTGTGTTTTCCTGTACCTTATTCTCCAGTCGAGCGATGAGTTCAGCCAGGCGGTTGATCTGAGCCTCCAGACCTTCTTTCCTCACCTCCACTGCCCCTGCAAACAACACACACACACACAGTAAACACACAGTAAACGCACTGTTTGGACACGGTGACTGAGGCCGGCTGTGATTCTGGGACTTGAACTGTAGTTTCATGATCAAAAATGAGAAAATTCACCTGCCAAGAAAAACATGTACTGCTTGTTAATTAGTGGTTCTCAAATTATGGTAAGTGTACCATCGGTGGTACTTGAGGTACCACCAGTACTTCCAAACTGGAACTCCAAAAAGTACCAACTGTAGTGACTGCTGTATTTTGTCGTACTGGTGGTACTCAGAAAGACAAATCTTTCCAGGCGGTACGCAGCGTAAAAAACAGACTTCAATCTTTTGGGAAACTATTTGTTTACATTTGAAACTACTTAGATATTTTGTAAAAACAGTAAAATATGTTGAGTCTATTGTTTTTTATTTAGCCCATACATAACACATACAGTTACTGCATATACTGACGTGTCCTTTGATGAGACAGTGAACCAGATGTTGTTCCCACCTCCGTACCAGCAGAGTTTAAATATTCAACCATAAAAGTATAATCCAAACAGTTGTATATAAAAAATATGGTAAAAAAAAGAGAGTGAGTAAATGGTTGTGTTTGGTAAAACTCTGAGTGTGTGTGTATGTGAGAAACGGAGAGGGATGGGGGAGGGGGGGGTTATAACGAGTAGCTAACAGTTTTGTAAATACGATCAACACTGAAGACTAATTACCGAGCAGGTTGAAAAGGGTCCGTGAAAATGTTTCCCACCCGTTTCACTCTCATTTTAATCGTCTCATCATGAATTTTTGATGTGAAGTGTGTGGAAAAATAGGCAATTATTTTTGTTTATGGGCAGAAACTCAACTGTTCAAAGACGTTCAGGAGACGAACATCCAATAATTTGGATGTTAGTCTGCTGCGTTTCCTTAACTGACCAACCGATAATCCAGTAGGTCGTTGTGAACCGACGAATGCACAAAAGAAACTTGTTATAAATGATTTTAACACAAGTCCGACGGTTGAACCGTGATAATTAGTGTCACTGACCTCAGGACAGAAGGAAAAACACAGATGTGAGAAATAAGAGAATTGTGGACGACAAAGACGAACGCAGTGGGTTAGCGGTGATTCGTGGAGTGTGAAGTGAGGAACTTGTTTATTGGGGAAAAAAAGTTTCCCAGTAATGAGAGAGTCCATGAAAGTACTTTCATGTACTGGTATCTTCAGCTATTTATTATCTGCTATAACCAAATGTAGTAAGTTTGGAGATGAAGTCCACACTCATTGGCTAAGAACACACAGACAAACATTGACCATTGTCACAGAAGGGACAGTTGATCAGTACTATCTTTGGACTAGCGTCATCGAATTAGAGCTGAGACTACTGCAGCTCTCACATGAACCGGAGCAGAAAAGTAAACGAGTGGGGGAAAAAAAAAACCAAATAAATAAATAAAATAATCGAGAACAGTACTGATCTCTTACGTGAACTCTTATGTTTCCAGGGATCAATATTTGCACAGCTGTCAACGTGCCAGAGTGGGTGGGATGGGCAAATGTCAAAACTTCCTGCGCAAAAAGTTGCACCACTGCATTAAAAAACTGATGACGAGAACCTGGGTCTGCTCCACAGAGAAATCTCCACGACACATGGTAATAGGAGGCTCTGGTACGGAGTGAGTTGGCCAACAGTCGGAGGCGGAAGCCTCAGCAGCTCCATCCTCCGATATGGAAGTGGTATCTGGAGACCGTGTCACAGGCTGAGGAAATTAGGAGCTGGGAGAATAGATTAGAGCAGCATCTGCTCCGATGCAGCTGCCGCCCCATTCGCCGGCCGTGAAGAGAGTCGAGCCCCGAGGTGGGGGGTTGCGGGGGTGACTTTACGAGTTCATCTAAATCCTGGCCGTGGTCATTAACCGTGGTTTATGACCAAAAGGAATGAGATCACAAAAAACAAGGAGCCAAAAAAACTGGAGTTGTGTCTGCAGGTTGGCTGAGCTCGGACGCAGGACGAGCAAATTACAATAAATCCAAAGTGGGGCGCTGCTGCTTTGAATCATGGGGAACAATTTTCAGTGTTATGGGCGGCTGTTATAGGACGCTTGGTGGGGAGCTGGGACTGTCCTAAATAGAACGATGTGTTCTATTTAGGGTGTGTTGCTGCTGCGGTGGTGCAACCCATAAAGGGGGGAGTCCTACGGAGTGAGGAGTGGAGGGACGAACCAAAGCAGAAACCTTAACGGTCTGGACTACAGAGACCAAATCTGAGTCTACGGTACTAACTCTGGGTCGCAAAGGTTAGCGGTGAAAGGACGGACAAGGTGTTGTACGAACTGATTCTGATTGGTTTGGTTGTCGCGAGGAAAGAATTGAGTTGTTAGTCTAAAACAATGAGCAGCTCGGACAGCCCAGGGATAATTAATTAAAAGTTTATGTAACAATTTAACTTTATGGATGTGGCCCAGCCCAGACAGGCTGTGTACCACAGAGTGGGTTGGACACGAGATTGAATAAGAAACTGAAACGAAGAAGGAAAAACAACGAGTATTTCCCCCCCTCTCATTACCTTCCAGACTTTAATGGAATCTCTCTTCCCCGTTACTCCTCCTCTCCCCTTGAGCATCCCTCCCTCCTCCCTCCTCCCTCCTCCGTCCTCCCCCCTCACACCAAACACTTTCTCCAGAGTTTCTACCTCCCTCATTTTCATCCCCTGATGGGCCCCTCACAGCTAATTGGAGAGTTGGCTGCACACTCTTCATTAAAAGCTTAAGCAGCCAGTCAATTAGGAACTACCTCCCCTAAACACACACACACACACACACACACACACACAGTCTGTAACCATGGCGACTGTTGGAGATAATAAGCCCGCTGGTCATTTTTGATGGACTTAGGGAATAAGTGTTCCGGTCAATTATGAAAGAGCGTGAGGAATTACAGCTGTCAGATTTAGCAGCAGGAGTGAACGGAGGTTGCGAAGATTATTGACTTTGTGCTCAATTAAAACAGAATTATGTCATTTCACATTCATTTAGTTTAACGTTGTGTCAAACACAGTTTGGATCTGAGGGCAAGAACAAAAAACAGTTTTGTCCAGTGTTCTTTTAAATTACTAACAAAAAGAAGTTTCACATAAATCGATCTTTCTTAAAAAAAAAAGGATGAGGAAAGTTAGCCTTTCGCTGCCATTGGAGTACGATTTCTGCTAGTTAAACGACAAAACCCAACACAAACACTTTACTAAACAACAGCACAGGAACAACAACCTGAATGACAGTCGTTGACTAACTGCTTGTCATCGTTTGTGAATTTTATACGTTATACTTTCATACGCCGATGATTACATTAAATATGTGGAAGATTCCGATTGTTTTTCTTTTAGTTTTTTTTACCGAGTATTACATCCAACTCTTGAAAATACCAGAAGGAGCAAATTCAAGATTAAATTGTTGTTAATTCAACTCTTCAACAATGACTTGGCTGTAAAAGAATACTAAAACTACAGAAAACCACCCTGGGGTTCGACGACGGAAGCATGGAGCAAAATCAAAGATGCGTCAGGATCTCAGTGCAAAAATGGTGAAAATTAATGACATCATAATTTGGTTATTAGTTTTTTGTTTTTTTTTTCATAAGCAAAATTCAAGTGGCGGCCCTTTTAAAACCTGGGTGGAACCTCACTGTACACAGCTGCTACTGTTAAAAGATGATGGCGGATATTTATAGCTCTCTTTTATTTTTCTCTCCTCTCTCAGCTCCCACTCACTCTTTTGTCTTTTTGGTCTTTTGTCTTCTTTTATTCCTTCCCTGATTTTCCCCAGAGAAACCACACACACAGACACACAGACACACACACACACTGTTGGGACACGGCGGTGGAGGATTGATCCAGACTCTAAGCCGACTTTGCACGCAGCCGCGGTGCAGATGGAGGAGGAGAGAAACGAGAGCGGACGATGAAGAAATGACTCAGGACTGTGAAACTATTTATTCTCGTTTTTCTGGGCAGTTGGTGCGGCAGGACAGAGAGCGGGGGTTGAGAGAACAACGGGAACCCGCAGGTCGTTAATCAATCGACTCGTCCCGAGCGGAGACAAAGCGCGGCTGACGTGAAGGTCCCGGGTTGTCAGAGCTACTTTACTGCCTACAGTATCAGGGGGGAGGGAGGGACGGAGGGTGTGAGGGGGGGAGGACAAAAAGAAAGGCATCTGACTGAGGTAAAAGACTCACATTGATGGAGAGAAGAGGAAAAAAAACCTTCACACACAGTAGGTCAACTGTGTTTCATCAACATGAAGTGACATAAATATGACACATATATATATGATATATAGACATATACATGACATATAATGTATATGGTACATAACGTATATATAGTATATACTACATATAACATGATAATATGAGTTGGCTGATAATATATATAATATATATGTACGTGTGTGTTTGTGTTTTTTCCATGTTCATTTATTGAGTGTAATTATAAGAATGAAATAGTTCTATCTATCGTTGCCCTAATACAAATGCTGTAATTTAATGACACTGCTGGAAAAAAAAAAATTCTAAAACAAAAAAAAAACCAAAAAAAAAAACCACTATTAGCTATGATCTTGTTCACCCAGAAATATAGCGAAGGCACTTAAGTAAAAAAACAAATATGGCTCCATAGCAAAGTGGTCAGCACACCTGCTTCTGAAGCAGAGATCAGGAACTAGGAACCACATATTTGGCACCACCGGGGGGAAGTGGTCAGCACGCCTGCTTCTGAAGCAGAGATCAGGTAGTCCTGGGAACCACATATTTGGCACCACCGGGGGCAGTGTGTTGCAGCAGATCTACTGTTAACACAAGAAATTTTTACAAGTTTTATTATAAACTCGTTAACCTTTGGCGAAGTTTTGCCAAATATATTGCAAAAGTATCTTTAAAAAAATGTCAAAAACGTAGAAAAAAAAGAATCCAGAAATGACGTGAAATTGTTCAAAGACAACAAAGTAAACTCTGTACTCAAAGTTCATGTGCTTAAAAGTGATCCGATACAAAAGGTTGGGGTTTTTTTTAAGTTAGAAAATGTGATCAAATTCGTCGAGGTTATTCCTCTGCCGGTTCAACAGTCACTGATCTCTGCCCGTTTCCCTCTGACTTTTCCTCACTCGCTGTCAGATTAGACTCTCTGGGATGTTTCTGCTCTGACAGGTGACAGATGTTTGGACTCTAAAAAGGGAAGAACTGTCAGTTTGAGCTGTCGTCTCCTCTGCAGGCCAGACCAAAAGTAATTGATTTCTTCTTGTTCTGCAAAGCACAGAGCTGCAGAACTAATAGAGAAACTTTTCCAAGCCCTGAAGATAAGTATCATAACGCAGTCGAACGCAACTTTGGTGTTTTTGTAATTCAAAAACTGAACGTCCGCTCAGCGACTGAGAGGAGGACTGAAGTTAATTGTGTTTTTAAACAGCAAAGTTTGTGCAATTTAAATCAGGAGTCAAAGCAGTTCATGGAGTAAAAGGTTTGTCATTTTCTTTTCTTTTCTTTACTCACTAAAATACTGCAGATGAGAGTACTTCAGTGATACAATTGCATAAAAACAGTTCCCTGTGTCAACATCGGTCGTCTGATATATTCAGTCTGATATTAGCATTAGATTATGTTAAATTTGTAAGAAGTTTTTGGGAAAAGCAGCCGATTCAAACAAAACAAAAGATTCAAAGCTGACAGTAAATATTGCGTGAGGAGGTTTGAAAAGACTGAGTCAAAATATTATCACGGAAAAAAACTGAAGACAGACAAAAATAAAGGTCCAAACGTCACCAGTTTCTAGGAAACATATATTTGAAGCAGAACTGCATGTATCTGTAATAAAATTCTGCAGTAAAAAAAGTAAATATTCCTCTGGTATTTCTTTGTATCCCAGTGAGAATCTAGATTCCACCATGTTAGTATGAGCAACAGCAGTTCCTTCAGAAGTCACATTATCATCCAGAGACATTTTTATTGGACCACTATATCAGGTACGATGGTGCGGGTCATCTGTGGGCCGCATCTGTATCAGTGTCAGGGCCAAACGGCAGATTACGCTGTGAAAGTCATTTAAGGCCAAACAGGCAGAAGAAGAAGACAAACAGGTCTATTTTTTTTGGAAAGGTTAAATCAATAATTCAATGAAAAAAAAAGCAGCTGCTCTACAACAGTTTCTGGTGCTGTGGAATATTGCACATTCAAGGAAGTAGTTAAAGCTTGAATTTTGCTCTGACAGTGTTTAAAAATGTCATTTTTCTCAATGGACTTTGGTGCAGGAGATTTAAAAGCCTCAGTTTCCCAAACCAAAACAAACACAGTCCTGAGATATTATTGTAAAAACAACGGTAACATTATGAAGTGTCCTTCATGTGCCACGATTTCACTGTGAACGACTTTTCACGTGTCAGTATTAGTCAGTACTATGTTGTACCACGTTTTTTTAAGACTACAAAAAATTAATTTCTTGCCCGACACTGACTGACAGTTTTATATAAACATTACGCAGATGCCTAGTACTAAATGTATTTGTTTCCCCTTGATATTACTTTTTAATGCTAGTTCAGTCTGACGCGGTCTTGTCGTTTGTCTACAGATGTCAGATAAATGTAAATCCTACTGTACAAACAGCAGGGAAGCTAATAATCCTATACGTCCTTTTATGTTAATCCACATCAAACAGTCAACAACATCAAAAATTGGACTCGCAGTATTAGCATAAATTAGCATCTATTACACGTTTGCGGTACAGTAAATTGGATTACAAACAAGTATGTGTCATTTTTCAATGTTTGTTTGTTTGTTTGTTGTGATCTTTTCCTTTATCTTCTTCCAATGTGTGGATTTTGGATCAACACAAAGTTGAAAAGGGTAAATGAGAAGAGTGAAGACAAACGCAGGTAGGCCAAGCTAAGCTAAGCTGGGCTAAACCAGTGGCTATACTTTCTGCCGTGCTCCCCCTAGGGGACAGAATCTTTTCCACATCTCTAGGAATTGAAAGACTATAGAGAACTCAATAATATGTATCTTCTGATCTGTACAAACCACTGTATAAGTTGCTGCCACCTAGTGACTGGAGGCTTGCAGTGGCACACATCAGAGACATGAAAATAACCAAAATTTGAATCTTATGATTTAACCTGTGTCAAAATAAGAGAAAATGACTGATGACGACTTAAGATAAACTTAGCCAAAATAAGTTAAAGGCTGAAAAAGGTTTAATGAGAGGAGATAAAATAAGATAAAGGACATGAGATAACACGTCCTTTTAGAGGAGATGAGATAAAAACACAACATCGTCTGCATACTGTGTGAGTGAAAGTTGTGTTTCTTCTGTTCTACTGAGTGATTTCCCTCCCGTTTCACCTGAGTGCAGCAGCAGCAGCAGCGGCAGCGGCAGCAGCAGCGGCAGCAGCAGCAGCAGCATGAGAGTAAAGCTTCTGTCACATCACAGGGCCGAGTGACTTTAAAGAGTCTTCACTGCTGTAAGAATCTGACGCTAATGTCAACTTCTTCACGTCTCCATCCCAATGAAACGCAGGGATTTATGGGAAGAGAAAAAAAAACAACTGCAGCTAGTGACAGTCGTCTCGCTTCACTGAAACCCTGAAGCCGTGAATCACTAAATCCTGTTAGAGGAAACAGACGGTTATAAGCTTCGCCTTTTATATTCATGTCAGTGCTAAAACTGGCCAGGCTGCACACACACTCACACACACACAAACACAACCTGCAAAATGTGACAAAATGTAACATTAACGCTGCAAGAATTGCACAGCGAAGAGCTCAACGAGAAAATAAGGTCAATTAAATATAATAAATTAGAGCTAAAACTACCATGAAGAGCTTAGAAATTACAAGGCATGCTAAGCTAATGTAAGCTTAGAGTCTGAGCTAAGGAGATCCATTTAGAACAAGTCAAATATAGCCAGATGAGATGAGAAAAATAAAGATGAGATAATCCAAGATGTGAAACATGAAGACAAGACGAGCAGCCACGCCACCAAAAGCTAAATACACGCTAAGCTAAAGTTAACCAAGGCATTCATTTGTTAAATTCAAATAAACAAACAAAATTAAAATCAGAAATGAAAAAAAAAAGTGTTAGGCTAAAAAAGTTTAAATGTTCAACTGAGGACTGTCAGGCATCGACTCTGAACCTCAGGGTCAACACCCACCTTTGGACCCTGAAACATCTCATAACCAACCATAAGTCAACGTTGACATTAGAGCAGCCATTGATCAGACCGTCGTCCTGCCCTTTATGACTTCCATGATGTACGAGGACATTAACCTGAAACTCATTTCCAGGGGATTATTTTTGCTATAACCATCATCCTGTGACCTTAAAACCTGCCTACACTTCGAGAACTAATGCTTATTAATACATTAGACGGACTTCATGGTCTTATGTCCCCACGAGGATGACAAATACCCATAATACCATTCAGTTAGAAGAGCCGCTCAAAACACCACAAACCACCTATGAAAATATTTGTCTGTCCAAATTCCCCTGGTACGACCAGCATCAAAATAATAGACCTGCAAAATGTCCCCACGAGTACAGAAAAGAAAAGTCCATGTACCACCAGAGGTCCACACACCATAGTTTAAGAACCACATGTTTAATTATATATTTTTTTGTTAAATGCATAAATAATAATAAAAT
>NC_024312.1:1247530-1254111 GCF_000523025.1 Cynoglossus semilaevis | reverse complement strand
GGGGGGGGGGGGGGTTTGGGGGGGGAGGATGGTGTCATCATGTTGGTGGGAACGACACGCGGTTGTGTGTACTGGGCTGCAGCCGAGTGGCAGTCGGGCTGCACGATGATCCGCCCACACGACTGGCAGAGAGTATGATGGTAATCATACGAGCATGTGACAGATGGCATCCAACCATAAAATCAAAGGGGGCGCTGTGGTGTGGTGTGTGTGTGTGTTTGTGTTTGTGTGTTGTGTCTCCCACCTGAAGCGGTGTTGATGGTCCTGACAGCCTCCCTGGTACTGACTCTGTTGTTAGGAGGATAGTCAGGGACAGTGTTGTCATAACGCCTCTCAGCCACTCGAGGACTCACCTTGGCAGGTGCATGACTGAGGAAGAGGAAGAGGAAGAGCAGAGGAAGAAAATTAGACCGAGAGAGAGCGTCGCGTGGGCGTGTGTTTGAGCGACAGATGGTTTAACTGTGGATGATCTGTGCCTGAAACAACGCCTGGTTTCTAATACAGCTGCTGACAAACACAATAACAAAACACCATGACACCAAGGAGGAGGAATCAGGAGAGGAGGGAAGGAAGACAGGAAGTAGTTCACAGAGAGACGGGAAGAAAATGAGAAAGAAAAAAAGAAGAGAAAAACAAAGAAATATACAAAAAAGAGAAGGAAGGAAGGAGGATGATCTTTGATTTTCAACACAAAGTTTACCGGATTCAAACCAGCGGCTCCAAAATGAAACCCACGTGGGACACCCTGAATGGGACACTCACAGACCCAACACTCACCCTGATTGGCTGTGCTGTTCGTCGATGGCATCCACAGCACTTTCCACTGAGCTGAGCAGAGACTGGATCTGATTGGCTGACTCCTTCAGGAGGAAACGTGTGACAAACTGCTCCACGTTGGTTCCTCTCTCGTACACCTGCGAAGAAGAACGAAAGAAATATGAATACTGAGTGTTAGTTAAGTTATTGTTGTTATTTACACACACTGTGGGGAAAAGTTTTCATTTCACTGAAGCTCAACATCCCATCATCAACTCCCAGCAGCTGAAGCTCCTCCAGATTAAAATCCCATCATCAACTCTCAGCATGTGTTTGTGGAGATTCAACATCAGGTTAGCGGCCCGGCTTGTGTCAGAACAGCCCGACTGAGGTCGGAACTGTCAATCAATCTTTGACTGACACATTGACACAAATGTAATTGATCCACTACTGCTCTTCGATTTATCAGAATAAAACTGCCGTACGATTTAAAAAAGCTGAGCCTCAACAGGGTTAACACAGAAACATTGTCATCTGATAATGGATACAAACTCGCTCATAAATTCCATTGTACTTCAGCACACTGGGATAATGAAACGTAAATATACATGATATAATAGGCAATATATTTTACAACAATCACTAGTGGTGTAAATGTCAGCTAAAAACTGCTGATTAAAGTATTTCAGAGTACTGTACTGCGTATCAGTCTGGACTCAGCAGAAAAAAAACACAGCCAGACTGAAATATTATCATCCTCTTCTCATTAAACAGAGAATCTCATGAATCCCTACGGGATCCCCATTGTCAGCAACGCTCGGTGCTCGGCAATAATTCAGCCTCACATTCCGTCTCAAAGTCGACGGTGCAGCTCACGGCGATCACCTCAAAGCCTATCGATCAGTTAATCAAATATTTCTTAATTGTCCAAGTGCTGATGTGGAACCTGGAGGGTGAAATCTATTCATTCACGTCAGCTCAGCAGAATAAGACGTCCACAGGAGGAGGGGAGGAAAGAGAGTTCCAGGGCAGGAGTCTCTGCTCCGCAGTGTTGACAGCGTGAACACGGTCGGCCGTCAGAAGCACTGACTGCAGCTCCTATACGACCTTATCTGCCACCGTTTAATCATTTAAGGAAGCCCTCACTCTCTGCCCAGTCGTAGCTAAGCGACTGTGACTGAGGACATCAGGCCTGTCAACTTTTAGATTTGTACGCCTGTTGGAGGAGCAGGAAACAGGACTTAAGGACACAGACAGGAATTTCTGTTAAAAAAAAAAAATTACAATCCATAATTTGTCAGAATTCCCTTCTGTTCATTTCTTTGCCATTTCTTGGCCACTTTTGCCAAAGATATTATCAGAATGGCTGTGATTTCCGGCCACTTTGCCAAAGATATTATCAGATGTACGATGGAAAATGACCAAATCTCTCTAATCTGGCCTGCAAATATGATCAATTTACTGCAAAGCGACAGGCAGAACAATTAAATACTCTTCCACTAAGTGGCAGCAGATCCAAAAACAGAGGGTCAGAACTCCTAAACAGTAGTCTTTCTTCAATTCCTGTAAGCATATCAAGGTCATTTTCAGCTAAACAGGCACAGGTCTCGCACTAAGTCAACTGTAAGTACATAATAATAATAAGTAAAAATATTAATTATTATTACTATTATTTTCTCCATTTGCTGGTGAACCAATAACAACAACAACAAACAACAATACTGAACAAAATAAAAAAGATAATCTTAATGTATCAAAGGCATCAGACTGGACCTGGAGGACCTCGGTGTCAAAGGTGGCGCCATAAGTGAGTGAACACGCTCTGCAGAGAGAGGAGGGGGAGTCAGTCAGTCAGTCAGTCAGTCAGTCAGTCAGTCAGTCAGTCAGTCAGTCAGTCAGTCACGTCGGCCTCACTGTCAGAAGTCACAGCGCAGTGATTCAGGAAGACAATTACGGTCCCTGTGAAGTCAGCCGTCCTCCACTGCACTCTAATCAAAGACAAACTGCCCCACGAGACACAGCCACACTGGCTGAATCGACTTCCATTATTACACTCCATGGTATCCACACACTCACACATGCATGTCCACATGCGTGCACACACACACACAAACGTGTAGCTATCGACTAAGAAGAAGATTTTGCCGTGGAACTGTCCTGTCAGCTTGTTCTGGGTTGGTTTTTTTTTTTTTTTCATGGATATTAATTTAAAAAAAACCAGCCGGAATCGATGGGAAGGACGAGCTGATGGGTTGTTGTGGTCCCACCAGTAAAAGACTAATAACAATGAAGTTGACATGAAAGGACCAAACCCGATCTGTCCTCATACGTAAAGACAATTTTGGACCTTTCCGGTTGCCTTGTATTGACATAAAAAGTGAAAATATGGACTAAATAATGATGCAGTAAAACAAACTTTACTGTAGAAAATGGTTTAAAAACATTATTTTAAAGTAAATATTTTTCTTTTATGAAATTAAAACATTATAAAGTAATGTGGAAGCACCTGAAACCTGTTTTTCTAGAATAGCCACTAGGGGGCGCCAATATTTGGAAAATTTCCAAACTTTTTTTTTCTTTATGATTTTAAATATTTTCAAATAAATAGTTTAAAAAAAATGGCCACAGGACAGTGAATTGAGATTCAAGATTCCAAATGACACCAGTCTGATCCACATCAGAACCAACTGTAAGGTGAATAAAAAAACACGTTAATCCTTGAACCAGCTGAAGTTCATGCTCATTCAGCAGAGGTTTCTGCCAACGATGACTATGAAAATATTTCCACAATAAATATATATTTATTCAAATTTATGTTTTAAACTTAAACAACAATAGTTGTTTTTTTAAAGCATTTAGCACTGGAGGACTTTGGTCCTTAGTTCTTGACACCCAGTGGCCGTAGTGTGAACAGTAATCCGACTACTTCCTCTCGGGCTCATGAAATCAGATACTTCCTTCTTCTGAAGAAGGCTAAGAATAAAACCGCTGGACACGAGAGATGAGAGCAGGAAACGCTAATGGGTGAAAGTTGAGGCCGTGAATAAAATGCGTTGTAGAAAACGATAGTAGGTGTTTTATGGTGAGGGGTGGTGGGGGGGGCCGTCTCTGTCCTCCAGCTGCACGTACAAATCAGAGACAGCTAACTTTTATGGTGGGGGGGGAGCCCCCGTCTCTACTCCTCCCGCTGCACGTACAAATCAGAGACAGCTAATGTGATGCATTAAAGTCTGTGTGCAGATACAGCGCATTATTTGCATTCGTCCAGGGGTTTCCACCGACTTACTCCCTGGGTTTAAATCTCCTGCCGTAATTACGGGGTGTCCTTAAAGCAGCGCGAGTGTGTGTTTGTGGTGAACAGTCGGTGCGGTGTGTTGTGGGCGGAGGTGTGAAGAATCTATACGAAGTGTTTTAGTCCTTATGTTCCTGCTCTGCAGCGGAACCAAAACTATATTTTGTGGAGTTCTCGACCCTCATTAGAGTCAGTAATAACAGACCATTACGATGTCGGCGTGTTCAGGGTAAATACTGACTGTCAGTGGGAGAAAAGGCCGATGACTGGACTGATGAGCTGTGGTTTTAGCAGAAAATATGTTGTTGTCACATTTTAAACTGTAAAACGTCGTTTGACTGAGCGGCACAAGGTGGGATCCAGGTTCAAATCCCATCTTTGGCTGAAGTCTGGATGGATGGATCTCAGACCTCTGGTACGGCCAGTCAAGGTTGGTAAAAATAAATAATAAGATGAAATTCATAAAACCCAGCAATGTAGCCCAGACAAAATGACAAGTCTGTTATTAGTCAATCGATTTATCCATCCATCCATCAATCAACCCATCCGCAAGTCTATTATTAGTCAATCAACACATCCATCCATCCATCAATCAACCCATCCATCCATCCATCCATCAAAAAACAAACCAATAACCCTACCTACGTCCCAACCGATCAATCATTCATCCGTCCACTTTTATCATAAAGTCAAACAGTCAAAACTGTCATCAAAATTCCATAAGTTCAGCTCGACTTAAACTGAGGAATGTTATGGAGAAACGGTTTTGTTATTTCATAAAAAAAAAAACCTTTTGACTTTTCCTTGTGTTTGTTGTTTTTTTTATCTTATTTTAGAGACAAAAACAAGTGAAGATTAGGAATATTTTAGCTCCAGGTTTCTTCTGGTGCCACTGGAAAAGCAGCTGTAACGAAAAGGTCTTTGATTGATATTCACACTAAATGAGGACACAGATAAGACTGGGTGGAAACTCCACCTTCAGGACGGTCGCTCCACTACAACACTCGGTTTCTAAGAATGAAAGACTTTTAGCAAAAAAAACCACAGCGTCAGACCAAGTCAGAAAATAAAGGACAAAAATACCACACACTCACGGCAATGTTGCTGAATTAAAAAAGAAAAAAAAAGAAAAGGAAAAACTCCCCCAGCGTCCCCCTGTTCTCTCTCTCTCTCTCTCCTTGTTTTATTTACGTACACTATCATGCTCGCTCTGCCTCGCCTGAACAGGTCCCACGAGCTCGGCTTCAAACGCAGGGATAGAAAAGCTGTAATCTATAATTCACACAGACCACTGACCCTGGAGGAGACGGAGACGGAGACAGAGACAGAGACACACCCTCAGCCTCAGCCTCAGCCTCAGCCTCAGCCTCCGCTGGCTACACACACATGGCCCCGTGATTGGCTACTCTGGAGATGATTGTGTGTGTTTATCTGTATTTATTCAGATAAATCTGTGTGTGTGTGAAAATAATAGGCAGGAATTCCAGCAGCGTATCAGAGAGTTTCTAGTGGATTTACCTGCTGCTGTGATGATTGATGACACAGACTGACCTGGAGTCAGTGCAGAGACAGCGTTTGTATTAGAAAACGCAGGAGACGGACTCTTATAGGATGAAGAAAATTTAATCTGGACGGAGTAATTGAGCATGAGAGCGGAGAGTGTGTGTGTGTGTATGTGTGTGTTTGTGTGTATCACATTCAGTATTGAGTATCATCTTCTGCAGGTCAATACTGTAGTATATTCCCTCATTATCTTCCACCTACACATTTCCACACGTGTTAGCGGCCTACGTACTGCCTGAGTACACACACACACACACACAAACATACACACATACTCATATTTACATCACTGCGAGGTGAAGTCAGTGATAATGTGGAGTCCCTGAACACCAGGCGTATTCCCAAACCAGAGATGTGCACACGCTGACGTCCTGTTGTTGAAAAGAAAACCCTATTCTTGCTTGGAGTAATGTCAGAAAGAAAAAAAACCGAAAGGAATAAAAAGAAAAAAAAGAAAATCTTGGACGTCTCTATGCTTTTCAGGAAAAGCTGAAAAAATAACTGATGGAGCTAAAAGAAAACCAAAAATATTTTTTTTCTACAACTTTATATTACGTTTCGGTTCAGAACGCTACACCTGCATCAAATGTTAAAACAGACATCAGTGCAGTTCATGTAGGACAAAAAAAAAAACAAAACAAAAAAAAAAAAAACCCCGTCCGTCCGTCCCAGTGCAGGCTCTTGGCCTCCATTGGGACCTGTTACCCATATTGGGAACATCTGCCATAATTACAGGTCACACCTTCATCAAAATCAGAGCCTGAAAAAATGGTCCAAATATAAAACAAAAACAAACAAAACACACACACGTGTGTGTGTGCGCGGCCTTTTGTGGTGCTGGCGGCTGATTACACGGGGCTGGAGGAGTAATCAGTGATTACTGAGATTGCTCTCGTTAGGGGAAATTATTCTCTCTCTCGTGCCTCAGATAGAGACAGAGGGTCTTTGTGGAGGAGGGCGGAGGTGACGG
>NC_024312.1:1241561-1246638 GCF_000523025.1 Cynoglossus semilaevis | reverse complement strand
TTAAAAAGGAGATATATATAAAAAAAAAAAAAAAGGGAAGATAATAAATGCTACAGTGACAAGTTATATTCAATAAATTCAGTTCAGCAAAACAGTTTAAAATACATGACCAGCTATTTCCTGAACAAGAAGGCTTCCTGTTAGCTTCTATGCTAACAACAAAACAACACAATGTCACAGCAAGAGAGTAGTTGTAAACGTAACTTTTTCAGGAGTTTGTTCAAATACTTCCCATCTGGAAATGTGTCTAAACCTGGGCTACGGTCCTACGATGTTTACTGACTTTTACTGTCACTATAACCACTGGAGTCTACAATCCAGAAGCTGCTAAATAGCACAGCGGCTAATAGCACAGCAGCTACACCAGGGGGAGACATTATGTTTGGTAAGACTACATTTTAACATCACAATGTTGAAGTAATAAAGTTAACTACTGACCAATGAGAAACATCCAGGTTCATTCTTGACTCCACACTTTATCCTGGAGTTTATTTTCCTTCTTCTTCTTCTTCTTCCACCTGTGCCTCTGACTCCAACATAAATATTTGGACTACATGTTGTTGTCCGGCAGCCATTTTCCTCTCACTGCTCAACCAAGGCCTTCTCCAATGGAAAAGTGGGCGGGGCATAAAGTGGCTATTTAAAGGTATAGGTGACTTTGACAGGTGAGTAAAGAACTCTGCTCTGATCAATACTTTATTTTTTTTACTGACTAGAACATTTAGTACATACTTCACAGATATGAAGTTTAACTTGTTAATGTAGTATTGTATTTGCAGTATTTAATGAGTTTTTTTTAATGAGAATTTAAAACTTCTTAAATGTACTGTCTTCAAGAAGATATCAATGGATTTTTTTTAAATTATTTTATTTTAACATCTGTCCAAATAAAAATTAGTCTATTCTAAAAATAATAATAATAATAATAATAATAATATAATATAATGATAATAATAATAATAATTAAAATACTGTGACTGATTTAGGACTGACTGACAAATGAGGAGAGGTTTTAAAACGGCTCCGATCGTTGAATGAAATGGTCAAAAACACATTATTCCAAAGCAGCAGACACTGACTGTGGACCAGTCTATTATGAACCGTAGCTGGTGTCTGATTTAATTCACTCACTCTATTGATAAGTATTGATCAGGCAGCTCTTATGGACACTTCCTGAATACATCTGTCTACACACACACACACACAGATGTTTTCAGCCGACTCAGGGCGTTCATCATCGGCCCGACTCAGCCTTCCTGCTGTTGTTCCACCTAAAGATGAACTCATTGACTGGGTCCACTCGGACTGACCAGTAAGTGCTTCAGTCCACAGTGGCATGAAGTCATCTCTACTAATGATCCGCTCCGTAATGAGACAGGAAGTGTCTCTGCGCCGTCCGTCTAACCAAACGCCCGGATCAGTGCGGTCGCGTTCTGTTGAGGAAACAGTGTCACCTAATGGTCTGTTTCAGTGTAGAACGTGTCACGACCGTTGGACCACACTGACCACCAGATGGCTGATGGGAAATGACGGGAGGAGAGAACAGTGGTGCCCATTGACTCGTGGGTTAGCTTAGCTCAGACCAAAATGATCTGCTCGATATTAGCATAATTATGTAATACTGGTATGAATCGTTAACGTTTATTCCTCCGATAATGAAAACCTGATAACGCAATCACTGGGTTTTCACCAAATACGCTGGAATCGTTTGTCGGGTCCTGAGACATTAACCTCAGTTTTGGGGACAAACGGACGCTTATATCGGTAACGGTTGATATCGGAATCGGAAGTTAAGTCTTTGGACAATATCGGCATATCGGATATCGACAAAATATTCATATCGGACATCCTTAAATATAACTTTGTACCATATAACAAGGTTTTTGGATGAGTTTCAATTTTAGTTTGAAGTCAGAAAAAATTACAAAAAAACAAATCTTAAATCTTAAGGAAATCTTTATAAAAATATTTGTAATATAAAATAAATTGCTATGCTATGAATTTCTCCTCTCACTGACTAAATGTTGCTTCAACTATCAATCTTTAATTACTGTTGCAGGTTCATGTCACAGTCAGTATTTTTACATTTACGTAGTTTGCTGCTGTGAGAGGAGTGTGATGTGTTAGGAACCTCCCCCCCCCCACCCCACCCAACCACAGCCAATATGTCTCCAGGCAACAGCATTCTGGACGACTGTCGAGACGAACGGTACCGTGTTCTTCATCACGGTGGTGGAACACCCAGGTACCAGGGAGTACTACTGTACTGTAGTAAATGTATATAGTCCACTACACTGCAGTATTTAAAAGTTGTATCTATATATTTAGTCATGTAGACACAAACAAACACTAAATATATATAAATATATATATAAATATATATATAAATATATAAAATACACAAATAAATGCTGACGTGGAAAAAACATCGACGTTTAAATATCTGTTAATTATTTCACTCGTCAATAATTAATGGACCGATTTATTGTCGCAGCCTCAGAGTTCGTTACAACTCAGCAAATATTACTGCAGTCACTCGACCGTCAAATGGTACCGATGGTTCTCTAATTAGTCTCTTCTTCATTACAGTCTGATTAATCAGTCACTTAATCAATTCAATCACTGAATGAACGAAGTGCTGATTAAAAAGGACAAGAAAATAAATCAAAACTCTGTGGAAATGAACTGTAATTGCTGTTTGGTCAAACACAGGCATTGTGTTATCGGGTTTTCTATGCTAATATCAGTCGGGCGATATTATCGGACATCCCTAATAAAAACCTAACTTTTCAGAGGTTACATATTTGACAGACTGGCCGAGAAAAACCCTCCCTGACAGGAAGTTAGTGACCGAACAGACAGATCACGTTCCTGTAAGAATCAGCGTGTTTGGCCCTCTCAGTGCGCCCCCTAGTGGTTCAACCTAACTAGAGCTTAATGCATGTAAAAGGCCAGATAATTAGTCATGTGACAAATGTGAAAAAATGTGAAAAAATGTGGGAGGGGGAGCTAAGAATTTTCATCTTAGGACTGAACATATTCAAATATGTTGAATGAAGAAGTCGAAGGGAAGTCGAGGACTGGCAGGAAGTACGTCTGCGTTTCTGCCTCTGAACAGACGGCCCTGCCCACGCTCAGACGCGGCTAACGCTCTGACTCTTCAGATATCACGCCAACTTCATTGGCCTTCAGAGACACCAGGGAGCAGAGGGAGAGGAGGGGGAGGAGGGGGGAGAGAGCAGAGATACTGGAGGGAGTGGAGAGAGGATGGAGGTTTGACACACACACACACACACACGTCAATACTTCATTTACTTCTCTTCCCTACAATCCACACATTTCTTTCTTTTGTTGTTACATTTTTTGCTTTTTCCTCACTTGATTCCTTCCTTCCTTCCTTTCTTACTTCCTTCCTTCTGTTCTTCAGATCTGTCTTCCCTCCCTTCCTTCTTTTCTCTCTTTTTTTCTCTCTTGGATTTCAGGACGTGTATGAACCTGACGTGACCCACAGGTTTAGACTCTGAGCTCCACGTGGGCTGCAGCCCAGGGTTTGACCCAGGTGAAGAAACACACACAGATCTGGACGATATATTGAGGTGAAGCAGAAACTTTAAACTTGAAGAAGTCGTCAGTCAGTGACAAAAACTTTCAACTGAAATACTGCAGATACTGGTAAACACGACACTCACCCCGGAGCAGAAAGATGAAATAAAACCATGCGATCTGCCCCCACTCTCCTCTGCCCCTCTCTCCCCCCCTCCCCCATACACTCTAATGGCAGCTGTGAGTGATGTCCAGCTGCGTCTTTGACCTTCCTTCTCTCTCACACACTCACTCAGTCTGACTTCTCCACTCCACTCACAGTCTTTCACTTCATCACCTCCCTCCTCCCTCCTCCCTCCTCCCTCCTCCCTCCTCCCTCCTCCCTCAGACGTATCCTCGCTCCTGGAGTCAAAACTTTGTTTCTCTGCGCCCCAGCTCTCTGACAGCAGCAGCAGCGGCAGCAGCATCCTGCTCCTTGGTTGCCATGGAAACGGTAACCCGTGGACACCAGGTTTGCGCACGCTGACAGTGTTGACACAATTTACAGCTTCTGCAAACAGCAGCTGTTCCCAAAACATACACAAAGATATTCCACGGCCCGAGTTCAACTCCTGAATTCTCCCGAAGCTCAATCTCCTCCAAAACAAACACTTAAAACAAACAAAAATCAATATTGTTTTTTTTTTTACAGAAGCCAAACTTTAAATTGATTTTAACTGCTTCTATTTTAAAAAAAAATCAAAAATCAAATGAACGGTGAGTTTTAAAAAGCAGCTTGAAAAGTTCTAACACAAATGGAAATTTGGAAAATTATCTTTTTTTTCTGGCTGCTAGTACATGAATAGATATGGACGGAAGTCTGTGGAGAAAAAAAATATTTTTTTATGCTAAGTAAAGTGCAATAGAAAACTGTAGTGTAAAAAGGAAAATGAATAAATCTTCATTTTAAATGCCTTTAATTTGAATTTATTTATGAATTTGTCGGCGGACAGAGTCAGCGGAGACGTTCACGTTCCCTTTTTTTTTTAATCATTTTATTCATATCCATCTCCAGTCTCCAACACTACCTCCCACTCCCTCCCCCATTCTCCACTTAAACCAGCTCCCCCTCCCTCGTGGAGCCCCTCCCTCTGCTCCGTGATCTACTTCACCTTCATCTCCGTGAAGAAAGGAACGGGTGAGGAGGTGGAGGTGACAACAGCTCCAGGGCTGGAGTGAGACAATAAGGGGTAGATAAAAGAGGAGAAGATGAGAGGAGGAGGAGGAGGAGGAGGAGGAGGAGTGGGATAAGCGGTGGTTAAAAGGCTGGCGCAGGGTCAGACACCGGTGCGAAACAATTTCCTGCAACGATGTTGAAAAACGACAAACTTAACGAGATTTGAAGTCTTGCGAAAAGACAGAGCGGTCGCTCCGTGAAGGATTTATAAAAAAAAAATAAAAAAAAGTTCTAATGAGAGCAGCTCATTAAACAGAACATTTACAGACAGGACAGATCGGACCAGAGATTTAATGAATTCTCACTTCCTTTATTTCC
>NC_024312.1:1239917-1241515 GCF_000523025.1 Cynoglossus semilaevis | reverse complement strand
TATTCTCCACCTGCCCATGAGCCAATTAAAACAGTTTTCTGGAACTGTTCCTGAATCCTTCAGTGACATAAAAGCTGTGACAGTAGAAGAAAAAAGGAAGATAAATAAACACCCAGGGTTTGAAGGACTCCCGCTGGATTATTTCCTTTAGATTACATATCTGTTCATGACATGCCAAGCCCTGACTGAGGCGCTAGAATCACGCCAGACATTTCAGTATCCATCAGAGCCAAACAGAATAACTGCCAACTTCAGGGGTTTCATGAAAAAAAAAAATTCAATTTTTTTAAAGCTCCTCACAGTTTGTAACGTTGCCGTCATTGATCTGGGAAAAACCGGGTTCTGGGTGATGTTGGAGAACCAACATGGGAGAGTCACCATAAGGGGGCGGTGTTACAACCTTGATCATCACAAGCAACCATTCACACTTCCTGTCAACGATCAGTATAAATAATTGTCAAAAATAGCAAAAATAACTCAAAGCTAACAAAACGTAAAACACTGCTAAAATGTTTAAACTAGCTTAAAATATTAAGTTTATTCAAATTAATCATTAAAATAACAAATTCTTCAACAATACTCCCCTTCATAACCTGCCTCTCAATTTTAAAAAACCCAACGTGACCCAATCTTTCGCCGTCAGATCCACTAATGAATCCATGTCACCACAACTGCGTCTAATTCTTCCAATTAGTTTGTGAATCATGAGGATAATTGCAATTAAAAAGTGTCATGATGGGCGACAAAGGTCAGAGGTGGGCGGGGCTTGTTAATCACATTAGGACCAGCTCGTTTATTCGGGCGCCGACGGCTGCTTCTACTAATTGATACCTCGACGTTCAGAGTGATGAATACTGCATGAAGTGAATGGAAATATCACATTTGAATGAATTATTAGCGTGTTGCTCATCCCTGTGGGAGCGTGAACGGAAGGTTGATGCAGGACGATGACACACACACACACACACACACACACACAGTTTCGCAGCATCACTGTCAACCTTTTTATGATCTCTGCTTTTAGCCGGACCATGGGCAAACCATGGCCCGAGGGCCTGTTGCGGCCCGTTGGGCTTTTTAATCCGGCCCGCTAAACTTGTCCAAAATTAGTTTTTAATTTCTATTTTCATTATATTGCTGCATTTTTCAGTGCAATGTCCACATTTCCCCAATAGATGGCGCCGCAAAGGCTAAAATCATGTTAGCATCTGACCCTTTATGTATGACTTTTACATGTCATTTAGTGCTCACTTTAGTAACCACTGCCTGACTATATCTGTAACGTTTGATATCAGAATCAAAATCGGAAATTACGTTTTTCGACAATGTCGGCATATATGCGATATCGGAAATCAAAATTTTAATATTGAATGTCTGTAAACTTATCGTAAAATTATCTTTACAAAGCCTAGTTACTTATTTGTCCCATGATGGCGAAAATTCACAGTTTGAGTCAACGTTACCTACACATCCTGCCACAGGAGGCACTGTTCAGCATGTGGTCTCTCTGGAGCTCAAACCCAGGACTTCGTGCACCCATGGGCCAGACATAGAACACAAATAAGCTGTAAAAAATCAAATACCACTTACATGCCCCC
>NC_024312.1:1239244-1239777 GCF_000523025.1 Cynoglossus semilaevis | reverse complement strand
CCCCCCCCAGCAGACCCAAATCTAACAAGTAGGAAACATTTGCGAGAGATGTCAGTGGCGGAGGTTAATGTACTTCACGCTGCAGAAATGTGTAACATCAACATTTTTTTCCGACACGCCCCGCTGTAATTTTATCCGTTCTACCTTACATTGCAAGAAATCGCCCGGGTCTCCGCAGCGTAACGACGCCAGGGCTTCTGGGAAATAAATTTCAGATGAATAATCTCACCGAGCCGTTTGACTCCCACAGTACACTGACTACAGGCTGAAAGTACAGCAGCAGATGAAGTACTGGTGTGGAGTACAGGGGGGGGGGTTAAGTGCTGAGTGCAAACGTCTGCTCGCCACATCACCCCTCCCTCCCCTCTCTCTCTCTTGTTCTGCCTCAGTGTTCACTGAAGTGGACGACAAACTAATCAATTCTCACCAGGACCTGAAAAGACCCTGGACTTCAGAGCGCAGAACAGTTCTGCGGTGACTGAGAACCGACTCTGTGCTTTAGCTCCTCCCACTCCCCCTCCTCCCCCCTCCTC
>NC_024312.1:1237796-1239149 GCF_000523025.1 Cynoglossus semilaevis | reverse complement strand
CCCCAAAGTTCTTGCCTGTATCACTTCATCCTGAGCTGCAGTGAAGAGTCAACGAGGAGAAAAACTGAAGCTGTTTCTCGGTCCACGGGTCAAATATTGATGCAGGATTTCGGTGTGTGTGTGTGTGTGTGTCAGGGGGGTCGGGGGACCAGAGGTTGGGAACCTCTGGCTTAAACGATGGCTACAGACGCTACGACTATAATCTATACATTAGAGAAACTCCAAGAAGTCGTAGAAGTTCTAGAGACTTTTTTTTCTCGGAGTCAAAGGTCCATTCATTAAAGCTGGTCGAGCCTCAGGCCAAAACACTCCTCAATAAAAAAACACAGAATCCAGGACAGATATATCAGCTTCTCTACAAAGAAGCAAAAGCAAACACTTCAGGAATTCCATCTCGTCTCTTACTGCTGACAAAGTATTGAACACTGAACCACTTCAAAAGCAAAAGTAAAAGAAAAGTGCCTTTGTTCTCGACATCCTATCAGTGGCCCGTTGTCATGGAGACCACAGCTCAGGTACACTCGCTGAACAAAAACGAAAACATCACATCGAAGGACACGGAAACAGCCTCATTTCATGTACAGTATTCATCTTGTGGTTGCCAAACAGGTGGCTCGCAGGACTGGATGTGGACTCTGGACCTCCACTGATCTACTGTATTCACTGTCAGCAACAACAAATCAATCATTAGTCTTTGATCACTCCATCCTTTATAGGATCTGGAGTCAATCCCAGCGGTCACCAGGTGAGGGCAGGATTCCGCCCCGGACAGTTTGACAGTCCGTCACATAAAGGCACACACACATTCACAGCTCTGGTCATGGTGACTGTAATTATTAACCCCAGTTTTTAGACCAACCAGAGCGTGAGGCCCAGAGACACTACATTCAGACCCAGCCCCTGCTGGCTGGATCATGGTACTGCAGCTGAAATCGAGGCAACTCTCTGCAGAAATGAAGAGGATTTCTTCAGATGTGTTGAAAATCAATCTGATGTGGACTGAATGATACAGACTCTGCTCTGGTGTTGCATCAGGTCCTGGACCTGGTCCAGACTCGTCTCTCCTGCTGGCCTATATATATAGGCCAGAGGAAAAACGTCTGCTAACAGAATGAAGGTTTTTTTTTATTATTTTATTTATGACGTAAGTTCAATTTATTTTCAAAATGTTGTTTTTTGTATTTCTGGAGACACGTAAGTTCAATTTATTTTCCAAATGTTGTTTTTTGTATTTCTGGAGACTAAAAACAGAACATGGTCCAGTTACAGAATATTATCATTTAGCTGAGCTTTGTCTGATTTTAACTTCATTTTAAAGCCAGGAAGGAAGAAAGGAAGGAAGGAAGGAAGGAA
>NC_024312.1:1233146-1237770 GCF_000523025.1 Cynoglossus semilaevis | reverse complement strand
AAAAAATGAAAGAAAGAAAGGGAAGGAAAAGGAGGGAGGGAAGAAATGAAGGAAGGAATGATTTGATTTTTCTTTTTTCCTGTTGAAACACTTTTTTCTCATAACTTCTTAACTTTTCTTATAACAAACGTTAGAGTCTGGATCTGGATGACAGTGTCATCAGCAAACACGTTGAGAATTAATTTTTTGTTTAACTTTATTCTGAGCGACTTGACATAGACTTTAAAGAGGAGTGGACCGAGGACGTGTCCCTGTGGAACACCATTAGCCACAGAAGTGAAGTCCTACCTTCTTGGTGAAGTCCATGGCTTTGAGGATGGACAGGTTGAGAGTCTCCAGTGAGGCCAGGACTCCCTCATAATCTCCCATGTGTTTGGCAAAGTAGTCTGCAAAATAAAAAAAAAAAAAAAAAAAAAAAAAAAAAAATAATTGTACATGGATTAGTGACATAACACGACAGAAGTTTCAGAATCAAAGTCATTTATTCAGTTTGGTGGAAGTTAAATTAATTCACTGATGACTTAATAATATTGGGGGGAAAAAAGAGGAACTGAATTTCAATTATCAGAGAAACACTTGTTAATAATAGATAAGAGAGAATGAGGGCAGTAGCCGTGTGTGTGTGTGTGTGTGTGTGTGTGTGTGTGTGTGTGCAGTGGTCCACTTACCACAGAGCTCCCTAGTGTCAACATTACTATCACAGCACACGAGTGGAGTGGCACAGAGGAAGAGAAAGGAAGGAAGGAAGGACAGAAGGAAGGAAGGAAGGAAGGAAGGAAGGAAGGAAGGAGGGAAAAGGGAAAAGAACAGGATCAGAATCAGGAAAGACTGTATTTACAGGACAGGTAAAATACTTCATACTGTCTCACACACATTTACACACACACGGGGGAGGGGGCGGGGGTCCTGACATGATTGACAGCTGCCTGAGTGTGTCATCACTGCTGCTCAGTTGACTGTGTGACAGTCGTTTGAATGAGAGAGGAGGAGGAGGAGGAGGAGGAAGAGCACAGGGATGTGTTCTCCTGCAGTGTAAATATGAGCTGCGGATGCTAATGTGTTAGCACGGCTAATATATATATTTATTTTAGTTCTATATTTATAACCTCAACTTTATGATGTTATTAAAATTCTCTCATTGTGATTGGTTCATCAACAATCGTTGGAACAGATGGTTCAGAAATCCACATTTAATCGATTTTTGTGATGAAAATTAACGTGCTAATAGCTGTGAATTTGTGTATTTAAAGTAGGAACGTCCGATACGAGTTTTTTTTCCAAAATCCGATATCATCCAAACACTTAAGGGACGTCCGATACGAGCTTTTTGCCAAAATCCGATATCATCCAAACACTTAATTTCTGATTCCGATATCAACCAATAAAGATACCTGCAGCTGTTTTCTCACAAAACACAACTATTTTTTAGGCGAAACCCAGGCTTTGCGATATCGGGTTTTCATTAATCGGAGGAAAAATGATATTGATACCTAGCGATATTACATAGTTATGCTAATATCGGCCGTTATCATCGGATATTCACTGTTTTATATTTCAACAGCTCTGGTAAAATCATCTACTTTTTACCGTAATATACTGTAGTAGTAAAACAAAACGTTAGCCTCCTGTACCGTAGGGCGGGTCTGGTCAGCACTATTTGCGGTACTAATTCACGCCTTTATCTCCAGCATCTGTTCCAGACGCAGGAAGCTGTGAGAAGGAGTCGGAGAGACTTCTTCTTCCGTCTCTGTCCGCACATCCCTCCTCAAACATCCATCAACTTCCTGCCCCGACAGGAAACGCTTACGCCGTCATTTCTGCTTTTATTCGGGCCAATCAATAACCTTATCTGCTGTCACATGATAATGCGGAGGCCTGGCGTGCAGCTGCCAAGTCTACTTAACCCTAATGAGATAGAAAACTTTCACCCACTGCCTCCACTGCAGCAAAATAAGATTTATAAACGTCACACTGGCTTCCAGGAGGTGAAGATGGCTGGCGTCAGTTGCACGGACCATTTACTGCACTGATTTAAAATAAAGGGGGGGGAGGGGAGGGCAGAGGGGGTGTATATATACATATATATATATATATAAATACTTCATAGTGCAAACCTCTAAACAGGTCTGATTTTGTTCTGCTCTCTGTCGTTTCATCGCTGGAGGATAAGGATTCGGAGGTTCTGTAAATCAACGGACGAGCCGATTGGCTGGTTGAAAACAGTGTGTACAGAGAGAGGCAATCAAAACTATGGGTTTGCTGGAGGAGGAGAGGGTTGGGGTTAACCCCCTCTCTCATTATTTTGTCTCACTGTTTGGGATTCTGCTTTTACTGTTTTTGCAATTTTCCTACGGTCCCTAAATGTGAACGGGCTTTGGAGGCAGAAAAAAAAAAAAAAAAGTCAAACGTAAAAACAGCTTTCAGAAGTGGGGCGTGACATCTGGGGGCAGCACAACAAATTATATACATTTTAACAAAGCGTGCGCACGCACACACACAGAGCAGAGACACAGCTGCGTGCATCCTTCTCCATAATAGATATGGTGATGTGATCAAAAACACTGGTCACAGCACACACACACACACACACACACACACACACACACACACACAGAGAGGCGTGCAGTGAGTGCTGACCTGGTGTTATCAGAGTCGATGGTGTGAAACAGCTTCTCCAGCTCCTCCTCGTTCAGCGTTCCGTCCGAGAAGAAAGCCTGGAACTCGTCCAGGGAGAGTTTACCATCATCTGCAAAACACAAACGCACAAACGTGTGTGAAACGACGTGGAGCAAAGGTCGACGGACACAGAACCGGTCCACTTTAGCGGATCACGTAAAAACACAAAAAAGGTCGAATGTAAGAAATATATATAGACATATATTTATATATATTTATATATATATATTTATTTATATATTTATATATATATATACATATATATATATTTATATATATAAATACAGTATATATAAATGTTATATATATGCAGTGTTTATTGCGTTAACCTTACAAATATATGTATATATGTAAATATATGTATGTATGTGTATATGTAAATATATATATGTACAGTATATATACATATACATACATATATATTTGTAAGGTAATGTTTTAAATACTGCATATATGCTGTGTGTATATATGTACATATATATGTGCATATATGTATATATGTGCACTAACTCTTCAAAAACATATTTATTTCAAAACATTTGTGTTTTCTTAAATGTTTAACGTTAACCACTAACTCTTTCTGACTTCATGGAGTTTTCCTTTTTACAGTTACAGAACAGTTAAATCCCGTAACACCAGAGACTTTTAGGCTTCCTACTCCGCGGTCTCACGAGAGCCAATTAAGAGTTCTTTTACGGCGCCGGTGTGAAAAATGTACTTACGGCTGGAGTTTCTGTTTTGTAGAAATTACATTCATACGGGAGGTTTCTGCACAACACCATAAATCCAAGCCTTCTCTGGGCTTTCCTGCCCGACGTGATGATATTTTCAGATTAGCACAGCTGTTAGCAGCCTCAGATGGCGCTCCAGGCCGTGGACTGAATTATGAACAGCAGTTACAGCCTTTTATTCTGTGTTTAGATTTTACTGCAGGTGATACGTTCCTCCAGAACAACGGTATCGTGGTTTAACTGTACGCCAGCGTGGTGGGTTCTGGGGCGGTGGAGTGGTCTTCTTCACAGCTTTGGCCAAATCCTACTGTACATCAGCCTGAGAGTCTGTTCTCGCTGCGTGATGCAGAGCCAGATATCAAATATTTATTTCCTCGCCCTCAAAGTGTGCGTGTCCTTGAGCGAGGCTGACTGGATGCTGCAGGTTGAGCAGTGGGACCACTGCAGAGAGCGCAGGAAACCAGGGGGGGCAGGAAAGCACACTGCAGCTCTATAGAAAAAAAACAACCTGAATTCAAAAGCCCCCCCCCCCCCCCCCCGATTCACTGCAGGACTAGGTTATTAGCATGTGTGTTGTGTTTTTCTAATTTAGCACAGTGGAGTGATGTTGTTTTGTTTTCTTTTTCTTTGTTTTCTTCACGCTCTGCTGTGACTGCTGCCCCCTGCAGGAGTGACGCTGAAACAAATCAAAGACATATAAAGAGCGAGTGCCAATGACTGCAACTTGTCTTGTCGTGCACCGAGCCCAGAAGACGACGGTTTTTGGAAACGAGGAGGATCTTAGTGTGTTTTGAGTGCATTTCCACTGTTAGCCTGCAGGGGCAGACTGTCAGCGAAGTTTTATTTGTTCTCACGTTGAATATTAAGCATGAATAATATTTATCACTTCTGCAACATTTGTTAAAAATATTCTCTTCTTAAACACTGATTTTCAATATATTGTTAAATAAAACAACGATTTTATCGGCTGATATTATTGGCCAGATTCACTTCTCTGAAATGGTCCATCTCCATGGCTGCTGTAAGACACTAGGTTTCCAATGTACAGCTATGGTCTGCGACCCATATATTTTCTATTAAAAAAAAACAAAACAACAACAGCGTTCAGTTTATTGCGCTCAGGAACCGTTCCCCACAGAACAATTAAAGGAACAAGCAGCGGCGCTCTGTGCTACATATATTAACCTAACCCTCATGTCCGTCCAGTTTCTGGAAGG
>NC_024312.1:1231690-1232641 GCF_000523025.1 Cynoglossus semilaevis | reverse complement strand
CTCACGTTGAATATTAAGCATGAATAATATTTATCACTTCTGTGACATTTGTTAAAAAATACTCTCTTCCTAAACACTTTTTAATATATTTTTAAATAATAAAAAAAACGATTTTATCGGCTGATATTATCGGCCCAATATTAGCATAATCATGTAATATCTGTAAGAATCGTTATCGGTTTTCTCTCCGATAATGAAAACCTGAGAACGCAATGCTTTGGTTTCACCAAATGATGTGTGACCTAAAAATAGTTTTGGGGGAAAAACGGCTGTATGTGCAGGTGAAAGTCACTAGATGGCAGCGTCTACGCCTCCTCTTCACCGAGGCTCCTGCCGCGACCTTCTCCACGACTTCAGAGCCGTCACTGAGCGTCTGTTTGTTCTGCTGCCACTGTCTCCAAACCTGCTGCTCGGTGGTGCAGCGGTGAAAGCACAGACACTGGTGTTTAATTCAGCAGTGACCCAATTTACTGCACACTGCCAGATAGGCCGCTTAGAACCACTCAGGAATTCACCAGCAAACACACACACACACACAGCACTAAGTCAACTAACACAAAAAGAGATAACCTCATTTCCTCAGGCGTGGAACAGTCTCATTTCACTGGTGTCTCCGGTCTCTGTCCTCCACCTGGTCACGGATTTGTCACATACTAAAAAATCAACTAGTTTTTGATCCATTTTCTCCGAAACCTCCGTCAGTATTTTCTCCTTCAACCTAATTTCTAACATTTCATCCTGGGTCGTCTGAAATTGAAAATGAAACTTTTTGCCGATATGTCGATATTGTCCAAACACTTAATTCCGATATCAACTGATACAGATATAGCGGTGCAGTGGTGCCCTGGTGGTTAAGGAAGGTAAGTGCCCCCTCTAGGGGACAGTTGCTGGCACTAGCATTGTGCATACAATCCCCCCATTTCTACTGTTTTGGCTTCAAGAAAGTCAGTA
>NC_024312.1:1227745-1230057 GCF_000523025.1 Cynoglossus semilaevis | reverse complement strand
TGCAGCTCATTTTATTAATCTATTTTAATGATCAGGGGATTGGATGGAAAAAACTGGTGCCAGAAACTCATACAGTGGTTTGAACAGATAAATAAATAAATATTACCAGGCCTTATTCTCCTTTATCGGAATCAGTTGATCTCAGAATCGGAAATTAAGTGTTTGGACAATATCGGCAAAAAGTCAATATCGGACTCATCACTTGTCCTGACCCAGTGAAATTAATTAGTGAACAACAAACGTGTTCCTGACTAATACTGCAGGAACAGTGGCCCCAGGTGGTCAGTCATGTTCCCTGCTGACGGCCCAGGTCGTGTCCTAGAGCTTTTTTTGGACTGAACGTGGTCCAGGTTTGACAGCAGCTCCACATCAACGTCAGAAAACTTCAGACTTGATTCAAAGCATCATTTTCTCCTCTGCTCTTCTCACTCTGGATCAGACTAATCTACGCTCCGTGTCCTCCGTTCAACCAGCACTGAGGGAGGACACGTCCGGTCGTTTTGGTTTTACATGTCCATCAGTGCATGACCAAAGGGGTTGCGGGTGAAAACTCTGGGGCTCAGACTTCAGTCCGACTCACAACGGGAGACTTTTAACTGTTCAAATGTGTTCTCCTGGAGAAGAAAATAAAAAAGGAGGAAGTGTTTGATCAGAGCAGTGGACCAACTCAGCTAACTGCTCACGGAAGAATAAAGACAAGCAATTAGCACAGGCTCAGTCTCACACCCCCCCCCCTAATCGACACCCCTCCTCCCAACACCACCACCACCCAACCACAGGAGGTTTTATTGCAGCCCATCTCCAAAGACTTCTGTGTTTTTACAAAGTTTTTCTCCGTCAGTCCTGGACCTACTTTAACACGTCCCTCCTCAAAGCACAGTAATGATTTAATATAATTAGTAGCCGTATATATAGTATAATCATTAGTACAGTACCGTACAGTACAGTGTAGTAAGGTAAGGTATCTGTGGTAGTTTGACAAAAAAAAAAACCTCATCTAACTTTGTTGAGAATTACCTTCTGCTTCTTGAAAGATATAAAATATTAGCTACCTTGCTAACAGCTAACAAGCCCGCGGTATAAAGGTATATACGGAAACGTTCGTAGCAGTCGGCTGTACTGCTGTTAATAAACCAGTCCTTCTCCAGTCCTGTACACTGGGACTGAGACTGCGCTCAGACCGGAACATTCCGCGTCTCTCCGAGACTTAATCATTGTTTTTGGGCGACAAATTAAATTGATGTGAAAGGTGGAAAATTGACCCCGAGCTCAGATTCAGAATAATTACATCGCTTTGTTCTTCTGACAACTACAGACAATCAGTGTGCCAGATGTTACTGTGTGTGTGTGTGTGTGTGTGTGTGTGTGTGTGTGCCAGCTGTTTCATCTGATGGATGAGGAACCAGAGCAATCCTCAGTGAGCTGTCAGCTTCTGTCCTTTCTTCCTATCCATCACAACAACCCACCTGGAACACACACTCACAATATGCTCACACACACACACAAACCCACACACAAACCCACACACACACACTTCACTTAGAGTCCCCTCAAGAAACATCAAACAGGAAAGGCAGCGTCTTTGTTTTTTTTTTTTTTTTCTGTCGTATGTTTTCACCAATCAGACGTTCCGTGTCAGAACAGCAGGATCTTCTGGAAGCTCGAGCGTGTGTGTGTGTGTGTGTGTGTGTGTGGGTTTTGTTATGCTCATCCAATCAACGAAGACAAAACATCTGACATCGATGGCGTGTCAGGAACGAAGCTGAACGTCAGTCAGCTTCGTTCAACCGGACCAAACTGGATACGAGGTGGACCAGGACTCCAGGTCCTGAAATGTCCAGCACCTGCATCTCCAAGTCGGTCACTGGATTCACTCGACCGGACGAGTCGGCGCCGGTTTCACACTTCAGCGACTCAGTGAGGAACGCCACAACCTGCAGACGTCGGTGAACCAACGTGTGGTCCAAATCAGGACTCATAACATGGCCCAGTTCTTCTTCAAGATGTGGCCCACAAAAGGTACTTGGCCACAACCCAGAAAACAGACCTAAGCCAAAAAATACTAACTTTTCAGGACCATTTTTAGGCTTCGGGAAAAGTGCTCGGTGCCCTGGTCCTTTCGAGTTTAAATTTTGGTTTGTCTCAAAATGGGGTGGAACCACATACTCAAACAGAAAAATATAGACATTCTTTACAGGAGGCGCCACCTGCAGGACATGAAACTAAGGGACCTAAGTCAAAGATACTCTCCGTTTGGCCCAGTTTTGGGGCAGGACATTTGGACAATCCTAACAAAGGTTGTTTTTTTTTTT
>NC_024312.1:1224459-1227648 GCF_000523025.1 Cynoglossus semilaevis | reverse complement strand
ACCCAGGCTGTGATCGCCGTGAAACCTGGACAAAAGAAAAGTTCAAGCATCTGCAAAAGGATTTTTTTTTTTATATACAGCAGTGAAATAAATATTCTTGAGTGGAAATGAACTCCAGGCAGGTTCCAGTAACGGTCAGCAGTATTGTCAGTGCAGGCTGTTATACATTGTCAGTGTCCTGACACCAACACCACAGCAACTCAGAGTAAATACAACCTCTGGCGTGTTTCAGTGCATCAGTCCTGCGGCCAGGACAGTAAATCGATTAGGACTTAAAGAGCTCCAGAGTCCGACATGCATTACTATCACTGCGCACTTTTAAATCCAACAAATTTCCCAGGCCTGAAGTTTGGAACGTTGGACCGTCACCCAATTTTCGCTGCTCCTGACGCCTCAGATTCCTGGGGAACTGATGATGTCAGCACAAATTTTTTCCCATCAAGGTAAAAATGTTCCAACTCCTCCGTGCTGTTTGATCAGCTCGGCTTCCTGATGTGAACGTTGCTAATGTTGCTAATGTTGCTAATCTCACGCAGCAGCACAGCTCAGACCAACCAGACAACAGCGCAGGACAAACGCATTTGAAGCAAAAAAATGTACAAATTATTTTTGTGCTTCCAAAAACGGACAAAGCCAATGTTCCCCGTTTGTGTTGATCCACACATGGTACTAAGAAGCCCAATCTGGAGAACCAGGACAAATCATTGGACGAGTCGTCGGAACACCAACATGACTAATGTCCTCGGGAAACAAACAACCCTGATTTGGCACTAAAGGCTAAAGTAAAAAGATAATATATATTTAAATATATATTTTATTCTTTTCACTTTGGCTTTATATAGACAGTAAATATATTAATATATACATATATATGTATATATATGCGGTATATATATACATATACGTATATACATGACTTTACATGTGGGGGGGGGGTCTAAAAGGGTCTAAAACCATGATGATGGTTGATGTAAGTAGTCAAATAAAAACAAAAATGATCCGTCGTGGAGGTCCCTGAAGGCATCGCGAGAAGAAAGAGTTCGACCCAGTTACTTCACCTATAGAGCGCGTGATTTGCCGAGGTAATGACATCATCGCCGCCGCCGCCGTCTGACATCAGACGCGTCACTGGAACTCTGATGTCCGTTTGATGAACGTCTTTAATTATTTAGCGCAGTCATAAAAATGAATACGGCCCCTGACAGGAAAACAGTTCCTCATCAGCCGGGTCCAAACTCTGAAGTGAACAAGTGAACTGCTCCACCACAGGAGGATGTTGCCCCTCCCTCCCCCCCCCTCCTGTCCCTCTGCTCTAAACTTTTAATGAAAACAAAGATGTAAGTCGTAATTGGTCTTAACAAAGGGGGGGGGGACGAGCCCCTCTCCATCTCCGTGAAGGTGTGCAGTGTCTGTGTGTCTGTCAGAGCCACCGTTGATGATCATCAGTCTCTCGTATCTATTTTCTGTCTCAGCAGAGAGTGGAACGATCTGTAATCATCATCAATCTGCCGGCTCCACGTAATAACCTTATTATTACAGAGAGTGCGGCTGCACGACGCACAACAACAGACAAGTGTGTGTGTGTGAGAGAGAGAGAGAGAGAGAGAGAGAGAGAGAGAGAGGTGTATTTATGCACATGTGAGTCCTAATGATGAGTAATCCTGGGTGATGGAGGATAATAGTCGTGGTTCAGGGTCCTGGTGAGGATGATGCATTCAGGTGCAGCTCCTGCAGCTCTCCTGCTTCAGTCAGCCCTTTAGGGGGCCCTCATTTGCACAAACAGTGTTTTATGGTTCCTGTTACGGCCAGATAGGCTACTTCACCGGCCGGTAATTGACCGCCGTGGCCACCGGGGGTGGCGTTTTTTGTTTTTTTTTAACGCGGCGTGATGGTGTTTAATGGCAGGTAATGGAACGACGAGCTAAACGAGGTCGTTTCCTCGTGTCATGTCGGCGTTCTGTTGACGTTAATGTTATGACACGGTGCTGCTGCGCTGGCTCGGCAGATTAACGAGCTAGCTCGGGATTGTTTTCATTTTGTGTCCGGGCGCCAAATTATTTTCTTTCTTTTTTTTTACAGGCGAGGAAACACGAAATGATTCAACGCTCATATTTATAATCTGTTTACCAAGACGGCAGGGATTTCATTTTCCTTAATGGTGAAATACACCGGTCGAATTGAACTAAAAAAAATAATAAATAAAATTTAAATGGAAGTCGTATTAATGGAGCACTAGAACTGTATATTGGTGTTTTTGGGGGACGCTTCCTTCAACCGTTATTTCCTCTGTTTTCGTTTCCTTTGCGAGTATTCATAATAGATCTGAGTGGAAAACAGTGGAAAAGTGGAGCCAGTAGGGGGCAGCAATGGTTAAATCACAGCAAATGATTAAGCTCCGTCATCGACCAGAGGACAGAAAGACACGCGTCTCATTTCTGATCCACTCTGATGACGGCGTTTTCAGGTCATTTGTCCAACAGTGAAATGAGCGACTGTCGGGTTCAGCGCGTTTTTCACACTGACTGATTGTAATGAAGTGACGTGAATGGAGAATAAACGCCACCACAAATGGATTAGCATCATCAGGAGAGTGGACGCTGAGTCGGCAGCGACAGAGGAACGAACGGCGTCCATCACCGCCGTGATGTAGTTAAAGGTGTCACTGTGATTTAATCACCGTCTGCTCTGGTCCCACCGCAGCGGCAGCCTCACACTGTCACAGTCAGCTGTTCTCAATTCAACCAGAATCTACATCAGCCAATCCTGACGCTCCGATGTGGTCCTGTGACCCCTGACCTCTCTTTAAAAATGTATCGAATGGATGAACTTTCAGCTAATTTTTTAGTTCATGTTTGATCGCTGTGTATTTAGCTTAGATCTTTGTTTAGCTTACTTTAAACAATTTTAAACAAGCTAACAATTAGCAACTTTAGCATGTTTTTCCTGTCCTAACTTTTGCTTTAATTTTAGACATTTTCTGGCTCACTTTTTGACATTGAGTTATTCGTGGGCTCGGAGTCGAATTTTTCACAATGACACGACGAACACGAGTGTAGCAAAAAACAAAATAGTGAATGTTAACGTCATTCAGACCAGGGCTGCCCAACCCCCGGTCCAGGGACCAGTGCCGGTCCGTAGGTCATTCGGTACAGGCCCGCAGTGAAAAAATGTACTTCATTTTTACTAATT
>NC_024312.1:1219102-1221567 GCF_000523025.1 Cynoglossus semilaevis | reverse complement strand
TGTAGCAGAAAACGAAATAGGTTATGTTAACGTCATTCAGACCAGGGCTGCCCAACCCCCGGTCCGGGGACCGGTGCCGGTCTGTAGGTCATTCGGTACTGGCCCGCAGTGAAAAAATGTACTTCATTTTTACTAATTGACTTCATTCTAAAAGAATCCAGTGATTCAAAGATAATCTGTCAACATTTCCAAACACCAGGTCAAAGGTCATTCGGACTCTGATACAGAAGAAAGTCTAAAAGTAACGGCTGACACCGGCCGACCGGTCCTTGGTACAAAAACGTTTGGGGACGTCTGATTTCGATCGTTTCTTTGAGGAAATGTTTGTGAAAAGTGATGATGGCCTCCTGCAGCAGCTCACCAGGTTTCGTGGGGAGAGATGACAGGGATGCTGTAACCAGGGGCAACTGAGGAGTCAGTAAAGTTACAGCAGCGATGATGAGGTACCTGAACACTGGACGCTGAAGTGAAGTTTCTTCTCTGACCACCGGTGTCACCAGAGTCAAAAACACACGTCGCTACAGTCAAACATGGTCAATTTGAACGACTTTTGGTTGGACTTGAACTTTCCTCAGTGAACTCTGATCCTTCAACCACTGCACGTTTTTGACAAGAATCTGGAGCTACGATACGTATCACGATTCAGGGGCAACGATACGATATACTGCGATACTATAGGCCAGATGATACAGTTAGAGTGGCACTTTGGCCCAGAGCCAATGTCTCTGTCATTGGTGTGGAACCCCAGGGCTCACCTCCTGGGCAAGTTCGAATCCCGGTTAGGGCAGTTGATACCTTCCAGTGGACTCACCACCTGCAGGAAGGTTTGGGGCGGTGCAGGGTGATTTGGGTGGAGACTGCTGCCCCCGCGACCTGGTAACGGATACGTGGCTGAAAATGGATGGATGGATAAATTTAGATAACCCCCCCCCCCCCCTCCCAGTGTAACTGTAGTCCCAGTGTGATCCTAGTCTCAGACTCTGTTCCATCTGAACATCAGTTCCTAACACTGGAACCGAGGGATCTACATTTGGAATCACCAGAGAAGAAAGAAAAGAAACACAATAATGAAGCAACACCAGGAATAGTGGACTGTGAATTGGGGAGAAAAAAAAATCAAGAACTGATGGAGGAAACAAGATATCGCAATATATCTATATCAATGTATCGATATTTTCTTACAGCCCTAATTTCAGATCAAACGTTGCCTCGGTGAAAGCTCTCCTGCCTTGGTCTCTGAAATGACTTTAGGCAACACTATGACACACACACACACACATGCACACATACACGTACACACACACGCGCGGCCGGGCCACGGTGTTAATTATGTGGTGTGTAAATGTCATGTCTCCAGTTCACCTGATGTTTTCAGGATCACAACATTATCCTGCAGTAATTCACACAGACTGTGTGCAGACCTCACACACACACACACACACACACACCAGCAGCAGCAGCTCCAGTGTGAGTGGCAGTTCCCGACCGCCGCTCATTAGCAGAGAAAAGTCAGAAATTAGCCCCGTGGTGTGACTTTAGCGCGAGCGACACCAGTGTGCGGCGCCGCGTCTGATCGTCAGCTCTGCTGCTCATCCACCGTGGACGGGCTCACCATGGAAACCCCGGCGCTCCGGGAGGCGGAGAAGCCTCACTTCTCGGAGTGTTGTGACAGGTACAGCGCTACGTGTGAAGGCGCAGGAAGAACATTAAAGGTACAGACGGAGAACGGCGCTGCTGTACACCTGAAGTGTCAGCCGTCACACGTCTGCGTGTGTGTGCGTGTGTTTGATGCTTCCTCTTTGACTTTGACGTCAAAGTCGCTACTGATCGGTGACCAGAGCTTGGACAAACATTTGGACATCTTGTCATTACGTACTTTTTTTTCCATCAGGTATTGCTGCAGCTTTAGAGACCCAGGTATCAAACCCGCAACCTTCTGTTGGCAGGTTTGAGACCCTACCTCTGTTTCACCCTGTCCACAGGGGGCAGTCCTTCATTTTATTACAATTTAGGCTTTCATAAAAAAGAGGGTTTTTTTGTTTTATAAATGACAGTGTTGTCTGCATATCGAGACTAGTTCTTTACACCAGGTAAAAATACAGTCAAAAAAAAAAAAAAATCTTGACTTCCTACTGTGTTCAGCAAATGTGTCGTAAAATGTCACGGGCATAAAAGGCTAGCAAACCAACCGGTGTTCAACGCTGCTTCAGCGCGACCACAGATTTCCTAAAAACGGTTTTCCACCGGCCCAGACCACGGCTCCTCTCCCCAACGGTGACAGTTAATGTCACTAAAATACCAGCCCGGCGCAGGAACATGACACTTTTTTCACTCTTGTCATGGAACTGTTCCAGGTGTAGAGTTCACGTCAACTATTTCCTGTCACAGTGTCAGTTTGGCACCGACTTGAATAATTGGATAAAGTAAATATCGCAGGTAAAAAACCTGCAGTTATCAAACTGACT
>NC_024312.1:1215182-1219044 GCF_000523025.1 Cynoglossus semilaevis | reverse complement strand
TGATCGTTTCGAGCGAGAGACAAAGTAGCAACTGGCCAGCAGGGGCCGTTACTGTGGACCAATAGCACCGCAGCGATCGTTGGAGGTTCATTAAATTTTCAAATATAAAACACCTCTTTCTTCTGTTAGTATCAGAGTCTGGATGATATATTTTTGTATTATTGCCAGATTATCTTTGATTGAAGTTCAGTTTTTATAGTGTCTCACCGCGGCCTGGTAACGACTGATCTACGGGTCAGTACCGGTCCATAAACCAGGGGTTGGAGCCCCATGATTTAAAGCAGCTCGCTCTGACATCTTTACCAAATATGATTTTTACCTTTTAATAAAGTTGTCATCGCCGGGAACATTTTATGGTTCCTGCAGAGACAGCCACGTGGAACGTCCAGCCCAGAGAGCCGTCCTTTTCACTCCGATAGTTTTACGTGGCCAACAAAAATGTTCCTCGCATTAATTTTTATATCCCGCTAATAAAGTAGAAATGGAATGATTTTAATAAGGGACATTTTTCCCCCAAAGGAACCGTTCCAGGACAAACATCTGTATGTTGTCACTCTCATGTGGAACTTTTAGATAATTTATGAGCTAACTTTTACTTGTCCCTCCGAAAGGTTGCTAATGTATAGCTGCAGTTACTTTAAATACGCAGATTGTTCTCCAGCTAATTTTACACTAGCTTTCAGCTAACCTATAGTAATGTTCCTAATTGTTTTATGTTAATTTTTCTACCTTAACCTTAAACTTCCTCTGGATGATTTTTTTTTATCTCGTCCTTTAACTTTATATTTTGTTAGCCTTGGTTATCTTGTCTTGATGCTAACTACAATTTAGCTTTTATTTAGTCAACTGTTAGCCGTTATTAATAATCATTTGAACTTCACACTGGGGAACTTATGTTAACAGCAGAGATAATTCAACATACTGCCTCCAGGGGGCACTAAGTATGTCGTTCCTCTGGGAATTGAACCGAGCACTTTTGCATCTAGGGCAGATGTGTAAGTAGGCCTGATAATCGATACTGTGGGACTTCCATTAGAATTTTCCCAAATGTTTTTTTTTGTTTGTTTTGTTTGGTTCTACTTTTTTTTTTTTTTTTATGTTTGGTTCTACATTTATTTACTTTTAGCATTTTTTTTTTTCCGTATCTTCAGCTACATTTAACCATTCAAGATTTGTATTTTTTCAAAATGTATCAAACAGGCTGGATTGACCTGGCTAGCGGGCCAGTTTTGGCCCCCGGGCCGTATGTTTGACACCCCTGATTTAGACTGAAGTGTTTAATTTTTGACACAAAGCTGGTTTTTCCATCATCCAATAAAAACGTATTAATTTACATTTTGTGTGTGTGCGGCAGCAGCTACTGTAATGTGTGACATCTGTAAACCAATCATTGTCTCCCACATCTCCAGCACTTAGAGGATAATTACAGTTCTTTCAAAGCGGGTTCTGACTCATCCATCGGTTCCAGGTCTGACTGATTAAAACAGACACAAATGTTTGCAATCAGAACAGTATTGAGTTCAGCGGTGACGACCTCTGATTGCTCTTCTTTCATTCAGACACTCACTTTGTCCACATTTGAATGAGGCCAATCAGCGGAGCTGCAGTGGCCACCGGGGGGTGTAGACGAGCCATTCTGCAGGAAGGGGAACCAACGTGTCATTACTGTAATAGTTCTGGACGGAACCGATAAAAAAAAAAAAGAACCCAGAGATGAATCTCAGGCTCTAGTGTCACGATGCGTTCGCTGACCTTCGAGACAGCGTCACGATGCGTTCGCTGACCTTCGAGAAACATCAGTTCTGAAAATGGAACGTAATGTTCGATTGAGACGACAATCAATTTAGAGCAGGGTTGTCAAACATAAGGCCTGCGGGCCAGAACCGGCCCACTTGACCCTGGCTCCTGAACCAAAATGAGTAGCTGCTGCTGTTACTGTGACGCCCCACTAGAGGCACTCCACAAATGGCAGCGTTGTCTGTACAAAATAAATCTTTTAAGCAATTTCTGCATATCGGGATGACAGTTTGGACCAGAGAGAAGAGAGACCAGAGGAGAAATGGTAAAAAAAAAGTGGAAGGATGAACGGGTGCAGATGCCAAATGGTCACTCATCCCACAGGCTGATGGAGCAGCTGCAGCAGGGAGTTAGTAGCAAAGAGGGAAGGAAAAAAAAAAGAAAAACCTCTGCTGCAGCTCAAACAGCAGGGAGGAAAGAGAGAGAGAGAGAGAGAGAGACATAAAAATGAATGGAGCAGAAAAATGGATGACACAAAGAGGCGTATTTAAATTTCTCAATAAAAAAAGAACTCTGTTTTTAAAGTAAAACAACATGAGATCATCTGCAAACACGTTGTTCTGAGAGTGATGGATTATAGGGACGTAAAAATAAATAACTTATTTAACAAATTAAAAAATAAATATGATGAATAATGACTGATGATTATAATAAAAATTAGCAAAAAACTAAAGCCTACATTTTTATTAGATTAGATTAGATTAGGTAGAACTTCATTAATCCCTCTGGAGTTTTTGTTGTTTTTTTTTTTTTACGATGGCTAAAATGAAATGAAAATTGTTTTATTTGACTTAATTGGACCAATTATTACAATCGAGTCAAAAGACCAGATCAAATCCGGCTCCATCAGAACCAAACCCTGGTCCAGTTGCCCCCACCCCCCGGCCCACCCTCCACTGCAGTGGTTTATCTCCCCCACCACTGTAAAACTCCTCCGGAACATTCCGCTCCATCTGTGAGAACCCTGCAGTTTTCCGAGCCGGTCATAAAACCATGGGAATCGACCCAAAAGTGAAAAGAAATTGATTTGCACCGAGCCGAGGGACCGGAACCACAGGCCAGGGGAGGAACACCATCAAAGGAGTCTTCACCCAAGAACCTTTGATCTGAATCCAACACGACTGAGACGATGAACAAAGACACTTCCCCTCACCCCGAGTTCACCGCCCACCCCCTACAGGCCACCGGAGGAAGGAACCTGAACGCAACACGATTTTATGTTTTCACACATTCAATAGAATTGGCTATCTTTAGATCAGTACCAACAACGGAACCACAGGAACCACGGGAACCACAGTCCAACAAAGGAAAGGTGCCTTTGAGTCAAGACACGAGGCCAAGTCCAAATGTTCCGAGACGGACGTTCTAATATCAAAAGGTGTCTGATTTGAAGGACTAAAAGTCAAAGCTTCGTCGTCAACAACTCAACAAAGTTCTAATCCAGTTTGGGTTCAATTCTCGTGCAGGTACCAGTGTATTAGAAATCATTCATATTTATTGGAATTTCATTTAAAAAAAAACATCACGGACATGAAGTGTAAAATTCATCAAGCAGCCCAGATTAAACCCTCTAGCGGACCGATTGTGGCCCGCGGGCCGTATGTTTGACAACCCTAGTTTAACAGTAGATGTGATGTCATATCAATAACGTTGTGTTGTTGTCTTTAATGTGTTGGCACTGAGCAGTTATCTGTAGAACACAACCATCAGATTCCACTGATCACTCTTCCTCCTCCTCCTCCTCCTCCTCTTCCTCTTCCTCCTCCTCCTTCCCTTTGTCTCACACACACCCTCCCCCCTCCAGTCATTCTTCCCCCTCTGCGTTCTCCGCGCTCGGGGGCTCATTAGCAGCGATGTCAGTGATTAAAGACTGCAGGTAATTATACCGAACATGACGCGATTACGAGGAGCTGCAGCGTGTGGCGCCGGAGACGAGCTGAAGTTGGAGATGTTTCCAGTCTGGATCTCCACCGACTTTGAGACTTTGACAGTCGTAACACGTGACTTCCATCCGTCCGGAACAAAAGTCTGAGAACAAAGTTTTACCAGAAGACAGGACGTTCTC
>NC_024312.1:1206931-1214452 GCF_000523025.1 Cynoglossus semilaevis | reverse complement strand
GTCAGGTTAATGACTCTGGTTGTTAGTTATGGTCAGGTTAATGACTCTGGTTGTTAGTTATGGTCAGGTTAATGACTCTGGTTGTTAGTTATAGTCAGGTTAATGACTCTGGTTTGGTCTTCTGTAACAGTCCCAGCGCCGGGAGGACTTTAAAGACAGAACCAGTCCACTGGGCCAGACGGCAGCTCAGACGTCTAGTGGCTAAGGCGGCGCGGGCTAACAGTGACTGGAGGATTTTCCTGTGCGATATTCTGACATCTTGACAACATCCTACGGAGCCGACGCGTCTTAAAATAAATGTAAAATTCCAGAAAGGCTTTTTTTTTAGACAGCCCTTTAGCATAATGCTAACTTAACAAAAGAAGTTTGGAAGATCGTAAAGTTCCAACCATACCACACAGAGGGATTATTTTTGCTCAGTGGCGACCCCTAGCACGCCCGTGTCATAACGCTTTGGTTGATTGGAATTTTTTTTATTCATGTTTGAAATACAGTTGGTTGGATTTTTTTTATTCATGTTTGAAATACAGTGGGGCTTGATGTTTAGATGGGGGGGGTCATTTAATTAATTAACAGTATATTTCTGGGGGGCTGGAATTAATTAATTGGTTTTTAGTTTTTTTTTAATGGAGTAAATGCAATCGAGATACGATCGCTGTTGTGGAACGGATTAGACTGGTATCTTAAATCCCCACAGTATAAACGTCCATTTTAGTGACTAGTACAGTTAATAAGTAAACAAATAACTTAACAGTTAGTCCAGTCTGTTTTCTCTGAATAAACCATGAAGGCTCAGACTCGTCACTCTCCACGCTCCAAACGTTCTTTCCTTCCTCCTGATCTCCTTTCTCGTCTTCGTGTTCTTACTTGTTCCTTACCACTCCTTTCTGCCTTTGTTCTGCTCGGAAAAACACACGGCGTTAATTTGCTTCCACTCGCTCCGACATCAAACGCGAGGAAACAGAGAAACGTTCTCCGAGACTTGAGCCTAATTATGTTTACGACCCCGTGCTGCAGGAACTTCCCTCCACGTCTGAGCTGAACCCAGTCTGGAACGAGGGTTTTTTTAAACGTCCTCCTCCTTCATTAGGGCCTGAGCAGCGATGTACTCAAGACTTCCTTCCCCGCGTTCTCCCAGGAAACAAATCCGACAGTTGAGTTTGTTTTCTGGAGGCCGTTCCTCAGAGAATTACAGCTGATTTATCCCCAGAAAAAAAACAAAAAACAAAAACAAAACAAAAAAACAACTCCAACGTTGCCACCACTGACAGGGAAGTCAAACGCAATTGGCATCACTGACCAGGAATAATGAGACGTCCACTGGGAGCAGCACTGAGTCCTAAAAATGATGACTCCACACTTTTGACGACGGAGACGTTTACTAACGGTAACTTTAACAGGTCATTAACAGTATTAATTAGGGAGGTTTGATATGAACTTTTTGCCGATATCTGCTACGCCGATATTGTCCAAACACCTAATTCCTCCGAATTGAAATATTATTCAGCCCCATGTAATATTTATTTATTTATCTGTTCAAACCACTGTATGAGTTGCTGACACCAACATTCTACATACAATCACATGATTATTAAAATGGATTAATAAAATGAGCTGCAATGCTGCCATCTAGTGGCTTCCACTTTAAAATACAGCTGTTTTTCCCCCAAAGTATTTTTAGGGCACAGATCATTTGGTGAAACCCAGGCATTGCGTTATTGGATTTTCACATACAATAATGATTCTTACAGGTATTACATAATTATGCTAATATTACTAAGCATTCTGGGTATTTTAGTCGATTGAATAAAGTTTACGTTTTAATCAGGCGGAATTTTGGTGACGTTTAAAAAAATGGAAAATCTTCAAATCCTGTTTCTGAATCAGCTCCAGTTCAGAGACACAGGAGGCCAGAATTAAAGTGTGAATTAAAGAACCTCCGTCAGGACGGGAGCCAATGTTGAGCCACACTGGGCAGAAACCATCAGCCTCCTGTTTGGTTCACAGCTTTACTGTTCGTCACTCAGTCTGTTCCTGACAGTGTGGATCCACAAGCTCCGCTAAACTCCGTCTGCTTTCTGTCTGCGCGTCGAACAGCGTGACGGCGATCAGCAGATGGACGATGAGTCACGGGGGGGCGGGCGGGGGGGGGGGGGGGGGGGGGGGGGGGGGGAATTCCACCACTCTGTCCATCATCGCAGTCGTTGATGTCTAAACCGGCAAAGTACATGACTTTTAATCGCAAATACATGAGGCCACCGGGTGGCGTTATAAAAATATGACCCAAAATGGGATTTAAACCCATGTCTTCATGGGAGACCTGAAGAAAAAAACATGGTGTTCCAAGTCCTATATCGCTATGTCGGTATCGGTTGATATCGGAAATGGAAATTAAGTGTTAGCTCTGGATCTTAGAATAATTCTTTAAGAATAGTTACTGTCTAACAATCCGGGGTTTTTTTTTTGGTTTTTGTTTGGGTTTTTTTTTATATGAAAATCCGATATCTGTTTCGCTAAATATGCTTGAATCGCTTGTAGGATCCTGAGACGTTTACTCTACAGTTTTGGGGGCTAACGGCTGCATATATCGGTATTGGTTGATATCGGAATCGTAAATTAAGTGTTTGGACGATATCGGCGTATCAGACATTGGCAAAAAGTTGATATGGAACAAATAATAAATAACAATAAAAAAACAATCTATAAGACAAAGAGGTTGTGTTTACTGCCTGTATGAAAATACCAAAAACAGGAATTAAAAAAAAACCCAACGTGGTTCCACGTGGACTGGGTTCTAACGAGGAGCTGCTGGTAAACTGACAGGAAACAAAAACTATCGACGTGTTTTATCAGTGACACAGAAAAAAGCCCACGACTTATCGACTGTTATATGACATTTAAATGTGAAAATCAATGAGGCGTTCAGGGAGCAGGGATTCAGGGAAATCGTTTTTGTTCTTTGGAAAAGGTCAATGTAATTTAGGAGCGGCCAATTTTAGACCAATCAGCATCAACCAAAATAAAATAAATGATCTTGGTTGTTGCTGCTGGTTGTTGACATGAGCTACAAACCAGAGTCACGGCTGGACGTGTGATTTCCTGTTTTTCCCTTTGTTTTTATATAAATATAAAGTACATTAGATAAATGTTCATATTTATTTGAAATATAATTTTACAAAACATTTGCTGAACTTCAAGTGTATTTTAATATTAATATTGATTTATTTTGAAATTTCATCCAGTGGACCAGTTTTGGCCCATGGGCCAGATGTTTGACATCCCTGCTCTATACTGGTGTAACATAAACTATTTTATTTATTTGCGATGTTGACTGGAGTAACCTAAACTATTTTATTTATTTGCGATGTTGCCATTTTTGAGCATTTTGGGCTAATTTTTTTTTTTTTAGCCGTCATAATTTTAGACAAATATTGACTCGTGATATTGACTTGTGAACATCCTGTGGTTTGAAGAAGGCTAACGGTCGAGAGGAAGTCATTTAATTCTGGACTAGTAGTGAATTCATGGTGAGCTGGAGTTCATTCAGTCTGGGCCACGTTTTATTTCCTGTAACTGCAGATTCAGTCAAAGGAAAAAAAAAAAAAAAAAAAAAAAGTTCAATTAAAATCCAGAACTGGACTGTTTGTTTTTTAACTCATAAAGACATGAGTGTACGGGGGCGGCGGCGGCGGCGGCTAATTTGACCGCGGCGTGTTCGAGGCCGTGCTCCGAGTGCAGAGAATGAAATCAGCTCAGTGAAATGATGCAAACGTTCTCAGAGGCGCAGCACGGCGGCTTTGAGGCGGAGAAGAAAAGAAAGAACAATCAGGAAGAAAAAAAACCCCAGTGTATGATGATGCTAATCCAGCAGAACGCTGCTCACCGACGCATGCGTTTGCATAATGGATACATACGAAGGCACGCGGTGAAGGTGGAAGAAGACGCCCGAGAACCTGTGACACGGGCCTCGGCCAATTAGAGCTGGGCTCCCGGCCTGTGGTCAGCTGCTCTCCGTGGTTTTATTCACTTTCTCTCCCCTCTACCCTTTCAGGCTCCGCCACCTCCCGTCTCCCCCCTCTGTCAATCTCCCCCTGCCTTCCTCTTCTCCTTTCTTCTGAACCCCTCTCTGCTGTTAGCGTCTCCCTCTTCTCTCTCTCTCCCTCATTAGAACGCTTCCCCGCTCTGCTCCCAGGAGAGTCAGGAGGATAAAAATAGATTTTCTCCAGTTTCTACTCCACTGCTGCTCTTTCTCCCTTCTTTCCTTCCTTCTTTCCTCCTTCTTTCCTTCCTTCATCAAACATCTGCAGTGGTTCTACACGATCCTCCTCCACTCGCTTCTTACTCTTACTTTTTATGTCCAACAGCTTCTCTCTGGGCTGGGCTAACTTTTAGCCAGCTGAGGCTAACTTTTAGCATAACATTTAGCTCTTTCCAAAGATTCCTCGTTCAGTTCCACCTTGTGTCAAACCCCAGGTCGAGGGAAGACCTTCATCATACGAACTATTACAGGCTGTATTTCTAACTGTCTTTCAAACCTTTAGCTATCGTTTGTTCACTATGTTCAGGCTAACTTTTAGCTCATTTCAGATCCGTTAAAACTTTTTCAAACTGTTTCCTCATTTGTCAAAAAACAGGGAAAAAGACGGAGAGACAAAGAGCTGCAGAGAAGATGGAGAGTTTGGCTGCTAACAAACAGCTAACGGCTAGCTGACACAGATACAGGCTGCTCACTTTGACAACACTTTCATGTCACAAACAGCTAAAAATACAGCAGCAGCAGCAGCAGCAGCTCTGACAGATGACAGACAGAGAACATCCATCTGTTGTTTCAGCCTCAGCTGCAGAGACGACAAATCTCTCTTCTGTGTTCAGTTAAAAATAAAAAAAAATAAAAAAAACCCACCCGTCGCTGCCACAGCTGCTCATTAACTGGATTTAAATCCAGTGAATAGAGTAAAAAGTGTCAGTGTTTATTTGTTCAGTCAGTTCCAGCGTCAGGTCACTGCGACACTGACCAGAACCACAACAACATGGTTCACACCTGTGTTTCCTAACAGCCTGTTACTGTGACACCCAGGTGGAAGTAGGTCGGCTGTACTCACCGTCTTTGTCAGCTCTTCTGAAGATCTGTGGAGAGAGAGAGAGACAGAGACAGAGAGAGAGAGAGAGAGACATGTTAGAACAGTACCAGGTCTGTAGACCATCTGTTGACAAACATAAGGTTTGTGTTGTATCCTCACAGTTTATAGTCCAGTCCATATATATATATATATGTATATATATATATGTATATGTATATATATATATATATATATATACATATATATATATATAATATATATATATATATATATATATATATATATATATATATATATATATATATATATATATATATATATATAGATCATGGACATATATCTATATTCAATCTCTATGTATGTCTTCATATATATTTATATATATATATATATAATGGACATATATTTATATAACTATATACATATATGTATTTATATATAATTATATTATTATTTTTTTAGATCCAGGTCTTTTTTTTTTAAGTAAATTACTTGACCTATTGACCCCAAACCTTTAGATACAAAAATTTTTGGTAATTTTGGGGGTTTTTTGGAAAAAAAACCTGATCATCAAATTTTAGGTCTGATGGAATTGTCTTGGTATAATATGATATAATAAGATACGATGCAATATGACACAGTACGATATGATACGATGCGATACGACGCAGTACGATACAAACAGGTACAGTGCAGCACCGTATGTGATGACACCATACGTTACGATACTTCTTCATACTTCATCTCCGTCGTACCACTTCGTGCTCACATTATAAATAAAACCCTGACGACATCAAAGGCAGATTTTATCTGCTTTAATCTTGACTTCCTGCCTTCACCGACTCACAAACAAATACAAGCTACTGATCTGCGGCTGATCAGTAATTACCTCCGTGCACGTGCGCACACACACTCACACACACTCACACACACACACACTGCTGCCAAGAGAATAAGAGCTCCAGTGGAAACTTGTCTGTGTGAAATTGAAAGAGGAAAATTCAGCTCCACGAGTTTTCACTGATGAGGAAAAAAAAACAAGAGAATAAGAACGACAAGAAGGAGGAAACAGGAGCTGAGAGAGGTAAACCACTAGGAGTCGCCGCAAGCCTCATCGTCCAATCATCTGCCTCCATGTCGAGCCAACATCCTGCCTCAGAGCTCAGTGGCCCACCTGGGTCACATCAGTCCATAAATGGTCCAATAAAAAGACCAACGAAGTCGGAACTCTGCCGCAGCTACGTAGAAACAGATGAAGAAGAAGAAGAAGAAGAAGAAGAAGAAGAAGAAGAAGAAGAGCAGCAGCTGTGGAGCCCACGTGGGATGATTTAAAGTCAGAGTGTTGAAGTCAAGTGCTGGAGGAACTTTGGGTGTTTTTTTTTTTTTTTTTCTCTCTCCTGCTTTTTTGGTGCCAACAAACTTTTAATGTCTGTGAAGGACGGAGAATTTTTTTTTTTCGGCAGAACTCCTTCAGGGGACGAAGAAGAAGAAAAAGCTTTGGAACGGAGCATCATTTCAACGCCGGCCAATGATGTAGAGAGGACGTGAGAGTGAGTGAAGTGGACGGACTGTCTGTGAGGAGACACGCCCGGCTCACCACGTGTATGCAACGGCAGCCGGCTACCAGGAGAGGGCGCTCACGGAACGAACCGAAATTGGGAACTTAAATTGGATTTCAGTCGTTAAAGAGTACAGTACAGTACAGTACGGTACAGTATAGAACAGTACAGTACAGTACAGTACAGTACAGTACAGTACAGTACGGTGTGTGATATGACTTAAGTCATTTGAGGTTCTAGGGTCAAGTGGGTCACCACAGACAGAAGGTCCACATGGGCCACGTTATATGGGTTATGGCCAACGCTGCGTTAACCAGAGCCCAATCCTCTGGTTCCATATTTGTTTTCAGAGCTGTTCTGTTCTGTTCTGTTCTGTTCTGTTCTGTTCTGTTCTGTTCTGTTCAGCCCAGTGTGTCGTCAACTATAAATAAGTGGTGAGTTTCTGCAGCGACAGCGACGTCTGAACAGAACCAGCAGGAAAATCATTAAACACCGAGACCAGGAGGCTCTTCTACACTGACAGGCTGTTCAGCTACACACACACACACATACTGTAAGTGTGTGTGTGTGTGTGTGTGTGTTCACCCATTGTCTCTAACTCTTTCTGGTCTCCTGGGGATCTGGACCTGGTTCTGACGAGACAGATCTGGGATTAAAATCTGGATTGAGGGAAAGATTCACTACAATAATACAGTACAAGAAGAACCAAAAACCAGGTGTACCAAAAATAGGCTGCATCAAAAATAGGCTGCATCAAATATAGGCTGGCCCCCCCCCCCCCCCCCCCCCCCCCCCCCCCCAGTACCACCTTCCAGTCAGACTCTCTCTACTCAGGACCTGACAATAACCAGTGAATCTGTCTGGATGAGGAGGATAAATCT
>NC_024312.1:1205324-1206585 GCF_000523025.1 Cynoglossus semilaevis | reverse complement strand
GAGGGGAGGAGGAGGGGGGGGTCGTGGACTGATCAAGAACGCACGACTGTGGACGGAGGTAGAGATGAAAGCGGTCGCTAATGAAGAAAATCTGCAGTTCATCCAGGTCAAGATGAAGAAGAAGACGAGAAAAAAAAGACAAAGTGAAGACGAGAAACTGGGTCTCTCTCCCTGTTCCCCTATCTCTCTCTACCTCTCTCTCTACCTCTCTCTCTCTCTTACACACACACACACACACTTCGAGCGATTGCTTAAATTCCTCTGGTGTGGATTTCGTTCAGGTTCAATACTATAGGAAAATGGAGGAGAGACAATTAACGTTTCAAAGTTCAGGTCGATGCTGGAAGTGAGTCTGAGGAGAGAAGACCAGAGCGACAGGACGGGGGGGGGGGGCGGCAAGGGGGGGCAGGAGGGCAGGAGGTCATGTTTATCGACCGCTTGATTAAGGAGTAAAACGATGGATTCGTCCAGACCTGAACTCCACTGACACAAAGTCACCGCCCCCTCGACGGTTTTCAACGTGTAATAATTGATTTCATTTTTCAGTCAATTTTAAAGAAAACACAAACAGAGAGAGGTTTTCAAGGTAAATTAGGAAAAAAAAAAAAAAGGTAAGACATGGGGCGGAATCTGATTGGGGGGGTTCTCCAAATGTCCAGTGATCAAACGTTTCACACCTTTATCTTCTCCACTTCCTTTTCGCCCAATCGTGCGCTGGAAATACTGCAGTTTAAATTCCTATCATGTTTTTTTTGGTTTTAAACTGGTCAACGAGAAAAACACCATTCACTCCAACTGAGCCATGACACGATGGAGGTGTGTGTGTGTGGGGGGGGGGGGGGTTTAAAAGGGGCTCGTGATGGGGCGAGAGGGCCGGGGCAGATGTTTGAGCACCACCTAGGGGTCATCTCCATGCAGATGACTGTGAAAGTGTTGAAAATGAAAGTGGTTTAATGTTGTGTTACAGACAGAGTTTTAAATAAAACTGGTCAAAATGTTGTTGTTTTTTTTTATAATTTCTACAGTTCTTTTTTTTTTCCGGAAATTTGATTCATACGTTCATAACCCGGTACCTAGCGGTGTCTGTGCGTAATTGCGCAGCGCACCGCTCCTTCTGCAGCACACACACACACACACACACACACACCCAGACCCAGACCAGGACCGGTGTCAGCAGCAGACCTCCCTCCGTCCAGCCCTCTCTCTCTCCCCCTTCTCTCCCTCCGTCCATACTCACATCCAGGATGACGGAGACGCCTCC
>NC_024312.1:1170350-1204397 GCF_000523025.1 Cynoglossus semilaevis | reverse complement strand
AGACCGGGCCCGGTGTCAGCAGCAGACCTCCCTCCGTCCAGCCCTCTCTCTCTCTCCCTCTTCTCTCCCTCCGTCCATACTCACATCCAGGATGACGGAGATGCCTCTGCGCGGCTCCGGGGCGAAGAACTGCTCCTGCGCCACGGCCACCTCCTCCTTGCTGGAGGCGTACTCCCGGCTGGAGATGTTCTTGTTGTCGCTCATCTTGGTGACGATCCAGCGGACGAGCCCGTCGATTCCACCGGGCTGTGCGCCGCTGTTTCCGGACTGTGCTGCCGTCGCGGACTCGCTGTCCTCACCGGCCACGGGGTTCGGCTGCTCGCGTGTTTCCTGGGCTCGAAGTTTGGCTTGTTCTTTGTTGAGCAGTTTGTGGACTCCGTCCCTACAGTAGCGCGCTGCCTGCTCACACATCCTTTTGCTGTGGAGCGCTCATGCTGCGCCGTATGGGGTGGGTGGGTGAGAGAGGGAGGGGGAGAGAGAGAGAGACAGAGAGACAGAGAGTTAGTGTGAGAGAGAGAGAGAGAAGGGGAGGGTAGCCTCCACCCTTTACCCCCCCAACCCCCCTCCATCACAGCACCAGTCCAGAGTGCACACCCTCCATCACAGAAACCCCGGGGCTGTGTGTGGATAAAGAGACTAGTGGTAAAAGTAGAAAATGCAGGAATTGACTTATTGTAAAATGTTCAAATAATCCACGAACACTAAACACCACTGATCTGTAGTGGTTCCACATCCGGTCCACTGTAAACGGCAGCAGCAGCTGAGCCTAATAGTTGTTAACAGCGTCGGTCTGGAGTCATTACTCATTACCGGCATCGGTGTCGTAAATTATTCATTTATTTACAAAATGCAAGTCACTGGAAGAAGCTCTGGAGCGACTTGGAATTGTTGGAAAAAATATATAAAAATAAACGGACTAAAATGTTCTAGTCGCATCGTTAACGCGCTGTAGCAAGTTGAGCTCAAAACATCGGGAATTATACGCAACGCGGCACGCGTGTTAGCATGTTGGTTTCGAAACCGCGTGCTAATATTTACCTTGAGAATTTTTTTTTCAAGTGTGTTCTATGACGTCACGAAAGTCTGCCTTCAATTTCCTTTTTTTTTTTTTTTTTTTTTCATCTTTGCTTTTTTACCGACGTCCAGTAGGCGGCAGTAGGGAAGGAGGAAAGAGTTTAGTCGCACACGTTACAACAAAATGAAACAACAAGCCAGCGGCTCACCAGGTGATCTCCATCCAGAGGTGATTGCGCTGATTGGAGAGTTACTCACGCGCATCACAGGGGGGCGCTCAAACACTGCTTTACTTTTGATTAGACTCCTTCCAGAAACAGAATTAGCATCGAGCGTTGGTTTCTCTCCAGCGGAAGTCGAACCCAGAATTGATCGTCAACTGGTCCAGAGGAGTTCGGCGGTCCAAGAAAAAGTGAAAAAAAAAAAGAGAGAAAAGAAATAATAATATTAATATCTCTGATGTGCAATAAACTTATTGTTCAATCTGTGTTTGGAGTGTGAGGAAGAGCCAGATGGAAAAGCTCCAAACGTACCATGGGAATGAGAACACTACGCCCTCTTGTGGTCAGGACACCACATTACAGCACCTGCTATAAATTGATTAAATATGATTAGATTATTATTAATATACATTTTTAATATGTATATACATACATATTAATATATTCATATACAGTATAGAAATATATACAGTATATATGTGTGTATTCATACATATTAATAATATATCTAACATTATATGTCCCTTATTGCATCATGTTTTAAATCCTTTACCTTTGCATGTCCTAATATCCAGGGGTATTGAAGTAGAAGTGGAAAAAAAATACACATAAATACCACACCAGCATGCTGCTGCTGCTGCTGCTGAAAAGTATTTTGTACACGTTTTCTTGGTTCAGTTCTTTACACATCACTGCCTGGGGGAGACAGGAGCACACACACACACACACACACACACAGAGAGAGAGAGAGATGATGACTGTAGCTCAAAACAAACGAGAGGCTCCAGGATCTGTACTCCGATCTCCAGCCCAGATCCCCGGGAGAGAGAGGTCCTCATCTGTACATCTACAACATGATTCAAACAAACAGAGAAAATGATGTGGTTTTAAAAACGGTGCGTGACTGAAAGGAGAGAGGGAGAGAGAGGGGGGGGGGGAGAGGGAGAGAGAGAGGGGGACAGAGAGGGATAACAGTACTTGCTGCTCTGGGCTCACAGTACTCGGTCCTCTCTGCATGTTGTGAAATACTGTGAAAGAAGGAAAAGACGATAAACAGAAATAAAAAAAACAGCCCTTTATGGGCATCAGAGAAAAAACATGGACATGACTGCCCTCGTGTGGAGAGGACGAGGCTAGACAGGCCGAATCCATATCCAAACTTGTACCAAAAACTATATTATAATATGAGGATTACACAGGGATATAATTGACAATATACTTTCAATACCCTCCAATGCTACAATATACCATGTTGTACTGCGTACTGTACTGCAATACAGTGTATCTACAGTTTATCTGTATCACTTATAAAAGTCATAATATATTTATATTTTAATACAAAAATACACACTCATATACTATACCTCTTTCAATACTATAATCTATTCTATCATCAGTATTAAACTGCAATACTACACTGTACTATACACTAAACTATGCAGTATACACAGTAACTTGGTGTTTTATTAGTGATGCATTACCTTAATATTCTATTCTGTACTTCATGTACTACGTACACCATACTATACTTTACTGAACTACACAATACTATAGTGTACTGTACTGTACTGTATCATTTCCTCAATCTTTTATCCAAACAGTTCTCAACAGTATGTACTGTAAATACTACACCTGAATACTACGAGGATCAGAGAAATAAATAAACAAATGATTTAATTAAAATGACTGTTTTTATGTCTTTACAATATTATAGTTTTATTTTCTGCTGCCGTTCAAAGGCAATTGTTACATTAATTACAAAATTTAAAAAATTTGAAAAAAAGTTACAGTAAACTGTGAACAAACATGAGTTCTGTCCACTTCCTGTCGCGGCTCCTCTGGGTTTATGAACATGAAGACAGTTGGACGGAGGACATGACCTCTGACCCAACGTCCTCACCGTCAGGTCCAGAGACTCTGGGACCCACACACACACACCCTGACCTCTGACCCAACTGTCCTCACCATCAGGTCCAGAGACTCTGGTACCCACACACACACACACACACACACCACACACTTCATGGTTGAGTCTGAACTGCTGCACCGTCAGTACAAACTACTGACAGGAAGCTTGGATGGTCAGCAGGGGGTGTAAGAGGCCCAGGAACGATGCGTGGAGCGTGGCCTCAAAAGGAGGAACCTGCTCCCGAGGAGCGAACTGGACGTGGACCACACAGGAACCACCGCGGGCGTCCAGGTTCAGTTCACCTGCTGGGGTGAACGTCAGGTCCTGAAGAAGAGGAAGTCCCTGTTAGTGTGTGACCAACTGGTGTAGCTATACTTGTGGGGACAAAGTATTAAATGTAGGGACACCGGGTCACAATCATTACACAATTAACCAGAAATAACAATAAGTTTTTATGCAAACAGATAGAAGTACATTAGATATTTATAGTTATTTATTTACATATGTTGAAATATAAATGTTACAAAAAAAATATCCTGAACCTGAACCGCCAAGCGGGCCAGTTTTGGCCCCCAGGCCGTATGTTTAACACCACTGATCTGTACAGTCCTACTGTTACAACCGGCTCTTCGAGGGCAACTGTAAAGCGGGGTGCACTTTTTTTTATGTGTGTGTGTGTGTGTGTGTGTGTGTGTGATGCTCACCTTGGATTTCACGCTAAGTGAAAAAGTGAAGGCGACGTCTATGAGGCTACGATTGACCACCACCACATTTCTCGCCACCTTCTGACCCACCGACACAGACGTCAGTTTAACGATCCTCTCCCAGGGATTGGCTACAGCCAGCTGACATTATCAAACACACACACAGGGAAAAGGAAATCAATACATAGCAGTCGAACACATTTTAATTGGAATCGCACTAAGGTGATTAAATCTGGGTGACCGATGTCGACCTGTTGACCGCAAAGAAAAGCAACAAAAGATAAAATGAACTGTAAATTCTGATGACTTCAAAAAATATAAATTTTTAGAAATACATTGTAGTTGTGATTAATATATTTTAGTGCATTTAAAAGGAGAATATGAAAATACAATATATTATGATTGGGCCCAAAACAGAACCCTGAGGAACACCACCATTAATACTGTATGTAATTGATGACCAGTACAATCATACCATAATTAACTATAAATAACATTTGTTATTTCATGCAGATTCAGCCGTTTGACTCGGTCTCACCGACCTTCAACTCCACGCCCTCTCCTTCCACGTCCACCTGTTGCGGGAAATTGCCGTTGGCGGTGAAGTTGATCCTCTTGCGGTACAAACGAACTTCACGTGGGTAGAAGGTCACGGGAACCTCCATCACGGCGCCGGGGCCCAGGATACCGGGCTGGAAGCGGATCTTCAGACAGGACGTGTTCTCCGACTGACACTGCACACTGCACAAAGACACCAGCAGGGGGTTCAAAGTCGTTCAGAGTCAGAGCCCAAACGAAAGCTTCGGTCTCAGATCAAACACTGATCGTACTTGGTTTCCAGTTCTCCGTTGTTGCTGATGGTTAAAACCTTGGAAGCCGTCACCATTCCAGGCTGGTACAGGAAACATTTGCCGAAGTTGAACTTGGTGAAGGAGTATTCCAGGTTAGGAGCCATGGATTTACCTTCGATGGTAAAATTAAATGTCGGGCCGTATTTGATCTAAAAGAGCAAAAAAAAAAAAGATACATTTTAATCGTCAAACTATTAATAATAAAACTATTCCCATGAATTTAAACTTACTTTTTTAAATTATCATTTTATTGCTGCAAACGTACAATTTATTTTCTTGCAATATTACAGTATTTTTCTGTCAATTATCGACTTCATTCTAGTTTTTTTTTTCCTCTCAATGTTGACCCTAATACTACTACAATACTACTACAGTAATATTTGTAGTCACTGGGCTTGAGTTTCGATTGGACACCTACCTTGATGCTAAGATGGACATCCTTCAGAGTGCAGGTCCCTCGAGGACAGAAGGACAGCGAGGACAGCAGCTGTCCTCCCACTTTGACGACGTGGTTCTCAACCTTTGGATTGACCTCCAGGTACTTCAACACGGGACTGGGACCCGTGACTTCAAAGTTCACTTCTGAGCTGAACTTAGCCTGATTGTTGACGGTGAAGTTGAAGGTGGATCGCTCCAGAATCCCAACCTGTGGACACAGTGAGGACATGGGATCAGAAAAATGACAAAAATGTGTAGGGACGTCGGATAATATTGGCCCGATAATTATTACATAATTATGAAATATCTGTAAGAATCGTTATTGTTTTTTTCTTTCGATAACAAAATTCTGATAACGCAATGGTTTTTTGGTTTGGCCAAATGATGTGTGACCTAAAGATAGTTTTGGGGGAAAACAGTTGTATATAATAGTTTAAACCACTAGATGGCAGCGTTGCAGCTCATTTTATTAATCCATTTTAATAATCAGGGGATTGTATGCAGAAAACTGGTGCCAGCAAGTCATATAACTAAATATAAAAATAAAATAAAATAAATAAAAATAAATAATATCAGGTAAATAAATAAATATTACCAGGCCCTTAATAGTATTTCAATTTGATGATTTGTGAGGGGTGAAAAAAACCTCTGTCCCCTAGGGGGGGCATGGCAGAAAATAATTGAGAAACTCTGCTTTAACCCATCACCTTAGTGAACAGGCTGCACTTACCATCCTTAACCACCAGGTCACCACTGCCCTACTATATCGGTATCGGTTGATATCGGAATCGAGGAAGTGTTTGGACAATATCCGCAAATTGGATATCGACAAAAAGCTAATATCGGACATCCCTACTTCAGTGTAAAATCAACATGGTTCACATTGTAGTCATGACAATAAAAATGTTCTGACCATTCCGAAGTCTAAGGTGTCCTGACGGTTAGCTTTGACGTCCTTCACTTTCCCGGCCGGATTCTGAACCTGCACCACGGTGGTCATGGCGTAACACTTGGCCTTGACTGTGAGACCCAGAGTTTCTGTCTTTCTATCCACCATCAGAACCAACCTCATGCTGACCGGGCCGTCACGGCAGGGCGTGAAGACGACCGACAGTGGCAACCTGCAACAGAACAGTTGACGGTTGATGAGAACCAGCTGACACTTAGCTTCAACACTGCAGTCGCTCGGTGGGTTTTGGACCTCTCTTTGGGCCCCACTGTGCCGCTCATGGGCTCCACGGTGAGTCTGGACACCTGGTCCTCAGCGACCAGAGACGACAGAGAAAAGGAGAAAGAAAAAGACTCGTCCTCCGAGTTCACCAGGTCCACTTTCTTCTCCTCCTGTCGACCTGAAGACGGACACACACACACACACAAAAACCCGTTAAGGCCAGAGCCCAGCCCAGCACCTCCACTTGTGTCATTTGTGCAGTAGGCTGTGGTACATACCGATGACTAATTCACCAAAGTGGAGGCAGGGTCTGCTGAGGTACAGGTTGGGTTCTCTGGTGAGTCCCACAAACAGGAAGGGCAGAACCAGGGACGGAGGCTGGACCACCAGACTCCAGGGGGACTCCACCACATCCAGCTGCTCTGACAAGTACTCGAAACACATCTGCACACACACACACACACACACACAGTGGAACACATGGAAGGTTGATGATACAGAAACGTCAATAATAATAATAATATTTTCAACTTTATTGACCAAACACTTGGGAAATCCTTGTGTTAACACCAGATCTGCTGCAACAGGCTGGCAGGGAATCGAACCCAGGACTACCTGGGTTCTTCTGCTGAGACAGGCATGCTAACCGCTACACTACGGAACAACTCAAGTTGAACTTATTTCATCCCATGTCTGCTGCAACAGGCTGCCTCTTGAGGGCGCCAAGTACGTAGTTCATCTGGGAATCGAACCCAGGACTACCTGCTGTCTGCTGCCGAGACAGGCACGCTAACCGCCGCACTATGGAACCACTTGTTTAGAACTTATTTAATCCCATGTCTGCTGCAACAGGCTGAGCCAAGTATGTGGTCCGTCTAGGAATCTGGGATTCAAACCCAGGACTATCTTGCTTCTTGTTAAACCGACTAACTGAACCAACATCTACAGACATTCAGAGGAACCTCTAGTGTCTGTGATTGTCTGTGATTGTCTGTGATTGTCTGCTTCATGTCCAGTGTGTCAGTCTGGACCGTAGGATTCTGATGTGTGTGCGGACTCTTACCTCCACTTTCTTCCCAGGTGGGACGCTTCCAGACTGGTTCACACAAAGGAACGGGCCGGTACTTTCAGCATCACACTTCCACTCATACGTGTAGGTTTCACTGGTGGGGTTATGGAAGGCGAATGTTCTGTAACAAAAACAAAAAACAAAAAAAAATGTGGAAAAATAATTAAAACAAAACTCTTTGCTCTTCAGGGCTATTTTTTTCCCGTCTCCATCGGTTCCAGTACCTCTGTAACGGCAGAGAGATACCAAGAGCGTTGAACTCTAGGATCCTGGTGTTGGGGTCCAGAGGTTCCGTGATCTCAGGGTCGCGGCGGTTCCCACTAATGTAGTCGGAGTCCTCCAGGTCGATGTGGTAGTCCGGCAGGGTGCTCTCTCCGGTGACTGGGATATGGGGGACTTGGGCTCCCTCCTGGAGGTTTGGAATACTGAAGGGAAAAACAAAACAAATTGACTAGTTGTTAACGCTAACGTTGACCCAGTTCGTCACTGGGTCACATGACTCAGCACTCACCTGCAGACCAGCCTGCCGTAAAATGTCGACACCTCCAGAGGTGAAAAGCAAATGTCGAAGGTCTTGGAGGAGTCAGGTTCGATGACGCCGAGTCTGGGCTCCACACTGAAGGGCGTCGGCAGGAGGCTCTCCGTCACGGGGGCAGAAACGGCGCCGGGCCTGACGCTGACTGGGCGGGTTTTAGACGAGGACTTTGCCGACTTGCTTCCACGTGAAGAAACGGAGGCTTCGCCTGTCGACACAGTTCAGTATTTAAGGCTTCGACTCCACTACACTATATTTATAATTTTTGATGATTTAAAATCAGGGGTGTCAACTCATTCTGGGCCGCATACAACCTCATTAGATGTGAAGTGGGCCGGACCAGTACAATCTAAACCTAATTAACTATATATAACAATATTTATTATTGTTATGTATTCATATTTAATGTGTATAAATAATTTTACAAAAAAACACGAAGTTCCTGGGCCCGATTTAACACCCCAGTGGGCCAGTTTTTGCCCACAGACCATATGTTTAATCCTTTTCCCAAAACTATTTTACATATTTGATTACACCAGGATGTAAAAAATGGAGAGAATTTTTAATGTAGGAATAAAAAATATACAGATACCGCACCTCGTATGGACTAGTGGTCAGACGAGGTATTTCTACTCCTAAGGTTATGACTGATAAAAACTGATACCTTCTTGGCTGACACCGGTACCGATGTCAGGCGGAGCCGACTCCATGATCACCTGCCACACGTATTCGACCTTGACGCGACCCTGGTTGGTTATCTTGAGCCTGTGGACAGAAAACACACACAGACACAGGTTGTGGGTGTGAAGCCCTGTTTGGATTTTTTTTTTTTTTTTGATGATTTTCTGTGTGTGGTGCGGACGGACTGTCGGACTGAGGTCTGGTAGAGCATGGTCTCCTTGAAGACGATGTTTTCCGGAGAGTAGCTGAACTTGGCGTAGTCGCAGACGGCTTTGATGCGTAACTCCAGCTCCCGCTGTGAGCCGTCGACCACAGAGCAGCACGGCTCAGGCTCAGGTTTAACCACCTGGAAACACACGTTCTGAAGTTAAAGTCGATCAAATACTGTACGTTCCAGGACCTGAGAGGTCGAATACACAGCTTAGTATCACAGGTGTTGAGAAACCATTACAAACATGAGGTGTTTGTGTATTTTTTTTTTTAGTTTCAAATTCATCAGGCGGGCCGGATTAAAGAGGTCCTGATCCAGGATCTTTTTTTTTGTTCTACAGGACCAAGCCTTCATATGATGGAACCATCCTGAACATTATGTCTGTGGTCCATTAGCAGGTACAGTAATTTGTCTCTGTCCCAACTGTTTTTCAGATTTTTTATTTTATTTTATTTTACGTAAAACCCTTAAAATCCCAGTTAAAGTTGAAGTAAAAAATAACCAGACTTCAGATTTCCGTCATGTTGGTAGAAAGTGGACCAGGAGAGGAGTGAGGTCCAACATGAGGAGCGTACCTTCATGGGCGCCTGAGACTGTGTCTCTGAAGTCAGTTCTGAGGCGCTGGTCAACTCCATCGTCTTCCTCTTGTCGTCCCAGTCTGGCACCTGGTCTATGGGCTCCTGGTAGTCCAGCTGACAGAACTTGAACATCATGGACTGATTGTTCAGAGTCACTGGCTGCCTGGACCTGAAGGTCACGGTCACCTCCTTGGAACAACCAGCGTGAAGGTGTCCCACCTACAACACAAACACAGTCTCAGGTGATGGTCAGGTGGTCATGATGTCCAGTTGGTCTTCAACGCAGGTCGACTCTTTTACAGCTCACTGCAGGCCGTTTGTGAACTTTAGTATTTCATGGAAATACGGCTACACCATTTATAAATATAAATATAAATTCAAAAATCAAGTGCTCCTTTATTAGGTAATATATGGCCTAACTCAGTGTTTCCCAAACTTATTTTTCCGGGTCACAAACCCCCTATTGACCCAAGTCAATAAACATTAGTCGTAAACTCCTAGGAAACATGATGCGAGACGACCCAAAAAAGAAATCTCTTGCGACTCACGTGAGGGTCTCAACCCAGTCTTTGGGAAAAAAAGTTGCGACCCAGTCTTTGGGAAACAATGGCCTAACTGACTGACTATTAGCCACATTGTGGAAATCCTAGCACCAACAAGATGTAAACTTGGGACTGAAACATAAATAAATCAGCCAAAGACACTTAACGATACCGATATATTTGTCTGATTCTTTTCTTCACCGGTTTCGTACCTGTGGTGAAAAGAAGACGTTGCCCTGTTGTCCAGCAGGGGGCCACTCAAACCTCACCGCTTTGGTTTCGCTGTGATTGGTCATGGTGAAGCTCTCTTCGTAACGACAGGCCACGTGGCAGTCGCCAAAGTTCAGCAACTCGTAGTTGCCTGCGGGGGAATAATATTTAGTAGTTTTATTCGTTAGTATTAGTATTAGTATTAGTATTAGTATTAGTATTAGTATTAGTATTAGTATTAGTATTAGTATTAGTAACTACAGTACAGTTGAAGTTAACTCTAGGTCCGGACTCGCCTTTTTCATTGTCGTCGTGATGCGTCTCCTGCGGCGACCTGATGTTGTCCAGCGTCACCACCTCCTTGTACGTCTCTCCGAACACCTTGACTAAGGTCTTGCAGTGCTTGTTGTCTTCCACCTCGATCGTCAGCTTGGTCCTCACCAACACAGGCTCGTCGGAGCTGAGAATGACCTCGAACCCGGCCTTTTTGCCGACACCCAGGCTCACGAGCGCTCTCTGCACATCTGTGGGAGAAGGAATCAGGAGGTTAAAGGTCAGGGTTTTGTGGCTTCATGGAACTAAAGGAGCTAACAGGATTTAGACGAACGAATCAGATCATAAAAGTCTCACTGATGTTTTGGTATTTTTATATATTTTGTCATATTGTCAACGGGCTGGACCTGTGTCAGTGGAGTTCTCCGACAGAGACTGGATGCTGCTGCAGTCGTTGTCAGCGGCGGGTAGGAAAGTGAAAACACCTTGTTTATCCACCAGGTCAACATGAACCTGCAGAGGAAAGAAATAAAAAAGAAATGTGATAAAAAAAATAAATAAATAAAGTTGTAAATTTACGAGAAAAAATACACTAATTAGTCTTAATTTATGAGGATGAGGTCGTAATTTACGAGAAAAAATGTATTAATTTGCAAGGGTAAATGTATTACAGTTAATTTGTAAATTTATGAGAAAAACACTCTAAATTTACAAGTATTAATTTATCATAAAAAAAGTTGTACATTTACGAGACAAAATACCTAAATGACAAACAAAAAAAGTCATAATTGTAGTATAAAAAGCACCTTGTTTATCTCATGTTTAGTGTCGTTTTGTGTCATGTCCAAAAACTGCTCATTAATGCATCACTTATAAATTTAAGACTCTCATTTCGTTATTTGCCTCCCTAAAGAAATGTGATGAAAAAAAAATCTTAAAAAATAAAAATCAAACACTGCTCCTACCTTGGATGTACCTAATAACGTGATTTTAATAAAATTTAATAAAAAATGATTTTTTGAAATTTTTTTGGAATATTAAGGCTAAGACCAACAGTGAGATCCAAAGGGACGACCCACCTGAGCTGGGACGTGTCCATCGTTGAGCAGCACCAGAGGCAGGGACTGTCTCCGTCCCACCAACAACCGTCTGAAGTGTAACACAGGGTTTCCTCTGTTGTTCCTCAGACTGGGACGTATCACACTCACACTGGGGAGACTGCCCTCTCCTGTCAGGTCGAACTCCAGCACCTTGATCTTGATGGCTGTTGTTGCTCTGAAGAAGAAGAAGAAGAAGAAGAAGGCTTTGTAAAAACAAAATAATAATAAACCCGATGAGACATTCTTAGTAAAAAAATAATAATAAACCCGACGAGACATTGGTTCACGGTCCACATTATTAGGTAGACTTTTCACATTCAGTGTTGATATTGATAATATTAGCCTCATGTTTGGACAATTTTAACATCTGCAAATATTAATGTACCGGCCGAACCCTTCCATGGAAGCCTCGAACACGGCGTGGTACATCAGCGTGGCCCGCGGGTTGAAGGTGATGTAGATGAAGGAGTGTGATTGGCTGCCAATGGTCACTGTTGGTGTGGACACATCAAACACCTCCATGTTGCGAGTGACCTGTGAAGGAAACACAGCAGTTGGTTAGCACGCCTGCTAACGGGTTCAATTCCCAGAGGAACCACTCGCTTGACCTAAAATCTCTGAATATCTAATGATGTAAAGGTCACGTAAAAAATATTAATTAGAACTGGGTTGTTTTATATTTAAAAAAAATAAAAATAGAAAATGACAATGAAAAGACATTTGACTTTTGGCTCCACGTCCGACCTTGATGGGATTGTACTTGATGAACAGGTTGATCACGCAGGGCACTTTGCTGTTGTTGGAGAATTTGAGGCGCGTCTTTGCAGTCCGTCCAACCAGCACTTTGTTGAACGACAACTTGTTCTCGTTTAGGACGAACACGCCGTCAGTGTTGTGAAACTGCTCGGAGAGGAGATCCTGGCTGGTGTGGCACAGGTAGTTCTCCTCAAAGATGGAGGCCATGTCTAACAATATGCCTGGGGAAAAGACAAAAGACGGAAGATGATTTGGAATGAAGAGGAAATCGGACAGAAATATCTCCAGGACCAGGAGATGGCGCCGACTACGAGGGGCTGATAGGGTCACATTGAGAATAAAAAATATTAAAAATTATTGAATAAAATTAAAGTCATAAATTTATTTAAGAAAAATTACCTAAATTTACAAGCACAAATATATGACCATAAAGTTGTAACTTTAAAAACACCTAAATTTGTGGTGCAACTTTATGAAAATAAAGTCCCAAATTCACAAGAAAAAAACATCTTAATTTACAAGCGTAAGCCGTAAATTTGCATGAAAAAATACCTAAATTCACAAGCGTAAATTAATAACAATTCATTAATTAATAACAAGTCGCAAATTTATGAGAAAAAATAAAATATCTAAATTTACAAGTGTAACGGAATGAAAATTGAATCAGAAATCTACGAGAAAAAGAAACTTAAATTTACATCATAAATAAGATAAAGGTCACTTCCCCATAGCTGGACTGTGGACAAGTCTGACCCTGATGTACAACTAGTGAATATATACAGAAAAGAAAGAAAATCAACGCACGTAAATCGTACATCTCTTTATAAACAAGGCACGACCTGGAGCAGGGGAATCGATCCACGAGAGGGAATTTGGATTCGCTGAATTTTCTTATATCTATTGATCTCGCATTTCCTGCACAATTTTCTGCTTTGAAAACAAATTTTGTAGGAGTTCTTACTCGGCTTGCAGACTTCAGCCAGGAGTCTGTACGGAATGCCGTCAGGATGGTGTGACGGGTCGCGGTCACTGATGTCAATGAGCAGGTTCTGGATCAAAGAGCCCAGCTGTTCAGGTGCACAGTCCACGATCACCGTCTGCTGAGAGGCCGGGAGCAACAGCCCCGTGCAGGGGGACACCGCAAAGACCCCCACCGCGATACGACTCTGAGCAGGAAAAGAGAAGAAGAAGAAGAAGAGGGAATGACAATGACAACAGGAAGTACACGGGCAGGCTGGTGTTTCTAGGAGTACTTCCTCACATGTACCACGCTGCAGTCCTTCTGGAGGGAGTCGCGCCTCGTTTTGGGAGCAGCTGTACAGGGCAGAGCCTTTTTACCTGGACCTCTGAGACCAGGACACAAAGACAAGAGACACAGAGAGACAGGAATATCAACGATCTGAGACGGAGTTCAAGCAGTCAAGACAAAAGACCTAGAGCCGTGGTGTCAAACATACGGCTCGGGGAAAACACAGGCTTATTGTAATTTATAATTTTTAGTGGTGTGATTGTACTGTACTGTCTGATAATATCGACCAACCGATATTAGCATTTTATGTTATATCTGTAAGAATTGTTGTGGTTTTTTCCTCCGATAATGAAAACCTGAAGCCTGGTTTTGCTAAATAGTGTGGGCCCTAAGAATTGTTTTGGGGAAAAACGGCTGTATATTAAAGTGAAAGTCACTAGATGGCAGCATTGCAGCTCATTTAATTAATCTCATAATTAACAGGCCTATATTGGTATTGGTTGATATCGGAATCTGAAATTAAGTGTTTGGACAAAGATGACATTATCGGACATCGGATAATTTAATATCCGATATCCAGAGATGGTGATTTAAATAATGTGTTCACGTCTCTTACCCTTGCTTCGTTGCGACCGGCAGCTCTGACGTTAGACAGATGCTAAACTGACTCTCAAAGATTCCAATGTTCTCTATGGTGAAGCTCAGGCTCTTCTTCAAGCCATGGAACGCCATCGGACCAAAGTGGAGCTCCTTTGGAGGTGAGATCTTGAATCTGCAAAACATATCCAATCAAAAACCTCAATCTGACAGCAGCCGTCTTATCAGTGATCAAATCTGCAGACTACGGTCTAGGACTAGAGTCTGAGGTCTAAACAATTGTTTCCCAAAGACTGGGTCGCAACCCTCAGGGGGGTCGCAGGAGATTTTTTTTTTTTTTTGGTTCATCTCGCATTATTTTTACAATAATGTCTATTGACTTGGGTCGCCAAGGTTTGTGACTTTTAAAATATGGGTGCCAAGAAACACTGGTGTAAACGACCCCAGCGTCACAGTGAGGATGAAAGGAATGAGCGGCTTTACCTGGAGTAGACCGACTTCACGGTAATCTTGAAGGTAAGCGTAGCGATGGCTTCTCCTTCGCTTCCAATGTTGGGTTCAATCACCTAGAGAAGATTTTTAATTTAACACCAACATCTTCAGAGTACATCAGAGGCTGTAGTTCAGGATGTTTACGACCAGTTCTTGGCTCAGACCTGGCAGGGCAGAATGGGTTGGTCTCGTATGGACACTTCAGTGTTAGGCGTGCAGACCACCTGGATGATGGTAGCCTTCTCGTGGGGCTTGAGAACACCAGACTCAGGAATAATTGTGAAGATCTGGTCCAGCTTTGGCTGACTGGGCCGAGTCTGCTTCAGTAAGAACCTGGAGGACGGAGTGAATAAATAAACCGCGACCTCATTTATATAACAACAGATCAAATGCGTAACCTCGGGTCAGGTCGGCAGACTCACTGGAAGGCAATTTCATATTTCCCATGGTTTTTCATCTTGATAGTAAGTTTGGACTCTTCAAAGACACGAATGATTCCAAAGTTCAGCAGCCCATCTGTCAGGAAAACAAAAAAAAACGTTTTATGATTAACACTAATTGAACAATAGGGAAAAATGAGAATGGACAATCAAGCGGTAACCCATGTGACCGCGCCTCTTAAAGGCACGGTGTAACAATAAATACACTCACTGTTCACTAACAAAGTTCATTAAATATACCAAGGGTGAATATATATATATATATATATATGTATATTAGATGTATATAATTTCGACAATTTCACAGCACACAGAATGAATCAGGAGTCAGATTTGATCAGGACATTTTTCATACTGGACGAGGTTCTACCTGGTGGTGAGGTGACCAGGTTAATATCGTAGGCCTCAGCTGTGATCTTGATGTTTTCCGTCTGTACGACACCAAGAATTTTCTCCACATCTGACACCTAAAACACACACATACACAGCCACGTGTCTACACTGATGGGAGGCTTTTAGCATTTTCACTTACTGTAGCTCGACTCATGAAATGTTTGGTTTTTTTTGCCCAGGAAATCCTACCTCCAGTCGTAGCATCTTTTTAACGTGCACTGGCCTCTTGGCCCCGAAGATTATGACCATGACGCATGAAGCGTACGGTGAGAGGATTCCCTGATCCTGGGGTACGGTGAACTCATCACCCAGGAACTCCAGGTCCTGGAGTCGCCAAAACACACACAGCCCACATCGGTTATGTATGATCACGGTGCGCCTTTCCTCCCTACGAGACGCACAACAGAGAAGACATGTTTCCAAAAATAATATTATTGATTATGAAGCGTTGGATTGTCCACACTACAGGTATGCTAACTGTACGAACCATTTTGTACATTATGGAGTTCCTCAGGGTTCAATGTTAGGGCTACTGGTATTCTTTTACAAACCTTGACACTAGTTAGCACCAGAAACAGATGTTTCAGTTTGCGTTTATGCTGACGACTCCTAGCTGAGGTCTAAAAAGGTCTGACGTAATTGCTGAAAAAACTGAATGTTACAGTACCTGTGCAACAGAATCCTGTCAAAGTGCAAAAATCGGCCTTCCAGCTCCACCTGTGGCCAAACTCCCCAACAGGAGAGGTCAATGTTCACAAGGTCAGGATTGTCCTTGACACAGCACAGCACACTGTCTTTTACTTGTCCCACTCGTGTTGGATACGCCCATATCGTCAACTCCTACAGGATCGGAGAAAAAAAAAAATTATTTTTATTTACAGCATTTCATTCATAATTTCATTGTGGAGGTTCTAAAAAAACGCAGCACGACAAATACCTGCTTCTCGTCTGGTTGCAGCGTCATGGACGGAGGATCCAGCAGATACGTGGAGGCCTGTGTGTCGTACTGGAAATGGAACTGGACCTCGGTCTCCAGACCTGAATCGTTGTGAATCACCAGTTTCTCCGTGTTTTCCACATATCCGTTATTCTTGTATCTACAAACGCAGACAAACGCAAAATACATAAATACTGTACATAAATCACTTGTTTTTTTCGTCTTTCGTGATGAGTTAGTTTCTCGGTTTCTTGGTGTAGTAGCTTCAGTGACCCACCTCTCTCTGCTTTTGTTACACAGGAGTGGTCCAAATTCAAAGTAGCCCTGGTTGATGACGTAGGTCTTCGCCATCCTCTCCACGGCTTTTGGCAAGACTTTACTGTTAGCAAACAAGGTCCTGGGAAAACCACAAAAATTACCAAAGAGTTTAGGCACAACTGCTTAGATAGAAATGGATGGATGGATGGATGGATGGATGGATGGATGGATGGATAAACAGATAGATTTCCTCCTGGACAATGTCACCTAACGACGTTGACTTACATGTAGTCTCTGGAGATGGATGGATATGCACAGGTTCCTCGGCAGAGGAGCCGGTAGTGTTTCTTGTTCCCCACTATCTCAAAGTTGTACCTCTGTTTGTATTTCCCCAGAGAGTCAGAGTAGAACCAGGTCCTGAGAACCATCTCACTGTGCGCAGAAACAACCCAGCGGAACGAAGTCAGGCTGCACATGAAGAGACAGAGTTAAAAAAAAGGTGAAGAGAAAACAAGGTAAAAACATCGGTCCGTGGGTCTCTGCTCGCCTTTGGTTACGTTTCTGATCCAGAATTTCCAGGTGCTGCTCATGTTCTGTGAATTCGTGCTTGGCAGAGGTTCCATGACGCCCAGAACCCCTCGCTCTGGTCTTGGCCGGACAATGGCGTCTGTTCTTCGGAGCCTCTTTGCCTTTTTTATCCTTTCCTGACGCACTTCCCTTGAAGGTAGAGTTCACAGTGTACGGATCAGTCTTTTCACGCTGCATCACCAGAACCGAGTTCACAGTCTTTTCACGCTGCATCACCAGAACCAAACACCGAGTTCATGTCACAGACCGTGACCTTACCTTCACTTCTTCATCCGAGTCCCTCTTGTCGTCATGATCCTCCAGCCCTGCGGGGTCCAGGAAGGTGAACCAGTCATTGATCGTCTGGTTGTTTAGGTCGTGCCTCTCTTTTGGAAAAGGAACCACTGACAAAGTGACGGTAGGAGTGTTGTGGGGTCCAAGACCGAGATCATCCAAGACCTACACACGGCAAAGAAGAGAAAGGACGATTTGGACACCAAATCTTCTTAATGGTGAACAGGGGACAGAAGGTTTTGCACCCCCCAGTGGTGTAAAAACCACTGCATGTGTTGCTGCATACAATCCCCTGATTATTAAAATAGATTAATAAAATGAGCTGCAATGCTGCCACCTACTGCCTTTAACTTTCATACACAGCTATTTTTCCCCCAAACTATTTTTAAGGGCTCACATCATTTAGCAAAACCCTGGCTTTGGGTTATTGGGTTCTCATTATCGGAGGAAAAACGGATAATGATTCTTACAGATTTTAGATAGTAATGCTAATATTAGGCCGATAATATCTGACGTTTCTAGTATTTTTTATATTCATATTTTTGGGTGAACGCTGCAGCAGAATTATCCCCACCTCATCCACAGAGGGCAGTATACTGTCTCTGACCAACTCTTCCACGTTGGCGCCCCCTTTCTCTGTGATGTTCAACACAATGTGAGGGACGAGCTTCTCTGGAGACAGCTGTTCTTCCTCCTTTTCGGGCTCAGCCTTTGTTGTGAGTTGACTCGGAGCAGGAGACGCTGGTTTGGCGCCGCCTTTTTTACCTCTTCTTTCTGGGGCCTGTGGGTGAACAGAGAGATGGACGGAGACATTGACAGGACGTAGAAGTGGAGTAGTCCTCCCGTTCTCTCCGGGGACTTAGTGACATCAAACTGACCTTCTTCTCAGGCTGAGCCTCTTTTTCAGGCAGTGGAACCAGCAACATGCCCTTGGTCCGGTCCCAGTACTTCAGGATGTGGTTCACCTGCTCCTTGTTCTTCTCGTAGTTGGTGAGCTGGGCCTGCATTTCAATCACCAGAGCCTGGAAAGAGACGGAAATATGATAAAACCAACCTGGAACCAGGGTTTTCGTCACTGAGGGAAACAGTCAAACAAAAAGTTGACGTTAAAACTTACTTTTTCTCTCACTAACTTATCTATGGGTGGAGGAGACGGAGTTGCTTTCATGGAGTGGAGGTGTTTCATAGGAGAAGAGATCCGGGAGGATGTTATGCCAGGTTCTGGAATCTTGAACGCCTGGTCCAATGCTCTCATAAGAGAACCTGCAGCAGCAGAAGACGACATTCTTTCATCATATAACCAAACGCAAAATTGTACTACGGTCAATTTCAGGCAATATGTGACATCTGTAAGAATCGTTATCAGTTTTTCCTTTAATAATGAAAACCCGATAACGCAGTGCCTGAGTTTTGTCAAATTATTTGTCACTAAAAATAATTTTGGGGAAAAACAGCCGCGATTTGTGCACTGAAAAAATAATTTTGGGGAAAAACAGCCGCATGTGAAAGTGAAAGCCACTAGGGGGCAGCATTGCAGATCATTTTATTAATCTATTTTAATAATCAGTGGATTGTATGTGGAATGCTGATGCCAGGAACTCATACAGTGGTTTGAACAGATAAATAAACTAACTTCTTTAACCACCAGGGCACCACTGCCCCAGTCTGGGTATTGGTTGATATCGGTGTTTAGACAATATCAGATCAGATATTGGCAAAACGTTAATATCCGACATCCCTACTGATCAACTCTTCTTCAAACTGTGTGGCGCTACATTTACCTGGCTCAGACGTCGTCACTCCACCTCGTTTTTTTCTCGATGAGGTTCTTTTTCTCCCCATCGTCGCCCCACCTGTGACATTGTCGGACAAAGCCGATCTTCTGCCACTCCTTCCCAGCCGTTGAGACCCCGATGTGTCCTGGGCCGTGGCTGAAGAGTCGGACAAACCCACTGAGCTGTCCTTTCTCTCCTTCTCTTCGTCTTCCATCACCTCGTCCATGGACATGTTAGGCAGGCTGATCCTGTCCTCCTGTCCTTTCTTCTGCCGTGGTTTGTCCTCCTTCCTCTCGGCAGCAGAGTCTGACATGACGGTCGCGCCGTCTTTTCTCATTCTTCTACGGTGTCTCCGTCCTTCTTCCGTTGGCTCGTCACTCGGTTGTTTCCCGTCATCTTTCGCGTCCGTAGCCTCGTGATCAGACTGGTCCTGCTCCTGATCGTATCTTTTTCTTCTTCTTCTGTGGTGTCTATTTTTGTCCCCCCTCCTGTGTGGAGTGTGGGAGTCAGACATGGTTGTCCTAGTCTTGTGATGTCCTTCCGCGTCCTCTGTTCTGCTCTCCACGGCAGTGTCCGACACGTGTCGCGGGCTCTCCCTTCTTTTTCGGTGGTGGTGTCTCCCTTCCCTTTTTTTTTCATCCCTCAGAGGGGCGTCCACGGGGTCAGACAACTGGCGGGAGATTCCTTTCCTTCTTCGGTGGTGCCTACCTCTGTCCTCCCCCTGCCCCTCAGGATCTGACATGTGGCTTCTCCTCCTGTGATGTTTGGTTTTTTCCGCAGTCTCGTCGACAGAGCGGGACGTTATGCTCCGTCTTCTATGGTGTCTCCGGTGCTCGCTCACGTACGTGTCAAACATGCTGGCCACTACTTCCCTGCTTCCTTCATCCTCCTCAAAAATGTAGGGCTCGGACAGATTTCTTCTTCCTCTGTGGCGCTTCCTTTTCCCCTCCAGCAGTTCTAAAGCAAACGAGTCCGACATGACGCTGTCTCTTCTGCCTGCAGGCTTCAGGTCATCGTCCATGTTGGGGCCGACGAAGCTCCCGGCCAGGCTGACCGATTCTTCTATTCTCTTTCTCTGGCGTTTGCGTTTTTCCTCTATCATGTCGGCAAAGTAGGAATCGTACAGGCTGACCACGTAGATGTGCCTGCGGTCCTGAAGGGCTTTCAGTATGACTTGAAGTGTGCTTGCCAGCGACGGAGTGTAGATGGACTTCAGGCCGTGAATCACCATGGCTCGGAAACAGTCGCCGAACTGTTACGATGGTGTCGAGAAAATGAAAGAAAGAAAGAAATGTTACAAATTCAGCCCACTGGTACTTTTACTAAACATTAACGACTAAACTACGAAAGAAACTCAAATAAATGTTACCTACAAATTCAGCCCACTGGTACTTTTACTTGTAGACCACATATCGAAGTACATTTTGTACCTCACACCTGGAACCTCATGATACAGTATATTACAGTACGTTAATTGACTCACTCGCGAGTCTTACCTGAAATCTTTCCAACATGATATCAGCCAGTAGTTGAGTAGGTAAGAGATTATTGAGGTTCATCGCGTCTCCTCGCTGACAGAAAGAAAGAAAATGTTTCAATGTCAGATGTTAAAAATAAAAAAACTCAAACTTATTTAAGACAGTGAACATAGAGAAATTGTACCAGACAAAGGTCCAAGAACGAGCATTCCGGCTCCTGAGATTGAACGCTGCTCTCCTTGTCCTCCTCACTGTGTTTTCTAGAGTCGTCTAAAGTTTCCAGTATCGGAGGAGCCGTGCGAATTGAAGTAGGAACATCGGAACATGTGACTGCTGGTTTTAAGAAAAAAAAAATTATCGACAGTCTGCATTTACATCATTGACATTTGTGGTTTTAAGAAAGAAAATAATAATTATCAACAGTCTGCATTTACATCATTGACATTTACAAAGGAACACAGAAATATACAAGAACACTACAGCCAAAAAAACATCTTCACCGAACATCAGATAATCATCTGCATACAGCATTCTGTTGAAACTATTAGCGTATGCCGTCAAAGGTAATACTATTTTTTTCTTCTCCCTGTAGGGGTCACTACAGTACATCCTTTGTGAACTTTGTGGATCACGACGACTTACCGGCCTCTTTCTCGTAATACTGTGTCGCAGCCTGGTCAAGGAGTTTTTTTGCTGCCAGACTTGCTGGAGAGATTCCGTTTCTTAGCACATCTGTGACCACGGTGTCGAAATTCAGACACACCCCTTCGTAGTGATCGGCCAGAGCAGATGGAGTGCCGCTCTCATCTGGAAGAAAAAAAGTGTAGAAATAGAATTTTAAAAGGTTTTCACAGACACACCTTACTAAATCAACTCAATTCTTTCAAGAAACCTGTTATCGGACCTTACCTGTCATCGGACCGCCGTACAAAATAATAGCAGGGCCCCTGTGGTTGTGAGAGTCCAGTACCTGTGTCCCACTGTTTATCTCTGGAGTGAGTTCTGAAACGCATCCAAGAGACAGACGAGGACAGAACCAAGGCAAAGTTAAAACAAATTCAAAATAAAACGAGAGTAGAAATGATCCAGGTGGATAAAAAAATCACCTTCCTCCGTCAGGTTACAGCAATACTTGTCATAGTACTCCACCAGCTCTTTGGGGAGACTTTCTCCAGGTTCTCTGGTGGGCAGCAGTAGAACGTTGTCAGCGTAGCCCGGCATCATACGCAGGACCTGCAGAAGGTGACGATCAGAGGAGGTTAGCGACACAGCGGAAAGCCTTCTATAAACCAGATTTCTGAATCAGCAAAACAGAAAAACCAGAAGTTTGTTTGGTTTTGTGACTTTTTACCTTTTCCTCCTCCATGTACTGAGTGTCGAACTCCAGACAGAAGAACTCGATGGGAAAAGAGCACGGGTTCTTGACTATGACCTCGCCCTCGATGTCGGTGCTGGCAGGAAGACAGGGTTTCATCTCCAGGATCAGTGGGCAGAACTCGAGTTTTGGCTCCTCACTTTTACCCCAAGCGCTAATGATGACGTCTTTGCTGCTCTCTTTTACACTGATGATGATCTTCCTGTTGTAATCATCCTGCAGAGACATCAACAGCCATGTATTTCACAGTCTGACCACTGGGTGTCAGCCAATACAGGGCCAATTCCTCACTAAATTTGAAAAAATCTTGTTTTTTTTTTCTGTATCCCAAATACTGCAAGTCTTCTTACCTCTACTGTGGGAATGAACTTTATCTGGACATTGAGTCGTTCATCAGGATCCAAACTCCCAGAGTTGGGAATCACCTGAAATGCTGGTATCGTTGGCGGCTGCTCATCCAGCAGCTTTTTCCTCAGGTAAGGAGGCAGGAACTTATTGATCTGAGTGAAAGAAAGAGCAAACGACCACATATACATTGAATTTTTCTTTACCCAAAGATCAATATTAACAACCTTAAAAATGGAACAATTCTTACCTCTATTACAGGCCTCAAATCCTCAAATATGTTCCAGTAACAAGGCACAGGCTCCCGATTTGACAGCTGGATCATCTTCACCTGATGAGACGGATGTCATGAAGATTCAAGATTTTAAACATATATAAAAAAAATAATATATATATGTAAACTTATATGTACATATATTCACATATATGTAAATGTATGTAGACATATTTACATACTGTATATGTGTATATATGTATATAGAGATATATAAACATATATGTAAACGTATATGTACATATATGTGTATATATGTAAATACATATGGACATATATAAGTAAATACATATGTATATATTTACATATATGTATATGTTAACACACATATATGTGTATATGCACATATGTATGTATATACAGAAATATACACACAAATACTGTATGTAAATAATAGGGAAAATTACAATACATTGTTGAATCTTTTTTTTTTTTTTTTTTTAAGGAGAGCTCACGGTCATCCTGCTACTTTAGCAATAGCTGCAGCTTTTAGCTGAGGGGTGTTGACCACATCATTAACCTGATTTTGTAGCGAACCATCTCTACATGTCACCACAGCAGGCGGCGCGGCACAGAACGCTCTCATTAAGCATCCTCATTAGTCTGTACTGCACACGCTCAGTTATTACTGAGGGAGTATAAACAGACTTTGGACTTTCATTTACTCCCCCCTCCCCGTGTTTCTGTTCTGCTGTATGTCGATGACGCTCTGCTGTACCTAACTGATTTGATCAGATGTGTCAGACTGTGTAATATTGTTAGTATGTATTGGATGTGTAACCTGGCACATGCCACACTGCACAGGGTCAAAGTGCAGACTGTCAGAGGAGACGGTCACAGCCGGCATGGTCACCACTGCACAGAGCCGCAGATGCACCGTGGGACCACCAACCACCTGTGGACAAGACAAAGTGTCAACAACAGGTAACCTGCTAATTGGCAACTCTTTAAACTGTTACTGGTACAACAGTAATTAGTATTAATGTTCTTCATGATGACAAAGCAGAAAAATAAATTGTTAGAAATATTTGACTTTCTTTCATCTTGGTAATTGGCTTAGATGGTGCCAGTGTTTTTTTTTATACTTTTTTATACTCATTTTTTCATTTGTAATGTTAGATCTTAAATAAAATTATAAAAATTAATTTAAACTATTTTTCTGTGTGGCACAAATAAATACATTACAGTGAAAAGAAAAACTGACTAAAAAAAACCAAATATTTATACTAACAACGTATTAGAACATATAATAAATAATATGAATTTTTTACTGTATATATAACACTGTACAGATCTACCTGTATTGGTACGATGACACTTATCTCCCCCAGGGGGAGCTGAGCCTTCTTAGGATCAAACTTCACAGTGAAGGACAGTGACTGGCGACAGGGCATTTTAGTCACTCTGTCGAACTCTGCAGTGAAACCTAATAATAATAATAATAAAAAAAAACAAGTTCTATGATAAATTCTTTCACCTTCACGAACAAAAACTATTATTATTCAAAATGAAAGCTAAAGAACCACAACCTTTGCCGATAAGAGGTTTGAAATTGCCATAGAAGGACACAGGCACCAATCCGGTGTTGGTGATGTCAACGGTGTGAGTGTGAACCCTTCCCAGAATGACGTATCCAAAATCAAGGATGTAGTCTGGGAGAATAAACCTGTGAACAGAAGGGGACAGAGGAAACGATGGGTTGGACGATGAACAACAGTCGACATAAGATTCCTGATCCTAAAAACGGCTTTGCTGCGATACGACTAAAGTAGCCTCCGGATACAGAGCGTTCACACGGTTCTAGCGCAAAAAACCAACGTTTAAACAGAGCTGCTGAATACGACTCCTGTCCATGTAGTACATATGTCAGGCCTGTAGGTGGTGCTGTTAACCAAGCTACAATACATAACATACTAATGCTGGAAAAATTTGTAGCAGAAGTTCAGAAAATGAGAAAAAAAGCCCCAGAGCATGTGTAGCTTGAGAACCGTAAAGAAAGATAAGCACGACACGGCGGAGACGGCTAACTGTAGCACAGAAAAAAAAACATAGTTTCCGCCATTGTTATTGTGTGGGTTAGACCAGGGTTCCTGGTGTGTAAGAGGGTCACATGACGACAGAACCTGTCAAACCTCTCCACTCTGGAACTTGTATACGAAGAGTACACAGTTCTTCGCCGCAAAACTCCGTCTTCGTCAAAACGTAATGGAGGCTATAGCTTGGGGTCGATTGTTGTATCGTCGACAGAAGGTTTGGGGCAGCCAGTGGGCAGTGGCTCCAAACTGATCAAAATACGTTTGTCAAGTTGTTAAAAGTATAACAAGTGTTGTTTCCACCTTGGACATCAAACACGACGCGGGCGGTGAAGTCCTGCACTCTGCCAACACCGCAGAGTAAAAACAAACTTCAGTCATTAAAGAGAAGGACTCTTTGAAGTCCCAGAGTTCTCAGCTAAGGTCACCGCGTGAACCATCTGTTCGGACCATGTGAGCGGACAAACCGTGATTAAAAACCATTATTCTGAAGACATTCTGTCAGTGAAGAAAAAAAACATCTGAAAAGCTTCAAAGACTCTCCGGACTCTCGCTGTATTTTAGAAGATTAAGACATTTTTTCTAACGAGGGAGTTACATATTTTAACACGAGCTTTCACCAGACAATAACAAAAGATCAGAGCTGGGACCAGGAACCAGTCTGGGACCTGGATCTGGGACCTGTGATTAAAAGCAACAACAACCAAAATCTCCAACCTCTGAAATCAGCAGCATCTTTAAACTTTTTCTGGAGAAGTTTTTTTTTTCTTTCTTCCGCACTCTGGACCAAAGTCCAACAACAAAGTCATCGATTTAACATCAAAGCTCTGAGGAGTGTTTGATTTACTGTCCATGTACTTTCTACAAATTAATTTAGAGACAATCGCGGCAGTAATTGGTCGAGAGCACAGATCTGCAGCCAATCAGGAGGTCAACTATGACGTAACCATTCACACTCATGTTCACACCAAAAATTCCACAAGGATAAACATGTGTGTGTGTGTGTGTGTGAGTGTGTTGCACGTACTTGCTGAGTTTGTACCACTTCCTGCAGGAAGACCCTTCACCTCTGATCTCCAGCAGGCCTTTGGTCATGGCCAGAGCGTTTGCTTTGACCAGTAATCTCTCAATCTCCATGTGGAGGCGCTCTTCTTGCTAGAGGCAGGAAAAAAAACATACTGATAATTAAATATTTAAAACTAATGACGTAACAGATGTTTGTTTTTTTTACTTTAAACATGTATGTAATATTTTTCTTAAATATATAATTTATCTGAAATACTGCCCCCTGTTGGGGATCTCTGCATTAGCAGATTCCGAACTGTTTTTTTTTTTTTTTTAATGTCTGTTTTTTCCCTGGTTACTGACTGTTAGTAAGAAGGTGATCGGTGATCCATCACTCTCTGACCCACGGATTGGATCTCTGGCTTCTTTTGACGCCAAAAATGCTCTGGCCTCCGTGAGCAAATCCTCGTAGGACTCATCTGCAGAGAGCAAGACACAGAAACTCTACAAAAACTTGAACCACAAGAGTCTGTTGACGGCACAGATTCAAACCAGCAACCGCCCACTCACGACTAAACCACTTTTACTTGTATCCGTCTGTTCTCACCAAATTTCCGAGGCAGGTTGAGCAGGACCCGTGGGAAAACTCCCTCCCCGGTCACGGTGATGTCCTGAGGAGGCAGGAACGCCACCTGCAGGGTGATCTGTTTCTCAAAAACCTCCGGGAGACCAGGGATGTAGAGGACTCGCAGCGTTTGTTCAGAACCGGCCTCGATGTAGCCCTGACAAAAACACAGAGACACCGTTTGAACACCTCGCCGACACTGAGAGGTGACCTTTGACCCTTGACTCGGACATTCGTACCATTCTGGGGATGACCATGGGTTGACCGGGTCTGATCTCCCGCACGTCGTCCTTCGGTGCTTCCACTGCTGGCTCCTTGAACTCCTGCGACTTTTCTCTCTCTACTTCCTCTCGTTCTTTTTCTTCTCCTTCTCCTTCTTCACGCTCCCTTTCTTCCTCGGGGGACTTCTCCTGATCCACATCTTCACTGGCGTCGTCGTTCACCGCGCCCTCTTCCTTTCCCTCTTCCTTTCCCTCTTCTTCTTCTTCTTCTTCCTCCTCCTCTGCCTCACTCTTCTCCTCTTCCTCCTCCTCTTCTACCGGTAGCTGCAGGATTTCAAATGTGAACCCAACTCTGCCGGTATTTCTGAGGACCACCTTGGCCTCCCCCTGGTGATCGAACAGCTGAAAGCCGCAGAAAAAGAGACGTCAGTTAGCGGACGGCGTCCCTCACATGGTCAACTGTGCGAAGTGTCGAATAAAACTGAGATGTTGATAATATTTATTCATTTATTTATCTGAACAAACATACTGCATACAATCCCCTGGTTATTCAAATAATAAAACGAGCTACAATGCTGCCATCTAGTGGCTTTCCCTTTCACATACAGACGTTTTTCTCCAAAACTATTTTTTAGGACAAACTTAAACACACATCATTTAGCGAAACCCAGGCATTGTGTTATCAGGTTTTCATTATCGGAGGAAAAACCGTTAGCAATTCTTACATAATTATGCTAATATCGGGCTGATAATATTGGTCGGCCAATATTATCGGACATCCTATCCGTGTGCTATGTTTATTCCACTGTTTGGGTACTGTATTTCTTTGACTTATCATTTGTAAGTATCCAAAATAATAGTCAACAATTGTCATATTTACAGGTCGTCGCTGCAGCAAAAGTTACGAACATCACATATATTTAATCCAAACTCTTTATTTACGTTAAAGTGTTAAAGAGTGCGTGATTCTGGAGGAGAGAGAAAAAGAGGAGAAATGACACAGGAGTAAGAACAGAGCTGCAGAGGAAGGTGAGAAGAATGTTCTGCTGAATGGCCTGTTTCACCCAAATGAAAAATCAATACGTTCTGCTTTTGAATATTAATGATAACTGCTGTGAATGGGCTGCATCTTTAAAGAGGCGGGAGGAAAAAAACTCAATGAAAAATGTCCTCTGTGTGAAAAAAATATATCTCTTAATAATATTCATGTTATGTTTTTTCTTCTTTTACAATTTGTCGATTCAATTTAATTCTGTAAAAGTATGAATGAAAGAAGGTTTTTTTTTGTTTTTTTCAAATTACTCTCCTGAGATCAAGTGTCAGAAATTGATGAAGGAAATAATAAGAAATGAGAAGCTAAAAAAAACAAAAAAAAACCCCACCACAGCCTTCCTACAGACTGACTGGGCAGGGAGACACCGTACCAGCAGGCCAAAATCGATGTGGGTGGGGTCCAGGCTGTAGCTGCTTCCGGATGCTTCTCCGCTCAGCTGGACGTCATACCTGGGCCCCCCGTCGACGTGGCACTGGGCGACCACCTCGCTGCTGATGTGTCCGTGGCCACAGAAGGAGACGGAGACCAGCTGGTTCTCCCCAGGCTGGAGGTGACCGTGCATCGGCAGGACGTCGAACACCTACAGACCCACGGAGATCAGGACGACAGTGAAGTCCATTATCTGACACTGGTCTTTTACATCAGGGTTTCACAACCTCTGGTCCGTAGATAATTTGGTACCGGGCTGCAGTGGGACACAGTTTATTTTTTTAATTTTTACTAATTATCTTTACTTGGTACTGGCTGACTGGTCCTTGGTAAAAAAAATTTTTTTTAATTAAAACAGTGTTGGGGACTGACATTTTGACATTTGACCTTTAACCTCATCCTTTATATTGCTCTAGTTTTTATTTGACTTCCTTGTAAACGGTATCTATTTTATATTCTATAGTTTATCTCTGCTGAAGTCAGCTTCATATTGGTAATCATGGCGATCGTTTTTCCACGTCAATGTCCGACCAAATTAATGAACTGGGACAGGATTTATGGACAATCGTGTGATGTCATGTTTATATAATTAGCATAGCAAAATAGCCGGGATGAGCATTTTCCGAAACTAAACCGACTTCAACAGAGGAGCGAGTTTTTTTGGTTTAATGAGCTGAAAATTTACATACATGTAGACAGTGAGAACGGAGGATAGACTGATTGATTGACTGATTTATTGATTGATTTTTGTCAAATCATGTCAGTGAGATGGAATAACAGGAAGTGTTTCTTGCTCCACCCTTTCTCCCAAGATTATTATCAGGAAAATTCTGTTCAGATTAAACCTCGTCCAATCAAATGCCACCCCACCTCCCCCACATGAGACATTCACTGACCCTCTCAGAGGTGTCTCAGCTCTGCCTACCTCCTCCACCTGCACCGAGGAGACCCTCTCACACTGGTCACTGGGCCTGGATGGAAACGCAGGTGAAAAAGCGGCTGAAGAGTCTCCAGGAAAGACCCGGTCATCTTCAACGTCAGTGTCTGGACTCTTCTGCTGCCCCTCCTCCTCCTCCTCCTCCTCTGGGTCCAAAACTGTCTCTCTGTGAAGGCAAAGGTAAAGAAAAGAAAAAAGTTAAACACTCAATCAAGTAAACAGGCTAAAAAAATTAACTTAAATTTCCTAACATGAAGAAACGCAAAGAATGAAAACAAAACAAAACGAAACAGAAAAAAAAGGTTCTCAACAGCGCCCCCTCTTCTTCCCCCCAAAGATAAAACAGAAGAAAAAGGTTCTCAGCAGCCCCCTCTTCTTCCCCCCAAAGAAATCAGACGCTCAATTTTTCTGTCCGTTCTTCTCCCTGCGTCCCTCTGGGATCTCACTGGGTTTATCCATCACGTTAATTAAACTGTGTTCTCTAATTAAGAGGCATTTTAATAGGCAAGTAGCAGGAAACAGGTTGGGATGGATCGCAAGGAACAAGTGCTGAACAAACATGGAGGAGAATGAGAGAGATTTAAGGAGATGGACCGGTGGAGATCTGCAGTAAATCACTGAATACTGGTGTGTGTGTGTGTGTGTGTGTGTGTGTGTGTGTTCATGAGAGGCATGTCAACATTAAAGTGCACCTACACATTCATCAGTGAGCACCGGGAACACTTCAGCACTGGTGTGTCAGCGTCTAAGTTTATTCAAAGGAGAAGCCACCAGCAGGGGGCACTGTTGTATGGTCCATTGGGCAGCATGACCACGGCTGTTCTACTGGGGGACAAGTTTGTCTCCAGCTCGGCCTTGGAATTTCTAATTAGCCAGTCTAGTGCATGGATCTAAGGGTGACCAGACTCCGTAGGTGAACGTTTTCAGAGAAGCTTTGGTTCGAGTTCGTAGAGTTTGTCAGGGTTGATTAAAAAAAAGAAAAAAAAAGCCTCATGTGGCAAAAAGCAATTTTGGAAAAAAAAAAGTGGGTACACAAAGTAAGAATTTAAAAAAAGCCAGTGATGCAGACAGAGGATCAGATGGTGAGACAGCAGATGCTGACTCTGCGAGAGCTCAGCCTGTCAGGAAATCATTCTGTGACATTTTCATATCTGTCTCTGTCTCTGTCTTCGTCTCTGTCTCCGTCTCCTCTTTTCTTCATGTAACTGTGACTGCTTTAACAAAAACTGACTCGTCAATCCCTTTATATTAATATATATACATATATATGTATATTTAAATACATACATATACATGTACATAATGGATATGTATGTTTATATATGTATGTATATACATATATGTAGATATATATGTATATTTAAATACATACATATATACAAATACATGCACATATTGTCTATGTATGTATATACTGTATACATATGTGTAGATATATATGTATATTTACATACATATACTTGCACATATATGTATGCTTATATATGTATGTGTAGATATACATGTATATTTACATGCATAAATGTATATACATATAGATGCATATATATTTACACATACTGTATATGTATGTATATACTGTATACATATGTGTAGATATACAAGTATACTTACATACATATACATGCACATATATGTATGCTTATATATGAATATATGTGTAGATACATATGTATATTTACATACATATCCATGCACATATATGTATGCTTATATATGTGCATACATATATATGTAGATATTTGTATATTTACATGCATAAATGTATATACATATAGATGCATATATATTTACACATGTCTATATATGTATGTACTATATATGTACATATAAATATATATGTATATATGTATATGTATATGACAGGTAGGGTGTACATGTTGCATCACTACTTCCTTTACCTTAGATCCTGGCTTTCTTCCATGTTGGTGTTTAAGACACAGAGAAAGTGTTAAATGATTTTTATTGCCCCCAGGGTAAAATCCATTTTCACAGCCCCTCCCCTCTGCCCTGCTCTCTGTTTTACAGTGAATGTGCTTCAACACTGGGCCTTAACGCCGGCTGTTTTTTGTTTTGTTTTTTGGTCCTGGGTATTTTTGAGGTTGCGTTACTGCCTCCTTAGAAGTTGATCAGCAAAACTGCTTTGATCCTTCACACGTGAATGGCTGTGTGCACACATGTCATCAGAGAGCGCCTTTGATGGACGGTGACATCACACCTCACGCTCAACAGATTGGACCACATCAGCTGCTGTCACTGACACAGACGCGCGCTGTACATTCAAATGACCAAAGGATGGCAGTAGTGGGACATAAAGCGACTGGCTGTTTCAAAAGAGGACTCCAAAATGTGGAGCGCAATCCCTCTGGGGTCCACCGCGATACAGCAGAATGCTACAAAAATATTTGACCTTTTTTTTATTTTTTTTTGGCAAATAAGCCTGATTACAACGACCTGTTTGTTATTCTGAGCCATAGGTGGCAGTAATGCAAATAAAAGTCTGTTTTCCAGTTACACAGATGACACAGGGAAAGTACTGAGTGACGTCGTTGTTATTTTTATCCCACAATTTGGAGAAGTTTGGATAAGATCACGGCCGGGTGCAAATTTTTCAGGTGCAAAGTTTTCTTATCGCTGCAGTATTCTGGTATTTTTTTCACTACTGCCAACGAGATAGCGTTAGCTATGCGGCTACAGACCAGCAATGTAGCCAGTCAACACCGGCTCAGACCTCAGGGGTCGGAGCTAAAACGTCAGAGTAGACTTCAAATGTTGGATATAATATCTGGGAATATTACTTTCCTGTAAATACTGCTCAGGAATATTTGCCTTGTTCGCTGTAACTTCATATTTTTGTTTTGTTTTTTTTTTTCATTGTAATTGTCATCCCTGAATCGAGCAGCTGATTCTCTCCTCCTCCTTCTTTCTTTTAACATCTGAGTTTATCTTTTAGTTTATGTTTGGAGGTTTTTTTTGGCAGCAGTTGAAGCTCCATCTGAGGGAATTAACTTATTTCTGTTTACTCTTTATCTAAGACCCTCAGGGACTTTTTGGAACCTGAGAGATTTTTTTACCTTATATTTCAATATAGATTTAAAGTCTCTGTTCAATTACACTGGTACATTACAGCAGTTTTACAGGTTGTTGTTTGTTTTGTTTTTTTGTTTTTTTTCAGCCTGAGACAAAAGAGCACAGAGCAGAGTTGGCTCCATTAAAATCTCTCTCTAAAGACACTGGTGTAATTACTGATAGTGATGTAATTAGCTCAACATGGCTGGAGAGAGCAGCGTCTGTGAGCAAAGAAAGAGGAACTTTAGCGGGTGAGTGCACAGAGTGAGGTCTTCATTTAATTAGCCAGATGGCCTGGGAGACGGGTCGTTAGGACGGAGGAGGGGAGTGGAGGAGGGGGGAGGAAGAATGTGTATATGTACGTGTGTATGTGAATGTGAGACCTGCTGCTGCAGCGACTCCGCCTCCTCAGGAACGTCCAGTGGTAGGACACGGGCAGCTTGGAACAGTTGGTCATGGTGATGACCCTCTGAGCCTCCGTGTAGTTGAACACGCAGCCAAAGTCCACTCTGCTGGTGGAGAAGTGGAGGTTGGGGAAGTGGACCTCGGCGTGCAGTTCCACCACGTCCTGATGGGGGTGCCCCAGGTACGACACCCTGAGAGACTAAAGGAAAAACAAAAAGGAGAAAAATCAAGATTTGATTCACCTGCAAATAAAATAAAAACGTAACCAATGACGTAAAATATTTGACAAGATCAGCATCAGTTTTACCTCATCAAATGTTCGTGACAGCTGATCCAGAGAGTCTCCTGGATCGAAGCAGATCCACAAACCCACCTCTTGTCCGTCCCCCAAAACCAAAGACTGGAAAACAAAACAAAAAAAATTTAATAAATAAATTAAAAACTTTCAGGATTAACATTTTGTGTCTTTTTATATCTCCCATTCTAAACAGTAGAACCAGGTCCATAATCATAGGACGGTTCTGAGTTTGAACCCTTTTTTTTTGAGGGGTTCCAAACATTCTGAGCTTCCTTCACTCCTGTGACAATGGCAGTGCTGCCGGAGGCTGAGAATGGTTTTCATTGTGAATTCAGAAACTCCATTTCAATAATACCTTAAGACGCGCGGCGTGGAGGAAGTTGAACGAGCGGAAAAGATCGGAATGAAGAATTTGGAGAAAAGGCTCCGAGCGTTTGTTCGTCGTCTGTTTCTCGTCACATGGTGAAACGAGGACAGTGTTTGTCTGATCTGTATCTCTGTGTCCTTCACCAACTTAGGATTCTCCAACATTTATGAGAAAGAAAAGCCACTATGAGATTCTTAAAAAAAATTTTTTTTTCACTTCTCCCGTTGTCACTGAAAGACAGACATTCATGTTTCTTAACATTACGAGGGACACAAATATTTTTCCCTAAATGTTAGGATTTGATATTTAATTTTTTAATTTATTTATTTTCATCGTTAACTCAATAACAAAAATATCAATGCATCAAAATATCGCGATACTTCGATTCACGATGCCATATTGATATTCTACAGCACTGTATCGGTTTTTTTAAGTAACAATTAACAGTCAAATATTCATCCAAATATTCATGGGTTCATTTTTTTTTTTTTTAAATTTCCTCTCTACAGTTGCCCCACGATTAAATAGTTAAAAAAAAAAAAATCTCAATATATCGATGTGCTTATGGTATCGAAGAATATCGCAATGTATCGTATCGTGATACATACTGTATCGCCAGGTTCTTGCCAATACAAATAAAAAACAAACATTTGTCCAGTTTATGTGTTTGTTTCTGTTGGATGTGACACCCAGTTTTACGGCGGTACCTTAGCACTGACGCAGGTCTGTGGTTCTGGAGCCTCACTCAGGGAGAACGGTTCTCCTACGGAGAGCTTCACGGAGACGGAGAGCGACGAAATGTTCTTCAACAGGAGTTTCTCAAACATGGGCCTCAGACCCTGTCCTGGGACCTGTGTGGAAAAAAAA
>NC_024312.1:1161996-1170326 GCF_000523025.1 Cynoglossus semilaevis | reverse complement strand
AATCTGCAAATAGGTGGCTCGTGGGCCCCTTAATCAGTGACCTTGGATCATTTCAGGGTCACTGTGATTTCATGTGTAAAAATTCAAACCGCCACCTTTGTAACGGAGAAGTTCAGCTGCTTGGAGGAGAAGCTGAGCAGAGGAGTCACGAAGCGACAGGACACGTCCACCGACATGAGCTTCTGGATGCAGCCGTGGTCACCGATGGTGCCGCGACACACCAGAAGCTCCTGCACAACCTGGAAGGACAATGAAATATATGTTAGCATGTGTATGTTTAGAGCCCAAACCATAGGGGGCGCCTCACCTTAGCAGTGTCGGAAAATCCCGTCAGCACCATGTCAACGGAGCAGCCCGGTAACAGCTTGACTCGACGTGGGCTGAGGCTAAACACGGGGTCTTCTCTGGGGGCCACCATCGAGCCGTGGAGCGGGAGGTCTTTCTTCTTCGGTGAGGAGATGGGAGGTAAAAAACCTTGGCTGCTGAGGCGGGTTTTAGACTGAGCGTTGAACCCTCCGTTGCCTCCCCAGTTCATCCAGTGGGTCCTATGTCCACGGTTGGTCAGTTTGAAGCGGTACTGGCACGGTCCGTGACTTCAAAGAACAACGTTAGTCATCGGTCGAACTTTCACATGTTGGTGAAATAAAACCTTTGTTTTTTTATCACATAACATAACGTGAAATAAAACCTTTGTTTTTTTAAGTTTTTTTTTTCCACTTGCCGACTTTTTCCCTTTGGTTCTAAGATTTAACTACGACTAAATTTCAAGTTCATTAACTTTTATGCAACATTTAATTATTAGCGTAGCTAGCGTTCAGTTTTTAGTTACACTTTGACTACTTTTTGGATTAGTTTCGACTAATTTTAGCAACGTTACGGCTAACGTTGCTTTTCAAGTTTCACCTTCGTTTACTCGATGATTAGCCACGTTTTAACTTTTACTAATGCTAGTTCACTACTTTTGGCTAATCATTATTTATTTTTGACATTGTCAATAGCTGTTGGCAACATACATATACAGTATAAACATGTATATAAATATATTTGTGTTTTTAACCATGAAAAAAACATTTGGTGTTTTTACCTAAAGTGAGTTCCTAGGTCAAGACTCGGGGCAAACGGTCTGTCGCTGACGATGGTGGAGCCGGTGCCTGTGGCCGACAGAAGAACTGCGTGCGTTTGACCGTCCTGGATCGACACCTCCATCTTCTCCTGAAAGTGGGTTGTGTCCCTGAGGTGGGCCACTACCTGAAGCTCCAGCTGGTTGTCGGGCGGAACTTCTCCTTCACTGGGCAGAACTCTCCAAAAGGACTTTCTGTGGCTCTGAGAGAGAAAAAAAAGTAGTTTCTTCCATGAGTAAAATGCTCCCAGGAGGGGGCACTTAGCTTTTTTTTATTTTTCTATGTACGAGGATAGAAGAAGAAAAAAAAAAATCCAGGAATATTCACCGGACTAAAATGTGGCAGATACACGCTGACCCGTGATCAGCCAGTGACATGAATAATCAGTGTTTACTTTGTGCATATATATTTGATACGGAGCCAGAGGAGCGGTGGGAGCATGAGGGTCGAGTCCCTGGAGAGAGAAAAGCGCGACGACAGGAATCTCAGTAATCACATCACACCGGCAGCGTCCCGTAGCCTGATTAGAATTGATTGCTTTGGTCTGCAGCGATGGTGAGAAGGATTAGGAACTCCACCCAACAATCAACGGCGTAAATAGCTGCATAAATCCTGCACGGGTGTAATACTACTACTACAGTACTGCAGGTAGTACTGCAGCCCAACTCTGCTGCCAACTACTGGACAGCTAATGAAAATAGATGTACGGTAATGCTTTTATTACGAGGCTCGTGTTTGTGCCGTTCACCCGAGACCCAAAAAAAAAAACAAAAAACTACAGGGTTCTTCACTTTGTGGTTTTTCCAACCGTAAAGAAAGCAACAGAATCTGCCGAGGCTTCTGATTGGCTCCGTAAATGATATGAATTTTTAACATTTTTTTTTTTAAGAGCTAATGTTTCACTGATAACTCCGGTGACACGCAGACGGTGGGAGATTCTCTGTCATCAGGTCTATTTGTGTGTTACTCTGCCGGCCCGTCGAGCTGCACCAGATGTAATTCAAGAAGAACCCGCATCGATCGGTTCATCCAATCCAGAGAGCGGAGGAGAAACTCCTTCACTCAACGCTGCCTCAGAGGAGACGTCAGGGTCACCGGTGCCTGCCTCTGTGTGCGTGTGTCCCTGGTTAAGTGATATTTTGTTGGAGAGATTTGACAGAGTAAGAGGGTTTACTATTAAGATTTTCACTATTTTACTACTAAATTAAATTCATCAAGAGTAGTAGACGAACCGTATACTACTGTGTACTGAGTATACTACTGTGTACTGAGTATACTTGGTGTGTACTGAGTATACTTGGTGTGTACTCTGTGTGGCCTGACTGGACACGTGTTCATCGTGAATGTTTTATCTTTGAAAATCCCAGTTGCTGTTGATTTGGTCCAGTCAAGAATCGTGATGACATCATCCTCCACCGAGCCAATGGAGAGAGGCTGAAGAGCCGCATGTGGCCCACGAGCCATAGGTTGCGGGCCAGGGAATGTATTATAAGCGTTTATACTGTGTGTGTGAGTGTGTGTGTGTGTGTGTGTGTGTGTAGATGCCTATAGGGAGGATGAGTAATAATCACAGTCTCAGCCACGAGTTTGTTCTTCAAGGATACAAGGCGGCGCTGATAAGACGACGTACAGTCGGGTACGGCAGGCTTTTAGGAGGCAAGTGGAAAAAAAATGCGAATGTGATAAATTGTAGGTGTCACACTGCGGGAACGTTTCATTTATACTGAGTAAGCAGGATAAATAATAACAGGTTCTTCAACCTGGAAACTCCAACTTCTACACGGCCTCCAGGCTGGACGAGCATCGGGGTAAAAAAAAAAAGGTTTCTTCAAAGCCCACAGTTTGTGCAGTGGAGTTTAAAGGTCATGAGTGTGAGGAAATCCCGATGATTGTAATCACATATTTGTTTTTTGTCACCGCGAATTGACAAAGTCTCCTGGTCTGAGCAGTTCACCAAGAAAAACAATCCCGCGTCTGAGGAGACGACTGGAATTCACTGGACAAATAATTGATCTCAGCAGCGACAAAGCTCTAAACCAGATAAGTCATTAATTACATGTCCAACTCTGCTGAAATGTAATTACTCAGGGGAAGAGACAGTGAATGGAAAGGAGAGAAGCAGAGAAACCACGCCACAGAAACTCCCGTTAGCTCGTGTCCCGCCTCAGAACCTGGAAATAAAGTTTTCATTTCTGCTGTTTTTTTTTTCCTCTTATATTCTAAATTAAACTACAGCTGCAGTATGTTTGAATGGAAATGTTAACATTTCTACCGCATTAGAATCTCCATTAGAAATCTTCAGTTTTGTTTAGTTTAGTTCATTCATTTGCCTCAATTGTAGCATAGTTTAGTTTAAGTGGAAGAAACGTCAAAGTCATTTTAGTCCATTCTCATTTAAAAAGTTTGATTTAGTCTGTTATAAAGAAATATATATATATTTCTTTTTATTAAAAACCAACTTTTGGCAACAAACATCACTCTGATCTTTTTAAATATTTGATTAACGCTATTATAAAAAGAAAAAATATACACTCATATATATAAATATATATATCCATATATTTTTTAAATTTAAAATTATTTTTTTAAAATCTTTTGACAACAAACATCAAACTTAATTTTCTAAAAATTTGATTTATCCTATTATAAAAAGAAAAAAAAATATATATAAACATAAATATATATACTGTATATATATATATAGACATAAATGTGTGTGTATATATATATTAGTGAGTTGTTAGTATTATTTGTAGAAGTGAAGGGTAAAAAGGTTTGTACCATCGTTGTTTTAAAGCTGGCTGGAATAGGGGAGTGGTTTAAGAGCAGTAGAGTTCTGGTGGCGTCCTTCAGAACCGGGATTCTGCCAAAGTCCAACTGTGGGTTCTGAATGTAGACGACTGGACCTTGACCGACACATGACAAGATCACCTCCTTCAACGGAACAAAAGAAAAAAGGAGTTTTTGAATGATTCATAAAACTACATTCATTTATCATTTCATTTAACCTCAAGGTGGCGCAAATCACATGAACGCAGCGACAGTACCACTTACCAGTGGAGCATGGGAGCTGCCAAATACAGTGATGCGAAGAACGTGGTGCAGCCTTCCAGTGAATTTGGCCAAAATGGTGACGGGAATCTTCTCTGAGGAGTGAGGAGGAATCACCCCTCTGGGTTTGGAGGAGAAAAAGAGTAACAACGGAGACTCTTCATATTCCTGAGGAGGGAAAGGAGAACGTTTTTTTACTTATAGGATATTTGAGAGTTCAACTTTACGATATTTGAGTGTTCTACGTTACCTGGTCAAGAAGACCGTAGCAGGCGGGCAGGGCGCTGGGGTTGGACACTCGTATGTGCTGCTCATGGGGATGATTGAGAAAACACCTGTGAAAGTCGACCAACGGCGTTTCCACGGAAACCTCTGGAACAACACATCTGTCAACAGACAACAGAGAGACGGGAAAAGGTTTAAGAAAAATAAGTTAAAAATTAGTTTAAAAAGAAAATTACAATGCTTTCCAAACAACAGCTCTTGGCGTCACTTGTGGAATTAAAGGGTACTGCGGTTTGGCTAAAAGGCAATAAAAAAATGGATGATGAGAAAACTTTGTTTTCAGCAATAAATGTTTGTTTGATTTTTTTAACTTTATTTAGTCTTGAGGGCAAATTATTTTTTTTCTGATATTTTTCTGGCTCACTTTAGTTGTTTCAAACATTTATTTTCATTTGTCAAATAACACGGAGTTGCAGCCTGAGCAGTTTCAGTAAAATTCTGTATTTATTTTTTATCTGCTTTTAAAACATAAACTATATTTGTCGGCCCGATATTTCTTTTACTAAACAATAAATAAAGTTTCAAAGTGAAGTATTTTAAAAGTCCTTGGTCCAAACTTCTGTTTGTTTGTTTGGTTTCAGTTTATATGAAAACAAATTTAATTTCTGTCTCTTTTAGGGAATTGAAGCACTAATACCAACCCCCAAATTAGATGACGGATGAGATCAGACAAACTGAGTTTGCCTAAAAGAACGTTTCAGCTCTTGGTTTTGTAATTAGGCGACGGAAACCAATCAATATTTGCAAACGAGCTCAGGAAGTCATTAGGATTCATAAAACAACATTCTAAATTTCACTGATTTGTTTGTTTGTTTTTTTCACCAAACTAAGTGGATTCGGTCCGGTGTTGGTGGTGGCTTTGTGTTGACCCTTCAAATTAAGAGCACAACATAATATGGTGTTATTTGAGGAGGGTCAGCGCTGATGAAACACTTTATTACTCGCCATGTCGGACTGAGTGCGGAGGCCGCAGCAGTTATCAGACGGGAAACGTCTGATGATTAAAGTTCTGATTAGAGGTTTTGTCAGGCCAACAGAAGATTTCCAGACTCGGCGTCTCAGCCTTGTCAGCCGTAGGAGCCGCTGATCCCAGGTTTATTTATGGCTCAGCGCAGTAATTGCGCTGCATTGTGCCAAAACGACAGAGCATTAATTAGAACCATTTCATACATTTTCAATGAAGGCGATCGCCGCGAGGAAGCCTGATCACCGTCGGCCCTATTCTGAGCCACGCCGCAGGTGACATTCACATGTATTATTATGCAAATTGGAGGCTGAATATTTAACTTAGTACAGCGATGATTTGTCGACACCTGTACGGAGGCTTCAATGACCGCGTTCACAGATGGTCAAAGCATCGCCGCAGCTCTGCTCCACAGCCAGCAGGTGGAGAAAAAGACAACGTACTTGTTATTTAGATTTTCTACTTTACGTTATTTAAGTGGTTTACTTTACGATATTTAAGTGTTCTACTTCATATTGAAGTGTTTGTACTTGTGCAGAACGAAGGTTGTTAAATCCAAGATGGACGACAGCAGTTTTATGGAAACTGGCAAAACACACTTTTTCATTCATCATTACAGATCTCGACTACGGCAGAGGCAGGGCGATTTATTCTCATTTAATCTCTTTAAGGTGCATTTTTCAAACTGACAGGACGAGACGATCAAAGACCTTTAATGGCCTTGAGAACAAGAATGAAATAATAAACTGACACGCACTTATTTTGTGAATTAAATATTTGGCTGCAAATCTTAAAAAAAAAAAAACTCCAAACATTTGTTTTCTTTACATTTTCTGTCGTGTTTTTTCTGACCTGGCATTGATTGGCAGAGTCTTGATCTCTTCACCGACACCTTCCACATCCACCACCAGGGCCAGTCTGTACGTCCTGACTGTGTTGGAGCACAGAGTCACCTGTTCAACATCAACCAAACACACACAGGAAGAACGGAGTACAAGGTTGAAAATGTGGAAGGAAACTGAGAGAAATTCCATTTTAATAGAGTCATTCGTCCCTCTAGTGGCTGTCAAACAGAACAGGTCATCTCCACCTCTTAAAGACTGATTCTGAGAACTTGTGAATTTATTGCGACTGAAAGAAAACCCGTGAATTAAACTGAACAGTTTTCAAAACCGAGCACCAGCGCACCCTGATGGATTAAAATGTAAAGTACTGAGCTTTTGCATCAATGCACAAAATCATAAACGTAGCTGAGGGTAGTTGACGTTTGTCCAATTTTTCCTTAATCATAAATGTAGCTGAGGATAGTTGACGTTTGTCCAATTTTTCCTTAGGACAAAGAAGGCATCACTGCCATTGTTCATTTTCCTGTGTTTTTGTTTTCCACAGTATGAAGTTACTGTGTGTAAGTTTTACCCCAAAAGTTGTTTCTTTGCAGTGTGAGATGTTTTTATCTCCCATCATTTAAGCAAATGTTGAGACAGCAATTTTCCAGTTTCCCGTTTTCCCTCCGTGACTCTGAGGATTTGTTAATGAGTTTTTTCGTACACAGAGCTCTGCAGAGAAATGTAAAAAGTACAAATGTCCGCCTCTCACTCAGGACATTCGCGTTTGCATAGAGGTTGTGAGGTTTTATGGAAATATTAATCATTAATATCCACCGAATCCTGACGACGGCTCCTTAAAGCTGGCATTAAAAACTCGGAGTCTCAAATTGTTATGTTAATTACCGAGGCCAAAACACATCACGGTAAATGAGTTCCATTACAAGGACGCCAGAATTCTCCCGGTCCTTAAGTTCTCCTGCTGATGCTCATATTTACTGACCTTGGTTTTAATTAAACCTAATAAACACCGAGGGAAGGGATAAATATAATTAGTCCTTCAGACGGCGGGAAAAGGTGGGTTTGTTTTTGAAGTTTAGAAAAGACTGCCATTAATTAACGCTGGATATTCTCAGCGTTTCAGGTTTTGTTGTATCACATTTGTTTATTGACTTTAGGACCTGGCTTTTTTTAAATTCATATATTGAAAACCATGTTATTATTTAATTGTTTGGTTTCTGTGTGGGCCACTGAAAATGTGAGCTGTTTGTTAACACAACATTTTTTGACTATATTTTCTAAGTTGTACTTTTGGTGTGTCCAAACTCTGGCTCGGGGGCCAACCACAGCACATTTTTTTACCTTAATAGTGACGTCAGACATGGCAGCACATTTTTGGTGTGGCCAAAATTTTACCTTAATAGTGACGTCAGACATGGCGCGGACCGAGTCGGCAGCAGGGCTGACGCTGAACTCCACAGGCCGTGACCAAGGGTCTTTGGCGGCGCCGCCCTGCCAGTTGTTCAAGGTCATCTCACACACCTGCCTGTCACTGGTTACACTGGGAGACCCCTGACCGTCTCCCAGGACTCGCAGGACAAAGTTCATGGGCACAAAGGAAGTGTTGAACAGGGTACAGGTCATTGTTTGTGGGAAACCTACGAGGAGAGTTGGAGATGTTGAGAAATTATTAAAAAAAATAATAATTGAGGTTTTTGAGCCAAAGTTGAACAACTGTAGATATACTAATTCTCTGAGACTCCTTGTGGTGTCAAACAGTATTACAATGTGACGTGTAAAAAGCAAAACAAAAAAAATCTAACCCACCAAAGGCCACATCTCCAAAGTTAAGCTCCAGAACGTCAAAGTGGAACGTGGGACCAACAACGCAGCCCCTGATAGGACAAGAAACAACCATGAGCCATGAAAAAATAAAAATTCTTTCCGACAGATCTACCAATAAAGTCTGAGCTGACGGTCACCTGAAGGTCAGGGTCAGAAGTTCTGGTTGTCCTTCAACAGTTAGGAGCAATTCCTCAGAGAAAGTCCCTAAGGTGTGACTTTGGAAGGTGACTCTGACAGTCA
>NC_024312.1:1149071-1156032 GCF_000523025.1 Cynoglossus semilaevis | reverse complement strand
CTTTGGCAGCGCCGCCCTGCCAGTTGTTCAAGGTCATCTCACACACCTGCCTGTCACTGGTTACACTGGGAGACCCCTGACCGTCTCCCAGGACTCGCAGGACAAAGTTCATGGGCACAAAGGAAGTGTTGAACAGGGTACAGGTCATTGTTTGTGGGAAACCTACGAGGAGAGTTGGAGATGTTGAGAAATTATTAAAAAAAATAATAATTGAGGTTTTTGAGCCAAAGTTGAACAACTGTAGATATACTAATTCTCTGAAAGCCGAACAACTGTAGATATACTAATTCTCTGAGACACCTAGTGGTGTCAAACAGTATTACAATGTGACATGTAAAAAGCAAAACAAAAAAAATCTAACCCACCAAAGGCCACATCTCCAAAGTTAAGCTCCAGAACGTCAAAGTGGAACGTGGGACCAACAACGCAGCCCCTGATAGGACAAGAAACAACCATGAGCCATGAAAAAATAAAAATTCTTTCCGACAGATCTACCAATAAAGTCTGAGCCGACGGTCACCTGAAGGTCAGGGTCAGAAGTTCTGGTTGTCCTTCAACAGTTAGGAGCAATTCCTCAGAGAAAGTCCCTAAGGTGTGACTTTGGAAGGTGACTCTGACAGTCATGGAGGACCCAAAGGGAATGACACCCCCTTCTGGACTGAAGGAAAAACAGCGGCCGTAGAAGGTGTCGGGGCGTGAGAACTTGAAAGAAGCATCGATCAGACCTTTGTTGGACAACAGCACCTGAAGGAACACCAGGAGAATAAACATTTAGGTTTAATTTATTAAATAATAAAATCAACAACAAATGAACAAGTTTTTTAAATTTAATAAATGTAGCATTAGCTAAAAGAAGACAAACTTAGTGGTAATTCTTTATTTTAACTAATAAAGAACTTTTAACTAACTAACTTGAACCAGTCTTGGTATATTCTGGCAAACAGGTATTTAGGAGCTAACCTTTAGTTAGCCTTTTGTTTTAGAGTTTAGGCTTCACAAAATATTAAAATTAACAACAAATTAAGAAGTTTTTTAAATTTAATAAATGTAGCATTAGCTAAAAGAAGACAAACTTAGTGGTAATTCTTTATTTTAACTAATAAAGAACTTTTAACTAACTAACTTGAACCAGTCTTGGTATATTCTGGCAAACAGGTATTTAGGAGCTAACCTTTAGTTAGCCTTTTGTTTTAGAGTTTATCTGGATTAGATAAAATTGCATACATTTGGATTAGATTAGATTATCAGATTATTAGATTAGATTAGGTTGGATTAGACTAGACTGAACTGGGAAATTGTGGGATATAATTTATGGGTCTGTTTTCTCTCTTTTCTCACTTGAAAATCTAAAAGGTAAAACATTTTTAACAATTTATTGACTATTTTTTTGGCTATCCTCTAGACGAGCTGGTAATTCTTATCAGACTATAGACTTATCAGACTCTCAGACTATATTCTGTGGTTGGATTACATTAGACTGAACTGGGGAAATTGTGGGATATAATTTATGGGTCTGTTTTCAATATTTTCTTACTCAAAAATCTAAAAGGTAAAACATTTTTAGCAATTTATTGGCTATTTTTTGGCTATCCTCTAGACAAGCTGGTAATTCTTATCAGACTCTCAGACTATATTCTGTAAGTTTGACTTATTTACTACTTCAGACTGACAAAGAGGATCTTTGGCCACCTTTAATGTATTTCAGGATTAACTCTAAGACAGGGTTTTGGGCAGAGATTGGCCATGTTTCTTTTCTTTCTTTTGTTAAAAATCTAAACTCAGCTGGTTTTTAATCTTCAGGGTTTATCTTGACGCATTTATGTCTTAAATTCTACTATATTTTTGGTTATATTTTACCTGTTGTTTCCACTGTCTCAGATGTATCTATAACATCCTCTAACTTAGAAGAAAGTCCATTCTGTTTCGATCACACACTCTTGTCTTATATCGACCACCGGCCTCGCCATCAGAACCGGTTCGACCCGGGCACAGTCATCCTTAGCATCTCTGTATCTCATCATGCACCACAAGCGTGGGATTTTTGTTTCTTCTCAGGCTCTAACTGCTCTCTCTAAACATATCAATATTGCAAAAGGTCTAAAAGTTCCACGCAGCCTTTGGTATCGCAATACTTTTTTTCTGCAAGTGCTGAGGAAATGGAGTTTTTGTGAAACTGTGAAACTCAAGTCTCCCCTGAATTGAAATCAGGAAATGTCAGACTGTGACCTACAGTGTGGGTCCATTCCTCAGGAGGAAATTAACTTTTTAACCAGAGGTTGTTTATTTTTTTTACTTTCAGGATTCCTGGCTTTATTTCAAAGTACACCACGCCTCCCGAATTGACATACTATAAAGAGCCTGGTAATATTTTTTTTTGTTTTATTTGTTCAAACCACTGTATGAGTTTATAAAGAGCCTGGTAATATTTATTTGTTTTATTTGTTGTCTGTTCAAACCACAATCCCCTGATTATTAATATAGATTAATAAAATGGGCTGCAATGCCGCCATCTAGTGGCTTTCACTTTCACATGCAAGCGTTTTTCCCCAACACTATTTTTAGGGCACATATCGGCCGACCGATATTATCGGCTCGTTATTAGAATAAGACAGCCCTACATATTTCCTTTCACATTCCTACCTCGTAACAGTTCCTGTCTCCCATGAAAACATTTTTCATATTCATCAGACTGTAGTCCAGCCAGAGCTGTGGTCCCAAGCCTTCTCCACGGATTGTGAGTGGTAACCGAGACTGACGTCCTAAACGTAAGAGACAAAAACTTGACACGTTTAATGTGAGGTCAGACACTAAAAGACACAGAAAGAGGCAGGGAAGTTAAAGAAAAACTTTCTTTTTCTCAATTTTTATTTAAATCGTTCATTATTGGGGAGCAAACATTGGCCAGAGGTGCTGCGTCCTTCACTGTCGCTGAAGAAGCTCTTTTATCACAGTGTTGATAAATGAGGCTACAACAGTTTCCAGTGCAGCCACCATCAATTCAGACTGGCCAGGTCATCACCCTCAGTAAAAAATGGAAATCCATGTAAATATGTCGTCCGGCTAAGAAGACAGAGGAGAAGGCCAAATGCAAATCGGCCAACCACCTTTCACCAACCCCTGGGCCAGGATTTCTGGACTGGAGCCTAATCACTGCCCAAGTGTTCAGACTGTTTTGGGTTAAATGTCTTTTATTCTGCGAAAATACAAACATGAGGCAAAGATATGGGTTTTTTTCCTCTCACAATAACCCAAACAGAGTTAGGCTAACAGACTGATAGCCAAAACCAGACAACTCTCAAAAAATACACAAAGATCCTTCCTTCGAAATATTGATCTGACGTCTGCTTCAGTTTGTTCAAACATCTATTTCTGATGCAGTGAAGAACAAACAAAATACGTTTGTTTGTCGTTGGCAAATCCACTGATTTCCTGTAACTGCTACAAAAGATGGCTTTAGTTCTGGTACGTGATGTGGAATCCTAAATCTGGACTCTGACTGGTGTGGTCACTGACCTGTGATATTACAGTAGATGGTTTCTTGATACGGCTCTGCTTCCTTGGGTTTGAAGACAACGGTGAACTGTTGAGTCATTTTGGGCCAAATTTCACCTTTCTGTAAAAAACAAAAAAAAAACAAAAAACAAAAACTAATTCCAGAAAAAATTGAATTGCTATATTTGAACTGAAACAGTTGAAAAATTAATTTTATGAAGGTCATTGTGTTGTGTTTTTTTTTTTGAGACTTTATGTTGACAGAATGAGTTCTGTAGCCCCTTCATCGTAACTTAAACCATGACAGATTTGTGCCTAATTCTGATTGTGACTCCAAACTAAGTCTTGAAACTCAAAAATACCCTCTCACTGTGCGTCCAAGTAAAATGTCCCCACAATGACAACTGTCCTCAAAAACCACAGTCGTTTTCAAAGGTAAAAAAGTGTGTCCACACAAGTATAGCTGTACTTTTTCCCCTCCCTCTGTCTCTCCTGGGAGTCCAGAGAACCAGAGTGAGCTGGAGCAGAGGAGGAGCAGAACTGTCAGAACTGGTCAGAGAACCGAACCTGAGGGACTACAGACCCTCTACAGACCCTCTACAGACCCTCAGGTTCAGTTCTCTCTGCTGTCACTGAGGAGACACGCTCATATTTTACATGTGGACAACAGAGACAGATTCTTTTTTTTATTTTCCTATTTTTAACTTCCTGTTGACCTGAATGTCTTAAGATCTGAGGTACTGTTACAGTACGTCTGACAAATACTACACATCTGAATCCAAGGGTTCTATTTCTAAGCTCTGTGTTTTTGGCCTGATTTTCTCCCAGTGATGTGCGAGGCGTCTTACCCACAGCTACATTATTGATTTGAAATTTAATTTCACAAAATGTGTTTTGGAACGGATGCTGTTGAAGGCCTACATACAGTATTACTCCGTTAGAAACGTCTCCAAGAGTCAGGGGAACCTTTCAAGTACTACGAGATCCACGTCCAAACTTACTGAAACTTTAGCTTCAACGTGGCCGAGTATTTGCTGCTTTGTATTTTTTATAATAATTGAATTATTGAGAGCTATATATAAAGTCTTTGGATCAGTGATCAACTGGAGGCACGCAGGCCAAATCTGGCCCAAAAAACCATCAAATCTGGCCCACAATTGTATTCCTAAATTAACATCTAATAACAATGTATAGATGGTGACCCCTGCTTCTGACCTTTAGGGTAATCAAAAGGTCAGTTTAAAGATAAAGCGATAGAAACTCACCGCTGGCTCCAGAGTTATGCAGTCGTCTGATAGGGCCAAACTTTCCTGTGCAGCCTGACGTTTAGCAACCTGTAGAGCTTTGTCCAGCAGGGGGACGCAATAGATCAACGTTGGGTCAGACAAGCACTGGAAAAGAACCTTTTCCCGCTCGTCTACCTCCATGTTTTGCCAAACGTATCTTTCAAGTACTACGAGATACACGTCCAAACTTACTGAAACTTTAGCTTCAACATGGCCGAGTATTTGCTGCTTTGTATTTTTTATAATAATTGAATTATTGAGAGCTATATATAAAGTCTTTGGATCAGTGATCAACTGGAGGCACGCGGGCCAAATCTGGCCCAAAAAAAACATCAAATCCGGCCCACAACTGTATTCCTAAATTAACATCTATTAATAACGTATAGACGGTGACCTCTGCTTCTGACCTTTAGGGTAATCAAAAGGTCAGTTTAAAGATAAAGCGATAGAAACTCACCGCTGGCTCCAGAGTTATGCAGTCGTCTGATAGGGCCAAACTTTCCTGTGCAGCCTGACGTTTAGCAACCTGTAGAGCTTTGTCCAGCAGGGGGACGCAATAGATCAACGTTGGGTCAGACAAGCACTGGAAAAGAACCTGTTCTCTCTCGTCTACCTCCATGTTTTGCCAAACCGAGGTCTCTCTACCGGAACAGAAATAAAAACAAAGATCATTGAAACGCCACTCGCCCTGTCGGCCATTTTGTTGCCTCAACACACACAGAGCGTACCTCAACAGACTCAGGTCCTCCTCCTCCTGGGTGGGCCACACGGACCAGTGGTACTGAAGAACGCTGTCACTCCTGTTGGTGAGGGACACTGTGTGTACGTTTGCCAGAGAGATGTAGGTGCTCTTCAACATGAGGGAGTCGGACCTGAGATGGACGTCCAGTTCCTCACACGTCCCAAACAAGGTGACATAAACGTCTTCACCTGAGGAGAGTGACATGAGTCGTTACTGGTTGGTGAACCCTGCCTTAGATAAACGTATAGTTCTGGTTCCAATCACTTAGATACCCTGCTGAAGGCCTAGACTGCTGGGGGGAACTCCAATGCCATGTCATAAAGTCATACAATCTTTGAGTCTGGTAGAAGATGACGTCTGTCATCTTCAGTTCTTACTTTTTTATTCAGTCGCCTCAGTTTCAAGCCATCAGTCAGTCATACTCACGGTCCAATCACACTCAAGCAAACTTTACTGTCTATTTTCCTTGTTTTCTAAATCGTACCCGCTGAACAGGAACTGCTGTCAGACAGGTTTAAGCAAAACACAGACAAGAAGTGGAAAAATGAAATATGATTTCTCTGAACACCAGTTTCCAGAATACAACTCTCTCTGGAGTGAAGTTACTAAAGTGAAGGCCACGGGAGACAAAGTCCTAAATGGTTAGCGAGACATTTAATGAGTCTCCGTGGAAGCAACGCGGCGCCACCATTACAGCGAGCTCACATCCGACAGCGGGAGAAAAGAGCAACAATAACAAGCAGCAGAAATCAGATGCAAAACCAAGTTTTGTATAAAGGCGCGGGGAACAAGGTAGTATGTAAATTCGAGGAGTGTTTGTTTACATTCAAATCAGACAGACTGGGGCTCCAGTCTGGAGAAAATTCCTGTTTACGCTGATATGATTTATATTTGTTTATCAACACCAGTGTACAGACAAGTGCGTTGACTTCTGAGGTCAACGCCAGCTCTTTGGGGAAGTTCTGATGTCTGTCCATATTTGGTTTCTATTAAGGTACAAAAAAAAAGGAAAAATAAAGAAATATAAAGCAACATATCAGGTGTTAAATTAGCAAATTGCGATGGGAGAATAAATTCTTGGGAGTTTTTTTTTTAAAGAAAAAAACTTCAGTTATTTTCTGGCACAAAATAATTGCCAAACACTGCTTTAAACAATCACGTTAGTGAGCTGGCCGCAGTTAACCTCCTTAACCACCAGGGCACCACTGCCCCACTATATCGGTATGGGTTGATATCAGAATTGTAAATAAAGTGTTTGGACAATATGGGCACATCGGCAAAAAGTTAAAATCTTCGGTTCAGGGGGAGACTTGATGACATCGGTCGGCCGATATTATCGGACATCCCTAGAGGTCATGTGTTACTGCAATGGACCAATTAGCACGGAGACTCCAGGGGGAGGTAAGAGGAGGCGGGGGGGGAGGGGTGTAGCCAAGCATGA
>NC_024312.1:1139137-1147940 GCF_000523025.1 Cynoglossus semilaevis | reverse complement strand
CCCCGCCGGTCTTTTCATTTAAATCGTCCACAGTGGCAGTGAGGGGGGGGGGGAGGGGGGGTGGGCGATGAGGGGGGTTAAATAAGTAAGGAAATATTACCATATATTCATATGCATGTACACACTTCCCTGTCTAAAGACTGATGAAGGTAAAGTAAAGAGCCCAACGAAAACACTCTCCAACACGTGCACAAATCTTCAACGCCATAAAAACATCGGCACAACTCTGACCTCAGACGTTCATCACGGCCGGGGAGTCGAGGGAAAAGGTGCTAAATTAGAAATGATCGCCTCCTGATGGGGTCTAAGAACCCCCCCCCCCCTTACATAAGCTGAATGCAGGTGAAGAGCGCCTCCACGGAGAACGTTACTGCAGCAGAACTGTTCAGTGAAGGAACATGGAACCAATGTCCTAACGACGTCCTAACACTGATGAAGAAAATATATACAACTGATATCATAACATATGTTAGGGCTGTAGGAAAATATATCCATACACTAAAATATTGCGATATTTAGTTTCACGATTTAAAAGTATTTTAGCAACCTGACGTTATAATGGAACAGCACCGTGTGTTTACTACGTTGACAGTTTTTCTACAATTGTTTTTTGGTTTTTGTCTTTGTTCAGTTACGGCTTCGAGGACCAGGATTTTCCCACAGACAGATGCTCACACAGGGTGACACCCGGAGAAGCGAGCTCTGATCTGAGGCGAGGCCGACGACAACGGAGTCGAGTGATTTTTTTTTTTTTTTTTGACTGTTCTGCCGTCTTTTTGTTTGGTATCATGGGATTCTTTCTGCTACTCAAAGAAAAGCTGTGAGTCTGTGAAATTAGAACTGGAGGGGACTTTGATGTGGGCAGCTCGGATCAGGAGCGGGGCTGATCTGAAGCTTCATCCTACCTAATCAGCTCAGCCCGTCCTGCTGGATGTTGCTATTTTTAGCCACGAGGCTTAAGCTCAGTGTACACACACGTGGAACACGAGAGTTGTCCTTTCACAATATGAGAAGCTGAACAACATTATCGGTTTTTCATGGCGACGCTGTCAGGTGGAAGTGTTTGGAAAACATTAAATTTAACGTTTAATTGTGCCGTCAATAATTGCGGGAAGTTCGGAATGAAGGGGAACAAACGGTTAACTTTAATCACCTTGACGTTTTTTTCTTTTTTTGCTGAACACGATAAAAGCTGTTTGCTGATGTTTTCAAGTAAACTTTGTTCATTCAGCACTAATTGATCCCAACGTGTGTGAAGCTCTGCCTGTTCCTCTTTCATCTGTCAACTGGGGCTAAGCCTGAGGACGGCTGACCAACGAGAGGTACAGTACGCACAGCATGTGAACCAGGGATTGAGTCAAAGAGTGAACCAAAAAATAAAAGAAAACACATTTTAAAATCATAAAACGGCACAAATCATTTTCACAAGGATCGCAGATGTAAACATTTTTGTTTTGTTTTTGTGTTACAAGCAATTTTAAAAAATTGTTCTTTCCCCTCCGGTGACAGACAGAGAGAGAGAGAGAAAGAGAGAGAATGTTTGTGTGGTCTGTACCTCAGTGGCTAAAGCAAATACATTCATCCTTTTAGTTCCACACCATTTGATGATGCTGACTATGCAAAACTCCTTTTAGCAGGTGCAGAACCCCCGGCCCCCTACTGGTGAATGTGTGAGTGTGTTTGGAATTTGTTTTTGATTAAAAATATTCTACAAATATTAAAAAATCAGGATGGAAAAAAACTGGACATGGAGATCAACAGTAAATACTGTGTTTTGAGGTTTTTACTAGGGATATCCAATAATATCCGCCGAACGATTTTATTGGCCCCATATTAGCATAACTATGTAATATCTGTAGGAATTGTTATCATTTTTAAAAAAAATCCAATCCAATCCAATAATGAAAACCTGATAACCCAGTGCCTGGGTTTGGCCAAATGATGTTTGACCTAAAAATAGTTTGGGGGAAAAACGGCTGTATGTGAAAGTGAAAGTCACTAGATGGCAGCATTGCAGCTTATTTTATTAGTTAGGGTTTTGTATTCATAACACTGGTGCCAGCAACTTTCAGATAAATAAATAAATATTACAGGGCGCAGTATTTTAATTCAAGGGGTGCATGGCAGAAAATAATTGCGAATATCCGCAATATCGGTATCAGTTGATATCGGATATTGGCAAAAAGTTATTTTTGGACATCCCTGGTTTTTTACGTCTTCTCACCTGTATGGTAGTGCACCAGCAGGTCTTGACTGTGGTCTCCTACATTCATGGGGTTAAATGTAACAACCACCTGCAAGTTCTCGCCCGGTTCCAGAGTCCCACAAGAGGGCGTCACTGCGAAAGGCCTGGAAGAACAGAATATCACAGACTAAATTCCAAACCTTTTTCCAAACAGTAAAAACAGCGAACCTCCAGACTCCGACCTCTGTGTTCGCAGCTCAAACTTGGCCGTGCTGTTTCCAACGTTGATGACCTGCTGCAGCCGCTCCGTGGAGCCCTTCACGGGACAGATGGGTAAACGGAGCTCATCTCGAAAGTTCAGAATGGCGCGTGGCCCAATGGCACGGACCGCGACGGCAAAGCGCTCCCTGTCGGTCACGAAAACCAGCGTGTGGTGGTAGTCCTGGGTGAAGAACATATCTGACATGGTTAAACCAAATATTGTCTACTGTGTTGTATCGTCCACGCAGTTAGAGTCAACACAGATTTTTTTTTTTAAACTTGAGCCAAGTTCCAATTCTGTAATTTGAGTCCCATTTAGAGGAAAACAAACGTCAATGAAGCATGTAAGCAAAATTTGAGAATCTTTTATTGATTAATGATGTTTCTGTATCTGTTTATCGAGCGGGATGGTACAGCAAGGCTACGACACGAGGACTACACATCTCTGTCAATACGTCACACACACAAAAGCCCAGAATATGGAGAAAACAAAAATGAAAAAAAAAATTCACTAATATGCATCGTTAGCGCAAACTGCGTTGTCTGTGTTTGGTCACGACACCCCTCGTGGTTGTTGTTACGTTTGACATTGGCGTCATTTCATGTCGACCTGTGAGTCTCAGTTTTCATTCTTAGGCACATTTTCAGTAACTTTATCCCCGACCCTTGACCCCTGACCTTCCGACTTGACTCCGACTCTCTGTTCATGTCGACAGTCGTCTGTGGTCAAATATGAGCTGTGTTCAGCTTTCCTTTTACTTCAATAATTTTTTTGTCAAGCACCACCTCCTTAAGCAGGGGTTCCCAACCCACGGCCCGAGGACTGCTGCCAGTCCGCAGGTCATTTTGTAGCGCAGTAGGCCTCAATGGTAAAATGTACTTCAGTTTTACTAATTTACTTCATTCTAAAAGAATGCAGTCATATCCCTTTACTTTTTTCATTCAAAGATAATCTGTCAATGTTTCAGGTCACTCAGACTTAGAAAAAAAAATCGAAATCCCCTTAACGTACCACTGGCGGTACACAAACCTCAGTTTGGAAACCACAGTACTGCACTACAGTGATGGTGTGTTCTACCTTGTTCTCCTGAGGAGAGAAGAATATGGAGAAGGTTGCGCAGCAGCTTGGTGCGATCCTGCCCAGAGCCTGGTCAGGAACATGGGCTCGGAAAAACTCCGAGTCCTGCATCTCCAGCCGGACTCTCCTGGGAACCTGGACAGAAACACACGACCCAAGACCAAGATTAAAACCCACACACTGAGAAGGTCACGATGTTTGTATTTGTCAGACTCACCTTGTCCATGTTGAGGAGACGCAGCTGTAACTTGTAGGTCTCTGAAGCAGTGAAGTTCTGGAAGACCAGCTCTGAGGGATAAGGCTGGAAAAGAGGCTGGTCCAGATCCACCATGGACGACTGGTGAGACAGAATTAAAGAGTCCAGAGTTCATTTTAAAATACTTTAATACTTTTCGCTAGGTGGCAACAGTTGGCTATAAAAAACAAAAACATAAACAGAGCTGTTGAAAATCTTGTGTGAGTGTCTTTCTTCAATTCCTGCCAGTATATTAGCGTTGTCTTCAACTAAACAGGAGTACATTTTTAGTAAATATAAACTAGAATATTATTAGATGATTACCTTTAAATCCTCTACTTTTCCCTGGCACAATTCCCTTTAGTGGCCACACACACACACACTTTTGCATATTTGACAAGTCAACAGAAAATGTGAAGAGGATGAGTCGCAGTGCGCGTGATGAAGAGGATATTTATTCATTTAATTTCTTAATGCCATCTTCACTCCCAGCCCGTCATTAAATTTAATCTTTAAAGGCATTGAGCAGTCAGTGACACCAGCTGCCCTCGGCACATCAATTAGTGGCTGCTGACTAAGTGGGAAGCAACTCTGGTACATTGAAAATGACCCTGGCAGTCGGCACATGCTTTGTATGCAGATGATTAACGGCGAAATAATGAGAAGTTTAAATGTGTTGTCTTTACAGGGACAAAAAGTGACAAGTGAGACTGGGACTAAACACAACACAGCAGCGGAAGGGGATGGTGTTAATACCCTCACTGGCCTCACTCAGTTGAGGTTATTTTTACCTCCTCCTAACAAAGGGACCGCATATTCAGAGGGAATTAAACCTCGAACAGGCCGCTGTGCTGTTGCTCTGCTGCAGGTTTACAGTACCTGCAGTCAGTGTGAAGACATTTACATTTTTATTAACTTCTACGACAGGCCGGCGGCGGAGGGAAAATTTCCTGTCAGACAGTGAAGACGTCTGCATCGAAATGCTCAAGAAAACATTTCTTATACAGATGCTGTTCAGGGAGGATGCAGCCTCAGCAGAACCGAGTCCACACAGGCTTTGTCAATGTTATCAGTGAAGCACTGAATAACCACTGTATGTGTTACGACTGGCCCGCCTACAGTCTGTGTCTGTTTGCTATTAAATGATTATAATAAAGAAGCGATGTCGATGTAATCTGGTTTTTGGAATTCACAAAAAAAACATTCGGTCGATATATTTGATAAGTAAAACTCTGTGCATTCAGTTTTTTGCGTGATTTTGTGGATATATCAGTGGTTTCCAAAATGAGGGGCGACACTCCCCTAGCTGGCACCAAGCTACAGTATATTACAGCAGGGAGAGTGTGTGGAGGGTATATATTAGAGAATATATTAGGCATTACTGTGAAGTAGACGTTTACTGGGGTTATACAATAATTATTTTTATCACGTTTTGATTTTTTTTAATTTGCCAACCCGGTTTTTCACCATCTTTATGTTGTGTTAATCTTTTTCTCTGCAGTACAGTTGTCTAGAGAACTGGGATGCAACAAAAACAACAAGGAAAAAACAAAACATTTCCTGGTGTTTACTTTGTGATGCGTAGTCTCGCTCATGTCAAGCAGCTCCAGGATGCGGGGGGAGTGCACCTCCTTGGTGTTCGCCAGACGCTCCTCTGTGGACAGCAACATCTCATGGGTGTAAACAGATGGAGTTACCTGCAGACACACAGCAGCACAGTCCATTCTCCTGACAACACTGTACCATCAGAGACTGACGACGACGCAACACCAGGAAAAAAGAAAAAACTCAAATGTTCAAGAGCAAAGATGATCAATAAGATGTTGAGGGTTAAATAGCTGAAACTAATAACCAAAATTTTTATTTTGGTTATTAAAAGACAAAACAAAAGAAGAAACTTTGAGCAAAATAGTTAAAACAAATAACTCTCATTCCAAATTGAATCAAGGTAAAATATTTTTTTCATTGTCAATACATTCAAAATGTGACAAATTAGCCAAAAAGAGAGAAGGTTTGTTGAAAAAATTTAAAAATTAATCACACAAATCTAATAGTCAAGAAAATATCCACATTATCTACAAATAAAGTGCTGGTGAAATATAATCCTGATCCAACAAATACAAAATAATGAATAAAATAAATACAACTTAAATAAATACAACTTAAAATTCTCACCCTTTTTGGTTTGTCCTCCTTTAAAACGGGTCTTAAGCTGCACAACCGGGGCAACACCGCAGTCATTTTTTAAATGTTTACATTCAAATACCTGTGAAAACCACATGGATTTTTTTTAGCTTTTACATTTTATATTGGATAAAACAGTTCTACATAAAACCCGGTCCGCGGTTTGACCATTTTAAGTCGCGAAGCTAAGTTAAAAGCTAACACTAGCGTCTAAAACTTTCAAAATTACTATTTTGAAATAACACACTTTAGCTTATTTTGTGTTGTCAACTTCTTATATATTTTAACACTACTTAGTAACTTAATTAATTAAAAAACATATTTATTTTACTATGGTTTTCTTTGCTTTTTAATCTTGGACAAAATAAACTCGTCTTACCGTCACATGAAGAAAAAAAACACAACACTGGATTTTAAACTTATTCACAGCACGGTTTGTGTTTACGGCAACCCGGTTGATGTTTGTTGCTGTGGAAACCATGTCTGACAACGCACCACAGAGTCATCCGTCGTGTGATTGGCTTAAGAGGAAGTAAGTACCCCTGTGATTGGGTAGTGGTTTAGTACGGTAACAAATGAGGCTCCGACGCCGACACTTGACCACAGGAAGTTGTTAGGGAACCTGTGGTGTCGCCAGGGGCGCACGCAGACAATTCAGGTACAGGTTTGCGAGGGGCAAACGTCTAGAACGTTCTCTCAGCGGTCTTAAACAACTTAGATATGATTTTTAATATTATTTTTAGCAAGATATGAGCATTATTTTTTATTTGATCGAGTTCTAAAAATCGTTTTTTTACTCTTTAATAACAACACGTAGGTAGTTGGAAATTAAAGGTAAAATAATAATAATAATAATAATAATAATAATAATAATAATGATGATGATGATAGTACTACTACTACTAATAATAAACTTAATGTTCCGTGTTTTACCAGGAATACCAGGAGAAAACCATGTTGAGACAACATGCAGACTTTTCACTGGGAATCGGACCAGGAAACCAGGGGTTATACGAGGTAAGAAATTGCAATTCATTTATCAATATCACTTATCAATTATTCCCTATCAATATTTGTATTAATTCCTATTGGGTTAGGAAATAGAATATAGTACACATAGGTTTGTTTACATTCACTCTTTAATAAATGCACCAACACATTCGGGTTTGACTTTAAATTAAAACTGTAGGAATAAATGGAAAAAACATCTCCAAACACTAACATTAAATACACTTGCAGTTATCAACTGTATCCACAGAATTCTTAAGCAAACAGAATAAGATTCCAAAGATTGTTGACCATGGGGAGGCGCCTCTTTACAAGAACCGGTCCTGGATTCCCCTCCACAGACTCTACAACTGCATGGATTTTCATGGACATTAATTTTTGTCCATTTGTTTTTGTTAGAAAAATCCTCAGATCATGATCATGTTTCCATAATCACTACACTACAACCTGAACATTTACCACCATACAGTACTCAGTACTCAGTACTCCGACTCCTTTATTCCAGTGTCAATATTGACACTTCCTCATTCAAAGCTCTGACACAGGTGCAGCCTGTAGGAGTTTTTTTTCCCCACCCTATTTCTCTTTCATTCTCTCCCTCTAACCCACATGTCAGCATTTTGAATTTTTGTCCATCCTTTGTGTGTGTGTGTGTGTGTTTGGGGGTGGGCGAGTAGAGAATTCCTGTTGTATTTGCAAAACAATCGACAGTTAACCACATCAGAACGACTCCAGGTTTCGTGACTCAGTTCCACTTCACAGCTCTGGCTTTTCATATCTTGACCAAAACTTTGTGGCGTTTGTCTGTGGCCTCTGTCAGGTTTACCACAGTCACTTGAGGAAATCACTGGGATGTGCACACCGTGGCAGAAAAACATCTTTATGACAAACGTCTCTGCATCGATTTCATTTGACTGTAAAAGAATGAAGGATGAAAAGACGACAGGAATAAATCTCATCTACAACTTTTAAATACAAAAGTATTTTCTGGTTTCAGAAAAGTAGTAGTAGTAGTAGTAGTAGTAGTAGTGGTAGTTAATAGTCAGCGTTGAACCAGTTAACCCTGCTGTTAACCAGTGTTGGAGGTTAGAGGAGAAATAACACGTTCGACTGGCACTTCACTTCAGTTCAGTTCCTCATTCTCTCTTCCTCCTACTTTCTCCCCTGCCTCTCTCTCTCTCTCTCTCTCTCTCTCAGTCCCTTACAGTAAAGTGAACTCTAAATACTCTGCTGTAAAATTCGAATTCCCTCCTCCTTCAAAGCGAACTTTACTTTCTCTTCCATTTGGCTTTTACGCGTGACGTCAGCGCGCTGCGTCGCTCTCCTACACCAATCCGGGTGATCGGCTGCGGAATCTCCATCAGCCTCTCCAACTGCCGTGGCCTCGTCTCGTCAACTGATCAGCAGATAAACTCCCTGAGCAGACAGACATGGAAGCTGCGTCCCAAATACATCGTTGACCTCGACTACATCAGGACGTAGCTTCGTAGTCGTACGACTGACATAACAACTGACCATAACGATGACCGCTGTTAGTGTTAGTGTCACGACTGCGTTTCTCAGCGGTTTTCGAGGTTGTTTTTTTTTTTCCGCCTTCTCTCAGGATGACATCACTGTGACGCAGCAGAGGAAGCCACAGGTGGAACAGACACAGAGAGAGATGTCAGTTTTTATTCTACCGCACGCTTTGAATAGTAACGTTTCAGCCTCTCTCTTCAGCTCTGCTCGTTTAAAATCACCAGCAGTACGCGGCTCCTCACCCTCACTCCCAGCCTCACCCACACTCTAACTGACGAGCTGGAAACTGCTGGGCTGAAATGGGTAAAAGTGGAAAGTCAGGAGGCCCCCCGAG
>NC_024312.1:1135009-1139092 GCF_000523025.1 Cynoglossus semilaevis | reverse complement strand
GGTGAGAGGGAGACCCGCTCTCCCCCATCCCCTCCTCACACACAGAGAACGAGAGATAGGGAGAGAGGGGCTTCTGGCAGCACCTCGGACAGCTCCCGTCAATACGAGGGGAGAGGAGGGAGAAGACCACCGAGCGTTCACGTCCTGTTCTGTTACATAACACACATTCTCTCTCACACACACATACACACACACACACACACACCGGCTGCTATGCGACCTGTTTAATGTGCTTTTATTGTTTTATTGAACTCTTTATGTTTTTATTCATTCAGTAAAACGGATCTGAATCCCTTTGACAGTTTGACCTGGATTCTGAAGAAAAAAACAAAACTCAAAATATTGAATGAAAATAGAACATTCCACAGATAAATCTTTTTTATTTTTTATTTTTTTTTAAGAGTTGTAGAAGGAGCTGAAGGCCGTCCCAGCAGTCTTAGAGGCCGGGGGAGGGTTGAGGTTACACCCTGGTCTTTAACAATCCTTCACAGCATTGTATACAGTGCATAAAGAAGGACAAATGTCCAAGGTCGACGGCCCTTTGATTGTTATGTTGCAGATGTTTAAGTGTAATTTTTTTTTTTTTGGAGCGCAGCCCATTTAGTCACCTACATATAAATGGGCCACATTTTAGGTGGACAGACAGTAACGACCGTGTGTATTTATTCGACTAGCCTTGTTCGGATCAGCCGACGTCGGCCGCATTCCTCAGTCGTACGACTACGAAGCTACGTCCTGATGTAGTCGAGGTCAACGATGTATTTGGGGCCATTCGGTCGGAACTGTGGGTTCAAACCCCACATCGCTTTTCTTGCCCAGTCTTTGGACCGGACCCTGAATGGAACCAAATACTACAAGCCGAACTCATAACTCTTGATCATGATTCAGAGGTCAAAGGTCAGCCAGTGTCATTTGAAACATTCACAGCCTGCTTGGCTTCTCTCTCTCTCTCTGATTCAGAGTTAATTTAAAACCACCCAGTGTCTTTGCTGAGTCAGCTTGTTTTTTCTTCCTTTTTTTTTTTTTAGCTGATTATAATTCTGGAAAGGCAGCTGGAGGGCGGGGACTCCTTCTACCTTCCTCTATGTTTGTTCCCAGACTGTGAAACCAAAGTGTTATTTTTTAAAAAGGACAAAGATTGGTTCAAGAGCTGACTTTTTTATTTCCTCACCCCTTCCTCCCCCAACCTCCCAGGCTGTGATGCTCTTTAGGTAGAGTTTGAGACCCCCAGTTTACCCTGGTGGGGAAACTAGTTGTTGTAATTTATTTGTAGTAATTTAGTGACTGTAGTTATTGTTGATCTAAGTAGTCAAATAAACAAGCCTCCAGTCACTAGGTGGCAGCAACTCATACAGTGGTTTGTACAGATAAGAAAATACACATTATCCGGTTCTCAATGGTATTTCAATTCGGGGGATGGGGAAGGCGTGAAAAAATGTCTGTCCCCTAGGAGGGGGCATCATGGCTTCTGGAGACAAACAAGAAAAAGAAAAAAATATTATTTTGTTTTGGATGCTGCCGCGACGACCTGGAGTATCATCTGAAGGAGGACGTCTGTGTCTGACAACAACACTGTTGTCTGGACAGTGAAGTGACCACCACCGGTGTTCAATGATTCACAGGCGTTAAAAACGCAGAGGCCACGTCCAGCTGATCTGGGAGCAGCACTTTAAAGTATTACTACATAGTACTCGTCAGGTCTTTGAGGTGTTTGTCTTGATCACGTATTTGTTAAGACACTGGATGTTTCAGTCAAACCAGACCTCTCCGACCTGTTGCGACCTGTTCCAGGTCTCTGTCTCGGTGATGATGTCATGCGACATAATTACATGTAATTAATGTTTACTGCAGCAGAGGACTGTGGACAGGTAGCATCATGTCTGAGACGGAGGCACTGGGAGACACAGAGAGACTGAAGTGGGACTAGGGACGGAACATTGGTTGGTTGGATCCTGGTCCTCCTGGGGGGAGATTACAAGTTTGTTTGGTTTCTCTCCAGTCTCCATCTTCCCACATTCTCGATGAGTCCGAGTCTGCTATGAAGGACTCTTAAAGTCCAGAGACAGACAAAAGAAAAGTTGTTGTGATTTTTTTTGGAATTCTTTCCGTAACTTAACCGCCCGTTTCTCCTCTCTCTTCTTCAGGTACACCTATGAGGAGTACAAAGAGACAGCGGACTGGCTGCTGTCCCACGTAGAACAACGTCCTAAGGTGGCCATCATCTGTGGTTCTGGGCTGGGGGGTCTGGCAGACCTGCTGGACAACAAGACGGTCTTCCCTTATGAGAAGATCCCACGATTCCCCACCACCACCGGTACAAAGATCAGAACCAGAACCTCGGTGTCGGCGGACATGTTGGACCGGCCCATAACTGCTGTGTACTGTGTGTGTTCTGTGCAGTACCAGGTCATGCTGGTCAGCTGGTGTTCGGGAGGCTGCAGGGTCAGGAGGTCGTGTGTATGCAGGGACGCTTCCACTTCTACGAGGGCTACGACATACAGACGGTAAAATCCTTCCGCCCGATTGGGACTGTCCAGAAACCTTGGGTTTCTGCGTTTAACCGATCTAAGTGGGCCGCGTAAGATGAATTGCCGGACCAGATTTGGTCCGCGGGCCTTGGGTTGAGAAGCCAAACCTGCAGAAGTGTCATATTGACATTTTGTCTTTTTTAGACCAAGTGTGTCATAAAATAACCTGCGATCTTTGTCCTCACCGACTGTTTAATCAAACACTGAGTCAGGTGCTGATTCTTAAACAGGCGTGGTCAAACCTTTGACTCGTGGGCCACAATGGGGCCTATAATTTGACACGGGGGCCGGGTCAGGTGCAGATAGATGGTGCGTTCATGTGAACTACGGTAAAGGACATGTAAAAGTCAAGCACAAAGGCTTAAATGCTAAAATGCTTTTAGCCTTTTTTTTTTACGCCATCTAATGGGGAAATGTGGGAATTGGAGAGACTAGGCAGACGCTAATAAATTATGATAATATTAATTATTAATATAATTTGGACAAGTATGGCAGGCTGGATTAAAAAGCCAAACAGGCCGTATTTGGGCCCCGGGCCATAGTTTAGCCAACTGTTGTTAATCATCATCAGCTGCAGCTGCTGCAGAAATGTTTGCTCCAAAAAAAAAAAACAAAAAAAAAAACACATGCGTAAGTGGTTCTGACTTGGCACAGAGAGTGTGTGTGGATTGGTCAGACACTGTGAAGGACACTGCGTGACACACACACACACACTCACACACACACACACAGATGACAAAGTTTGAGCCCCAAACAGCACAGAACTGCAAACTCCAGCAGTCCATGAGAAACAGGAGGGGGCGGTGGAGAGCTAACACTTTATTAACGTGGGCCTCACTCCTGATCATTACTGTAAGACTTGGCCCAAACATCTGAGGCGTTTGAGTTCACGTCACTTTTTCAGGAGATGAATCCAGTCATTAAACCTTTTCCAGTTTTCCAGAGAATTTGTTCAGTTTTTGGAAAATCTGCCCCGTTATATCAGAATCAGAAATTAAGTGTTTGGACAATATCGGACATCCCTAGGAAAAAGTGTACGAACCCTGGAATGGTATTAATGTAAAGAAAAGGAAACAATTTTCAGCAAAAATTTGAGAAGTTTTTTTTTAAGTGATTTCCAGCCTTGGATCAATTAAGTTTTATCTATAAAGTAAAGAGAGAGTTAGTCGTAGAACTAGTTTTCTTTTTTTTTTGTGCCTGAAACCTGTTTATTTTAGTTCTTATTGTAATAATATTACAATGTTTAGATTATTCTTAATCATCAAACCCTTCTTTTCTAGACGTCTTAAACATAGATCCATAAATATTTACATTCAGAGGAATTATCCATAAACACGGCACATCTCTAAATTGACTAAATTTATATTTTGGTTTGAGCTAAAATTTTGATCTTTCTAGATCATTTTGGTTTGAGCTAAAAGATTTTATCTTTTTTTTTTTTTTTTTACAAAAGTTTTACGTTATCAAAGCAAAAACATTTTTTTGTTTGTTTTGGGATTTTTTTGCCTCATGATCAACTTTCTGAAACATTCAGTGCCACGAGCCACCCCTCCTC
>NC_024312.1:1058663-1134944 GCF_000523025.1 Cynoglossus semilaevis | reverse complement strand
CAACACTGACTTTGTCAATCACTTTGAGAAAAGTATGAACTTCAGCCTCAGCTTCAGCTGCTGCAGGTTTGATCTTTAACCACCAGGGTGTGAGAGGAAAAAAGAAAAATCACACATTTGTCTCCGTTATCCTTACACTCAGGGTTCACTTAATGTTTGAGCAAAAAAGCGGCAGATCAGACTGAAGGTCGCGACCTTAGCTAACAGTTGACCGCGTGTGTGCGTTGAATGATAAACAGTGTTAAAAAAAAAAAAACACCCAGAGTCGTCACCTGGTTTGATCGTTTAAAAACCTCCACATTGAACGATCAAACGTTAAAATCAAAATAATGACATGACGTGTCATAAACTGTTCCTACCACCAGGGGCATGCAGAGTCCAGTTGATGGAGCGTTGATACAGAACACTTAAACTTCTGAAGTATTTTTGGAGTAAAAAGTCAACGACTGTTTTGAATCTCCTGCAGGGAGAGGCTCTGTGACAATTTGGGGCTACATTTTAGCTGTGAACAGTCACGGGAAATATTGACAAAGTATTTTACAGTTTAAAAAAACTTTTAATTTTTTTAATATCAGTGTAACTGGGTCAAATCCTGGTCTATTTTTCTGTGAAATCCGTTCATTTCTGTAGAGAGAGGCTCCGTGAAGGTTTAGGGCTGCGGCATTAAGTATTTTCCATAATGAACAGTGATTGCAAGTATTTATTTATTCAAGATTTAAGTGTAGATTTTTCTACACTTCTGATGTTTATGCCATTAGAATTTTGCATTATTCTACACTTCTAATGTTTATGCCATTAGAATTTTGCATTAATCAGATTAGGATTATTCAGATTAAACGTGTCAATCGTTTTGACCCCCATCTCTGCAGGTGACCTACCCGGTCAGAGTGTTCTCTCTTCTGGGCGTGAAAACCCTGATTGTGACAAATGCTGCGGGGGGGCTCAACGGCACCTTCAATGTCGGAGACATCATGTTCATCAAAGACCACATCAATCTGCCGGGCTTGGTGGGACAGAACCCTCTGTGTGGTCACAACGACAAGAGGTTCTGTGAAAAAAACAAACCAACTGGAGCAGGAGGAGGGAGAGAAAAAAGGGAAACAGCGCCCTCATGAGCCGCAATCTCTGTCATCATGTGTGCAGGTTTGGGGTTCGCTTCCTGTGCACGTCTGACGCCTACGACCGCGATTTGAGAGCCGTGGCCAAACAGACGGCTCAGGAGCAGGGCTGCGGCCACATCCTGCGGGAGGGGGTCTACTGCATGGTGACTGGGCCGACGTACGAGACCGTCGCTGAGTGCAGACTGCTGCAGACCCTCGGAGCTGACGCTGTTGGTAAGTCCCAAGAGCTAGCTACTGTAGTGTCGTCACTAAAAGCGTGCATTGGCAATAATTTGACGATACAACGTATCGTTACAATGTATTGCGATATTCTGCGATACCGTAGGCACAACGATATATTACTGTCTCGTAAATTTCAGTGGGTTTTACAAAAAAATTCAATCATTAATACTGCATAAAGGCAAAGGTGTTCAACACGGGGTCCGTGGCCCTAAAGTGGTCCACAGAGCCACTGTTGCGGGACGTGACATTTAAGTCTTTGTACGAACGCAGTCTGAAGAAACTTTGTTTCCGGGTCCAGGAATGAGCACAGTGCCAGAGGTGGTGGTGGCCCGTCACTGCGGCCTACGTGTCCTGGGTCTGTCGCTCATCACCAACAAGGTGGTGACGGACTACGACAGCGACATGACTGCCAACCACGAAGATGTCCTGGAGACCACCAGGATCTGCGCCCAGCTGCTGCAGGAGCTGGTCAGCAGCCTCATCGGAAAGATCTAGAACAAATTACTGGTCGTTGGCACCAACACAAAAACGTGATGGTGGTTTTTAAAAAAAAAAAAATTAGAAAGAGTTCTAGCTGTTAGAAATACCCAGCATTGGATTTTTAACATGGATTTTTACAGTGATATTTTTACAAAGAGCACAAAGAGATTTTTATGAAATTAAATTAGTTAAATTAGTTCAGTTAAATTAATTTGATCTAGAATGTTGTGTTCACTATGCACTACTGACGACCTTATCACTTTATCAGTACAAAGGAGGAAGTAAAGGGGGGGGGGGGTAAATTTGTGTTTTCAATCTCCACCGTCGACACCAAAGCCGCTGCCAGGTTCCCTTGAATTCATTAGAGTTGGAAATAGAACAGGAAATATCCTGGATCAGCACTCCTCCGCCTCCTGGACCGCTTTGTACCGGGCTTAGCATTAAGATGCTAATGGGAGTGTTGAGAGGGAATTCCACTCTGAGTGAAGACGGCCATCATCCAAATGTAAAACCTGGAGCAGGGCCATGCACGTTGAACAGAAGAAACGCTGTGATTTACACACACACACACACACACACGCTGGGAGTCCGTTCAAAAGTGCTTCATATCTGAGGGTATAATTCTACCGAGCTTCCATTCTCTTCCTGTGTGGGACATAAAGAGCAGATTTTTAGCATTTATTGGACTCTTCAGATTTCTGCTGACTGTAACATCTGCTGCTGAGTCACAGCCAATGTTTCCACGTCTGACGTGGAGTTTCACCTTCATCGTCAGTTCACTCTCCAGACAAATGTTGAATAAAGAAGTTTCAAAACAAACACTCTCAGGGTGACGTGAGGACACGAGGACGAGAGAGAGAGAGAGAGAGAGGACCGGGTTCTATCCACAGTCACGTACATAACAAACACCAGAAAGTGTTTTCTATATAATTGAATTATTACATAAACAATATTAATATGTTTATTGTTTTATAAAATGCACTTTCATCTTGACAATAATTAGATTGGATTTCAAAATAAAATACCACGCAGGCTAACGTATACATGGAAAAAAAGAAAAATCTGTGCATCATAGTACAAAATGATCCATGGCCCAGTATTGGTCCGTGCCCCAGTAGTTGGGGACCCATGCATTTGAAGGTGCTGTTGTTAGGATCAGGTTTTCTGTCTCATAATAATAATGAGAATTAATAATAGACAATGGAGGTCATTTGGCTGATTAGACTTAGCTTAGCTTAGCTTAGCATACCGTAGCATGATTTAGTTTGAAGAAAATATGGATAACTTCTGAAATATTCCACAGTTTGTCCTGCGACTGAAGACTCATTCATGGTTGTTCTTTTATTTTGTATTTAATATAAAAATCAATAAGTAGAACTGATCACCTCGGACTGACGTGAAAACCTCTAACTGTAACCAGAACCACAGCTCTCTGTTCACACTTTTATTTTGACGCGCTGACGGTGACGTTGTTAAAACATCAAATAAAGCCAGAAAGTAATAAAACCCGGTTCTGCCTCAGTCACTGTTCTCATTCTATCTTTAACCACAGCCTCAGGAATAAAGTTCTGCCTCATTAGAACCTTAGGCTTTGGTCTCTGTGAGGATCAGCTGGGAAAAAAAAAACACTTTATAAACACAAACACACGTTGCAACGGCAACAACATTCACATCACAACAAATCCTAATTCCAAACTAAGTCCTGATCCTCGGAATGAGGACCTGCAAGATGTCTCCATTAGGACAGAGTAGATGTCCCCACATGTATGACTAAACCAGGACACAGACACACACGTCTCTCACGTCTTCCTTCATTTACAGCACACACACAGCGAACAGATGGAGACGTGAGGTGGAGATGACTGCTGGCCGCTCCGCTGCTCTCCGTTACATAATTGATCCACATACAGTGTAGAGCAGAAAGAGCTGAAATATTCATACAGATGAAGCACAACAGGCCGACAACACAAACACGGCAACAACAGCAGCAACGGCAACAACATTTGATTCAGACTCATTTCCCCAGAGGTCACGGTGTCTTTTTGGAGACTTGCCTGCTAACAGCAAAATCTGCAAAATTATTACCAAGTATCTGAGCGCCCTCCATTGGAGGACCATCAAACAGGTTTTTAAATTTGGAAAAATTTGGCCCAACAGTAGGAATAGCTTGTGAGCAGTCCAGTTTTCCATCAAACAGCTTTTTTAATTTGGAAAAATAGAACGTTGGCCCAACATTAGGAATAGCTTGTGACACCGCTAGCTGTACGACAAAAAAACATATCGATGAAATGGAACATCCTTCCACCGTGTCTGAAACCACTGAGGGATAAAGGAGAGGAGGGTGAAGTCGGTTTGACTCTGGCACGTCCCTGCGGGCTAGCGTCAGGCCTCCTCTGTGATGCGGCGTTGATCATCCACCGTCGCCGTGACAACCCAACCCGGCGCAGCCTATTGATTGTTAAAGGGTGGAAAGAGAAGCCCGGGAAACGGAGCGGGACAGCTCTGCTGAGTTCACACATCGTAACAGTCTGAAAAAAAACATTGATGAAAAAAAAAATTAGCCGTCTATAACGGCATATTTGAAAATATTTTGAAAAAACTGAGGATAAACTAAAAGTCAAAACTGCAAGTAAACAAGAAGAAAAGAAGTAAACAAAATGTTACACTTAACATAAATTAAATAATTTATAATAAATAATTAAATAACAATAATAATTAATTTAGTTACAAGGTAAAAAACTAAAGCTAGAAGTGATCAAATGTCACCAGGGTGGAATTTATTCAAACGTCTAAACGTAGTTTTTTTTCCAGACCAGAACGCGGCCGTAGATTTTCCCACCGTCCGTTTTCTGCCCTGCTGGACGTTTTTCTGTTGTCTGTCATAACAACAGAAGGTAAAAAGGTGTTGTCTCCTCCTGCCGACGGTTCCAGGAGGTTGTCAGCTCTGACGTGACATTATTAAAGCGGAGGCCAAACTCGTCTTCATCGACTTTAAGGCAAACTGTGCTGCAGCGGGAAACGCTGACGTACGGAAGTGCAGCCAAATGTCATGTCAATACTATAGACTGACTTTTCTATACGTCCTCCTGACCGTCGTCGGTCAGTCGACCGCACTGGTTCGTATTCACGTCTGGAAGAGAATTCATCGACTTCCTGCTGTATTCACGAAGTCACAAAGGATTTTTTTTTTTTATAAGGCCTGTTGTTGTTGGCTCGGTGAATAACGGTCGAATGGAAGATAAGGAAGAGGAAGTACTGTACTGAAGTACAGGAAGTTCAACCAGTTCCAGTACGAAGTACTATGTTGAGTTCCCGAAGCAGGATCATCAGAGAAAGTACCAAGAACCAAGGATTCTGGACACAAAAATAGTCCCTGCATCCATGTGTGGACTGAAAGGGTTTAAACTCGTTTGTTTTCATGCAAAAAAGTACAAGTATATTCAATATTTATTGTTATAATTTGTTCATATTTAACAAAATACAATTTAAAAAAATATCCTGAACATAAAGCGTTGTATTTTTTTTAAATTAAACTTTTTTTTGAAAATTAATCAAACGGGCCAGTTTTGGCCCGTGGGCCGTATGTTTGACACACCCGGTTAAAAAGTTTGATGCTCCGACTTCAGGTTTCATGCTTTAATCCTGTTCCTAGTCTGCGTTCAGTCTTTCAGAGTGGGTTTGAAACAGTGTTTGTCAATTATTTTCCTTCAAGCGCCCCCTAGGGGACAAAAGTTTTTTCACGCTCCCCTCAACCACAGGAATCAAATTACTATTGAGATTTATCTGTACAAACCACTGTCTGAGTTCTTCTTCTACTAGGTTGAACGGGCAGCCTGCTCTGCTGCCATCTAGTGGAGGCTTGTTTACCATTCAATAATAATGAATAAAGACAGTCCCACCTGGGGCCCTCTGTGATACCTCACAATGGCTCCCCAGGGGTTGTGCGCCCCACTATTTGAGAAACACTGGTTTTAATAATCATGTTGATGAAGACATTTTAAATCCTGCCCATTCACACTCGCATTCACACCAAGCAGCGTGAACAATTCAACCGGACTAACTGACCGCAGACTGACCATCACAGACCACCAGGCCTCGAACTGGTGGTCTTCAATCTGTAAGGCAACAACACTAACCACTCCTCCACCGCGTGGCTCGGCTCCCTCCGCTCCTCGACCCTGACAGCTGTCATCCATCAACAGGTGACTGGACTTCAAACTCCACACTTAATGCCTCTGCTGCTTACTGCCCCTGCCTCCAGGAGGTTATTGAATAATCGGGGGAGTCGGGGGGGGTGGACTCTCCCCTAATTGAATCCTGACATGTTGACACATTACAGCGGGGCAAAAAACACAAGTGGAGTTAATAAGGTTCATTAATAACCCTGAGCCGAGTCCCCGCCTCTGGGCCCGCGGCCCCGTGTGCCGACGATCCACGCCGTGAATGGAGCCGTCGTTAATCCAAGGAGTCCTGTTTGACCCCTGGCCCGCAGCGGCGCCGTAAAACACCCCTAGTGGCGATCGAGGGTGGAGGGGGGGTCGAGTGAATATCACATTAAAATTCAATCAATGCAGAAAAACTGCCTTTTTGCTCCTTTGAATCCATCAGCGGGGGTAATGGCTGCGGGGGTTTTACCCTCCTGCTCATCACGGCCCCGACTCCATCCAGAACATGAGCCACTGGGGCAGTAAATGAGCAGCGGGGACACACGTGAGGACCGTTTTTTACGTCCTCATTCTGGGAGCTGGATCACTTCGTCTGGTCATTAATGAAAAAGTTTCTCCTTTTCATTTTTTTTTTTTTTTTTTTTTTGTCTTTCATTTATTACACGGGTTAATCACTGCTGCCTGCAGGCGGAGCGGGGAATATGATTAGCCAGTGAGTTCTAATTAAGTCTGTGAAGCTTCAACACTGCTGGAGCCGAGCACGCTTAGATACACACAGATTAGAGGGAATACACACACACACACACACTCTTGTCTTTCCTTAAAGGGACAGACATGTTTTTGTTTTTTGTTTTTTTTTGTTATAAATGTGCTGCAGCGATAACCAGCCTGAGACTCAGAGGTCGACTCTGACTGATACTAACTATTAGTCAGCGTTGGCCGCAGCTTTAATTCATTCACTCTTCCATCACCGGTCCAGCAGGAGCCGCTGTGGAACTATTGATTTTCCTGAATGTGCTGCCAAAAAATAAGTACTGAAAACAACGTGTTAAGTTTTGGTTTATGAGCCTTAAAATAATGTCCACAAATAGGAATAAGGGGGAGCATAATAGGAAAAAGAACTTTCTAGTATTTTGGGTGAGGGCGGGGGGGGGGGGGAAGAGGGCTGGAACTAATCCCATCAGTCATCAGGGTGACAACAGAGTTACACCCTGGACACATCTCCAGTCCATCGCAGAGACAAAACAATCTTTCACGTGCACATTCACCACCTTCATGTAGTTTTCTGCCGCTCCTGACTTCATCTTCGAGTGACCCTGTTTTGCATCATTTCAATTTATGAAATAAAATAAAATGGAACTAATCCCTGGATCTGTTTCATCACAGGGTCACAACCAGCCGTTCACACTCACATTCACACCGACAGTCGGATCAGAGTGAACAGGTCCCTGAAGACAAACCAAGAGACACACAGAGGACAACATGTGAACTGAACAGAGGAAGGGTCGTGATCAGCCCCCGAACCAGACCTTTAAAACCATCACGTCCATGTAAAAAAAAAATTAACATCTTTTCAAAATAAATCAGAGAAAACAGGTAAAACACACACACACACACACACACACGATCACTGCAGTGGCCAGGAAATCACATCGAGATCCCGCATGGAAACGCGCGCGCGCACAGGAACACATACCGGCGGACCGAGAGTTCCAGTGCCGGTGCGCCTCTAGCGGCGTCGTCGCGGCGCTGCAGCTGCTGTTAAAAAGGTGCGGGCGGTGCGCGGCGCTGCTCCAGTGCTGGTGCGCCTGGTTTGAAGAGGACACGCGCAGAGAAAAGTTTAGACCCGGATTCTCTGCCTTCTCTCTTCTCTGCAGCAGCAGCAACAGCAGCAGCAGCAACTGAGCCCGAGCATTTTCATCGTTCTAACCCTCCTCATCATCATGGCAAACAAGGCACAGCAGCCTCCGCACCTGCACCTGGCCGAGGTCACCGCGTCCCAGTTCCTGGACATCTGGAAACACTTTGACGCCGACGGTAGGAATCCCTGCGTCCCTTCAGTGTCTTATCCTCTCTGTCTGTCTTTGTTTTAAGAAAAAAAAAAATCGACCAAATCCACGAAACAGGTTTAAAAATATCTGCCGTCATTTAACGTAACTGAAGAAACGACTTGATTTAAGACACGAGACGGAAAAAAGCGCAGAGAAAAAAAAAAACAAAGAAAAGAAAAAGTTTGTAAATTAGATTGTTTTTAAATCCTGGTAATAAAAACTGAAAAAAAAACTTTATCACTCATTTAAAAAAAAGCTTTTTTCTTTTAAAGTCGACATTTTTTGCTTTATCACTCATTTTTAAAAAAAAGCTTTTTTCTGTCGACATTTTTCAGTCTCAATATTAGTGTTAGAAAAAGGGACATTTCCACTAAAATCTGATTATATTCCCCTTGACTTTCTTTCATGAATCTTTCAGAACTTTTAATGCACTGGCAGATCTATAATTCATAGGTAGTTCTGCTTAAAGACTAATATAGAACATACATCCAGTTCAATTAACAACACACACACACACACACACACTGCTGCCTGTTTAACAGCAGGGAAGATCCAGTGGTGAAGACACTGGGATCGACGTCTGATCTGATGACTGTTTTCTCTGCTTTAATTGACCGGTAATTACTGGACGTTGCCACGTATCTAATTGTCTGTGAGGGATCCCGCTCTGCAGGGTTATTGATAACCGTTTCCAATCGAAAAGCTGGTTTGTACAAGTTGATCAATAGGTGGTTGAGGTGTTTTCTCCACCGGGTTATTAGTTCACACACCTGGGTTGTTGGTTGGTTTTTTTTTTTCCATGTCATTAAAAAAGGGAGCGTAAGAAAAGACGGGAGGAGAACAACAGCAAACTGAGGCAGTGATTGACTCACGATGCAGCATCCGAGGCTCCATCCTGCAGGGAGGAGGAGGAGGAGGAGGAGGAGGAGGAGGAGCCTCATCATCAGAGATAAGATCAGACTGATGATGTTAACCAACTCCACAATTATTAGCTATCAGCTTCTGTCAGCTAATTAAAACAAACGTGATGAATGATAAGGCAGCAGTGGGTTCAGCTGGAGGATGAGGATGAGGATGAGGATGAGGATGAGGAGGAGTCCTCGGTACCGATGGAGCCCACACTAGTGTGGAACTCAGCTGCAGGAGAGGAGGAGAACGCCGGGAGTTCACAAAGACCGAGTTGGTCCACGTTACAAAATGTGGATAAAGCAGTGAAAAAAAATTGTCAAAATATTCAATAAATATTACAATATATGTGTATACATATTTAATATATAATATTATAATAAATTATATTATTATAACCATTACAATAAGCTAATATTTATTTATTACAATCAAATACTTTTGGCTCATTTTTCCTCCAAATGTGAATTATTTTAGTGTAAATTCCATTTTTAAAAAAGTTTGTTTTGAGTTTGATTTTTTTTACCCAATCATTTTAATTTAATTTATTTTTTGTCCAACATATCAATCATCTTTACTTTAGTCCTACTTTAATCTTCTGGTTCTCAAAAAATCAGCAAACGATGGTCCTCACCAGGATGCAAAAACAAGTATGCACACGCATTCTTGTCCCCCTATAGTTGTTAGGAAACACTAATTCTTGTGATTCAGTTCTCACTGGTCCTTAGACAAACCTTGACCTGAACCCAGTGGTCAAACTCAGCCTAAAGTCAGTGGTCAAACCTAACCTAAAGTCAGTGGTCAAACTCAGCCTAAAGTCTAACTTTGATACTAAAGCTCTCAGTTTACTGACGCTCCTGAGGACGATCCCAGAGAGGAGCCACGGTCTGGAGCTCAGAGTGGTCTTCAAAGCCATGTAATTTAATCACACACTCTCTTACACACACAAAGACAAACACACACACACACCTGGGAATTCATCGTCAACATGATGTGTTTTGAAGACACACACACACACACACTCCGCAGGGAAATCAAGGTGGAATCAGACGGCGGACAGTGAAGTTGTCACGTCCTTTTTTTTTTTAATCTCTTCCTCAGTTTATTAACATGAATCTCTTAACGAACAGCACAGAGTGTGTGTGTGTGTGTGTGTGTGTGTGTGTGTATTTTTCAGCACTGGGACTGTTTTGCATACTTTGCTTTGCAACGAGCCTCTTTGCAAATCAAATGCAGCCCGCGGTGTCTGCACGGATTTGCCCCTGGTGTGTGATTTCTGCCCTCATTACTGGGAGTGTCCTGTGGTTCCACACAAGTGGAGAGAGAGGGAGAGAGAGAGGGAGAGAGAGAGGGGAGCGGAGAGGAGGGGAGAGGGAGGTGGACTCATTTGTTTGCTCAGATTGAGCAAACATCTCTGAGTTGCAGTAAAAACAAGAAATATATGTATCTATGCATAGGAGGTGCTGTTGAGCCCAGCTGTGATGAAATGACTCACAGGCGCCCCCCGTTGGCCGAATAATTCAACCTCATCTGGACCACTACTCTGGTCCTCGCTCAGTTTTCTCTTCTGTCCAGGACCAATCATTTCAACGCATTCACTTCGGAGCTAAAAAAGAAAAATAATATTTTTTCTTAATTTAATCAAAGTATATTTTTAAATATATTTAGACAAAATACATTGTGAAATTAGTCAACTTTTATTTACCTCACTTTGAATTTGAATGGACTCAGATGAACCCTAATTTGAATGGCAAATTAATGTCTCAAAGCTCGGGCTCGGGGGCCAGATGTGGTTTTTAGTTTGACCGTCAATTATGTTTCAACTCTTCGTCTAGGAGTCAGTTCCAAATGGCTGCTAAAAAATTGTCGTTTTTAAACCGTTAGCAAACCAGTTTTGCTGCATTTGTTGCTCAGTTTTTTTCATGCTAACAATTGCCAATGATGGTTAGTTTGGTTTTCGTTTTTTTGATTTATTTATTTTCTGGGGTTTATGCCTTAATGACTTGTGTTTTACGTTGTTCCAGACGCTGGTGTTTCTCGGCTAGTCTTTGCCGATCTATCTATTTCCTGGTCCAGTTTCCAACAGCTCATTTCTAGCCCTGCAGCTAACTTTACCGAAACAGCTATTGACTTTCGCATGTTTAGCATTACGTTAGCATTCAACAATTATTAAGCCATTAGCGGTGACTGGCTAACTTGTCGCTATATTGGCCTGTGTCTGTATCTTTTTCTTTCCAACTCTGTCGAACGCATCTGTGTTAACATTCCAGTGACTCATCAACGATCTCACCCAGTGACCATCAGGCTTTAAACCTGGGATTTTGCTGCTGTAAGGCAGGAGGTCTTCCCACTTCCCCACCGTGTTGCCTGACCATCATATTCATCATTTGACACTGGACTCTTTGTATTGAACGGTCAATGAAGCAGCGCTGCTGGTTTGGAACGATCTCGGCAGCGTCACAAACCCAGGCTATATCTCGCATAAATATTACGGCGGCGTTCGGATCTATGGCCGCAGTAAGCCAACATACACGACGACGGTTTGTCCTAATCCCTCTGTAAATCTATCTTTATGGCTCTATATTTCCCGCCTCCGGCCTTGTCGTTAATCACATTTTCAGCTGTTTAATTACCAGGCAGGTCTGTGGTCTCCAGAGTGGAGGATGTCAATAAACTGCCAGCAGGAGGCAGCGTCGCAGCCAGACACTTGACGGTGGCACTTTAAGTGAATGCAGCAGAGCTGGTATTTATGAGATTTGATATTTCATGGACAGGAAGAAAAGATGCTAAGATGCTGGTTGGTCGCAGCGACCGAGGGACCAGGAGAGGAGACGAGACAGTGAGTTAGAGGGAAGGAAGTGGCTGGCATTCTAATCTTTGTTAGGGTTTAATGAGGCAGCGCCGCCTTCCAGGGTTTTATTGAAGCAGCTCGTCACATCGTTCGGAGCCATCTGTCCCAGCATTCATCAGGCTTGCCGGTAGAACGCTGGCGCTGGTTCACAGCCTACCTGGGTGCAGCAGGGTCTGTCCCCCGAGTGGGTGCTGTCAAAGCCCCGGAGGGTGAGGCTAAAATAAGACGAGAAGAAGAAGAATCTGAGACGAGGTGTTCTCCCCGGGCTGAAATTGTTGTGACAGAATCCAGATAAATGTGACGGACATCCTCTCGGAGTAAGCAGCGTTTGACAAAAGTGACGCCGCGCGCTGACAGAGTGATTGATGGCACGCACGGAAAACTAGGCGCAGACTTTCCAGAAGGAAAAGTAAAAAAAAAAAAAAAAGTTTCAGGTCTTGCTGAGAAGATGTCAGGAGTTTACAGATGACATCATCAGAGGAGAGCGATGGCGGGCGTCGGCCTACGTTTATGCCGAGTAAGCAGCAGTCGAGATTACATCACATTAAAACAGGTCGTGAGGGGTGGGGGGGTGCAGGGGTCTCAATGTCACGATGACTGGAAGTAAAGAAAATAACTCACAAATATTTACCATGAATGTCTTCTTACAGACCACACAGTGGATTAGCGGCTAGAACACCTGCCTTACAAAAAGAAGGTCACAGGTTTGAGCCCCAGTGGTTACTCATAGGTTTTCCTCCAGTCTCCTCCCAGAGTCCAAAAAACTAAAATTACGTTTTTGAGTGTGAATGAGAGTGTGAATGGTTGACTGTTTCTATATGTTGCTCTGTGATGGAATGGAGACCTGGAGATCAGTCCAGGACTTTACCTAAGCCCATTACCTCCTCCCCCATGACTTTTTAGAAAATGACGTGGTGGCTTAGTGGTTAAGGAAGCGGACTTTGGTCCGGAAGGTTGGAGGTTCTTTAAATATAATAATGAAACTATTTTTAGGGCAGGCATCATTTCACGAAACCCAGACATTGCGTTATCAGGTTCTATCTAAAGTTCTATCTATCTTTATCGGACATCCATTATATTCCTCCACATTCCTTGTGTCCATGTCCAGGCTGCTGTGGTGCAGGGCCTCTGTCCTTCCACAGGACTCATTGACTGAGCCCATTTACCAAACCCTCCAGTGAACGCAGCATCGATCTCCGTTGAGCCCATTTGCCAAACTCTCCAGTGAACGCAGCATCGATCTCCGTGGAAGGAAAAGAAGATTCCCGTGGCCCATCACCTTCAAAATCCTAGAAAAGCAATTTTCCATAAATAACTTCTCCTTGCATGGAACGCTGTGAACACACAGAGTCTTCAGGCAGTGATCAGTTTGCATCGTGTCAGATCAATATTAGAATCCGTGGAGTCAGAGGGGGACGGGGGGGGGGGGGGGGGTAAAAGTAAAAGGCTCATGTTTGAATCGATACCAGCAAAACTGGGCGAGGCGGTGATCTGTCTGACACTGGGAAACTGTCAGTACGTTCACTGGAGCTTCAAAACAGGCAACAGCTATGGAGGACGGAGAACACTAACGTCTGAAAAGTAGGGCTAGCGATCGATATAAATAAGAACGCAGGGTTAAAAGCTTAGCCGTCCAAGGCTAACCTGCGATCAATCCCCAAATACTGAGACTTTTTAAGTTCAGAAACTCGTGTCAAAGGGTATTTGTTAAGTCAGTAATGTCCAAAATGTGTTAGCTTTATGCTAATAAGGTTTACATCTAAGGCAAACATCCAAACTAACGACTAATATGCTCCAGATAATTCTCAGAAAAACCATCAGATACGTCGCATACCTGAAGAATATTGTATCATGTTGGGGAAAAACTTCCCATGAGCTAACTAACAGCTAACTAACAGCTAACTAACAGCTAACTAACAGCTAACTAACAGCTAACTAACAGCTAACTTGCTAATAGCTACCATTCCAGTTGTATACAGCCAGATTTTTTGCAACCCAGTGGTTCCCAAAGTGGGGGGTGGGACCTACCAAATAAGCTGTGGAGCTAATGCTTAATCCTGAACACAGTTTTTTTGTCAATTTTTTCATCGAACTTTGAACTGCCTAGCGGGACAGTTTTGGTCCAGGGCCATATGTTTGACACCGCGTTTCAAATTCAGTTTAGCAGAGTCTTAAAGACACAACTACGGATGTGTCGATTTATTTTTAGCAGGAACAACTGCGGGGAAAAGACAGGAATTGAACTTGTGACCTTCTCCCAGTAAGGCAAGAGCACAAACTACATTTCCATCATGTGGCCCACCGTTCAGCTTTCATAGGCTGATGACACTTTATCTCCAGGAGGAGACTGAAGTGACAGGTTCAGTGGAGACATGTCGTGATCACTTCCTGTCTGTGTCGCTCGCTGTCTCCCAGGTAACGGCTACATCGAGGGCAAGGAGCTGGAGAACTTCTTCAGGGAGCTGGAAGTTGCCCGGAGAGGAGCAGGAGTGGTAAGTCCAGGGGTGGGGAGTGGAGGGGGGGTTTGATAGTCCAGTGTGTTCAACATAGGGATAGAGACTCCTTTTGTTGACACTCCTGTAGTAAGGCTGGTGTTTAAAGGAACAGGCGTCAAGAGTAGGGATGTCCGATATTAACTTTTTCCCGATGTCTGTTATCTGTTATCTGTTATCTGCCCAAACACTTAATTTCCAAAGTGAGACAGACGGATTTAAGCTAACGAGGCTAAATAAGTAAAAGACCATAAGTCTAGACTTTTTTTTTTAGGTTTTTTTAAAGACGTCCTTAGTTGCAGTTTCGGCCCGAACGTTGTTTTCGATATATTGTTGATATAAAAAAAACCTACAAATTGTCTTATTCACTCGAAATGAAACTTTTTAACAACCACTAGAGCCCCCTACTGGTGGTTCGTGATTACTTTTGGTTTTGTTTCTTCTTTAAAATCAAGAAAAGTAAATCGATCGTGAGCGGACAGGTTGTGTTCGTATCGTCGTGACTCTTTTTTTTCTTCTCCAGGATCCTTCCAACCCCACATTCAGAGAAAAGATGAAGGAGTTCATGCAGAAGTTTGACAAGAACAAAGACGGACGAATTGAGATGTCAGAGGTAATTTGTTCCAACTTGAAACGTCGTTTTTGGACACAGTGTGATTTCACATTCTTGATGAGGAGTTTATTATCACGTTCATTTACTGTGATTGGTCTCACTCCGGCATAACGGCCACAAATGAGTGAAATCAACTCGGCTCTGGAATCTCACTCTGTCATTTTATGCGAATTTACTCTCATTTACTTTCAGGCCGACAGTAATTGCCCGTCTTCAAAGCAACTGCGAGGCTGGTGTTGTAATGTGTAGCTACAATCCATCATTAAAGTCAGTGGAGATCAGTCTCTGACTCTCCCCCCACCCCCCCCCCCCCCCGAAAGAAGAAAAGTTTTTCTGCCCTGAAAGGAGGGTGAGAAAAAGTTGCAGAAAGACTAGTGTAGAGCTGCAGGATTACAGTTCCGCCGCGGCGGTCAATCCTCCTATCACCTGCATCAATGCAGCCTTCATGGCCGTCTCCACGGAGCATCATTTTGGGATGTTGCTCTGCCTGGATCTTTACTTATTTTCCAGATTGAGTTCTGAAAGAGATGCGAGGAGAGAGAAAACTCCTGCAACATCAATAATCCAGCAGCATTCTGGGAAAAAAAAGAAGACTTTTAGCTCTAGTGATGGAGATGAAAATCCAATTTTAAGGTTTTGTCTGAGCGTCGACAAACATTTTTGTTTTCCCACAGTGTTTTCCCCGGCGTAGCCTCGTCTCCGAGGTTACGTCTCTGTTGTCGTCGTCTGATTTGCTCTTTTTGAAGTTTGGCAGCGCAGAACGTCTGCACCCGTTCAGTCCTAACGTTTCATCTCTCCACCGTCTTCCATTTTCTCATTTTGCTGTCATTTCTCTCTGCCTCCAGCTGGCCCAGATTCTCCCGACTGAAGAGAACTTCTTGCTGTGCTTCAGACAGTTTGTCAGCTCCAGCGCTGAGTTTATGGCGGTAAGTCTGTGTGTGTGAATGAACGGACCTGTGTGTGTGTGTTTGTTTTGTTGTTTCTTTACGGCGGCGGCGGCGGCGGCGGCGGCCCTCCCGCTCTCCCCCTAACTACCTGTCATCTGATGAGTTCTCTGCGGTACTTATTTTGGGACTTATTTTGGTGTGAAAGCGTCATGTTGGCTGTGAAGTGCCATTAGTGAAGACGGGCTGGTTGTAACGAACCGTTCATTAGAGTCAGGAGTCAGTCAGGCGTGCAGCGCTGACAGGTCGACTGCTCCCCTCTCCACACCAAGGTGTGTTTCCCTGCCTGTAGCTGAAAGTCTTCTAATTAATGAAAAAAAAAACAACAGTTTTCACGTCAGTGTTGGAGGCAGATGTCGACCAGGACAGGGGTTTCGAACACGGTCAAGTTCACCTCCGACCGTCTGAAGTTGCCACCGTGTGATGGGGTCTGGAACTGACTGTAAATGTCCAACCAGGCTACCGTAGATGGTCTAGTTCTCGTATCTGTAGCCATATCGCACATGTGTGTTTCAAGCGTTAGCTAACAGCATACAAGACACTTAAAATTAAAACCGGTTTTAACTGGAGGACTGCATAGTTGTAAGACACAATTATTAAATTATTTTTAAGCTCCCATGGGCCACACAAATGGTTTTAACTGGAAGACTGCATAGTTGTAAATCCATTACATAATAATAAATATTTCTGCAATTGAATATTATTTATTCAAATTACATATTGTTGATTTTTGTGAGCCACATTTGGCCCCCGGGCCTTGAGTTTGACACATGTCGCCTAGAATAACTCTTAGTTAGTATGTTAGAGTTGACTTTAGCCACTACTTCCTTACGTCATTGAGTGAAAACAATAATAAAAAGTTACGAAATTACAATATGGCAACAACAGAGTAATTAAGAAGACATAGCTAATCGCTAATAATGACTTTTCCCTCCGAAACTCATTTTTAATCTTAACAACAATCCGTCTAAACCTTTTTCTCGCCACATAAGATTATTCTCACAAATATACGTACGTTTTGTAGTAGAGTTGAGGCTGTATTCTTATATCATTTTATTTTTGTGTCCCCTGATACTGCGCGGTACTTAATTCTACTTTCTGAAGGCCAAAGTACAAAAATAAAAACCAATCCTGGATCTGTCCCAGAATGAAATGGGATCTCTGTGAGGTAATGCCTCACACTTCCACCGACTTTTATGGAAATTGGCAAAAAAAAAAAAAAAAAGCGTTTGTGAGTAATATGCGGAAAAAACAAGCGGCAGTAAAAACATAAAAGCCACGATGATGGAAGGTGGAGGCTGCAGAAATTAATGAAAATAAAAATCAACCGAAATCGAACATCAGCCTCAGAGCAGGCAAATCACTGAAGCTTAGCAGGACACGGCCACGAAAACAAGAACTTTTGTTTCCATTTGTATGTAAATACAAATGTAAAAAACAAACAAACAAAAAAAAAACCAAACGCTTGTTTAAAAAACTACTTTATATGAAAATTCAGCAGTGTAGCATAAACAGGGCTGGTGCTGCTGCCGAGGATGAATAATGAATGAAAGCCAGAGGAGGAAAAAGCTCTTTGCAAGAACGACAAGATTTGTTCAGAAAGGTGGAGAAGAAAGAAAAAAAAAACATCATTTATCATAGAAAAGATAAGAAAAGGACAGATTTCATGTTCGATCTGAAGCCGCTGAGAAGGACCGAGTCAATTAGAGACCGATTACATGTGGGGAAGGAAGGGGGCGCCCTGGTCTCCTGCAGCAAACAGAGAAGGAATAATGAAAGGAGAGACAGAGGATGGATGAAGGAGGAGGAGGAGGAGGAGGAGGTGAAGAGCGAAAGGGCAAACGAGAGAAAGCAGGAACAGAGAGGATGTAATTGAAATGTCGATGGGAAGTTGAGAGGCAGAGTTTGAGAAGCGAAAGGCAGAGAGGAGGATTAATCAGTCTTTGCTGAAGGATGTGTAGTGGAGGAGAAAGAAGAGAAGGAGGAGGAGGAGGGTGGAGGAGAGTGAGGAGGGTGGAGGGGATTTTAAAGGGGTTAGAATGAGGAAGCTGAAGCTTCTATTTTCAGAGTCATATATAATAGATCCAGTTCTGTAGCAGCGCAGCTCCTTTTTCTGTAGAGCCCAGAGGAGGAGGAGGAGAAAAAGGAGGAGGGTGGAGGAGGTTATTGTCCCTGAGCCTGCAGGAGATAAGGAGATCTTTTTTGGACTGGACAGCTGCTGGATTTAAACATTCATTACAACGACTGCTCTCTCTCCCTCTGCTCTGTCGCCCCCTGGCTGTGGGTCCATGGGATTCTACAGAAATGGTGGTTCGGTCCGTTATGTTACGGACACAGAAAAACAAACCCACTGTTGTCTCTCCTTCCTTTCAGGCCTGGAGGCGATATGACACAGACCGCAGCGGCTACATTGAAGCCAATGAACTGAAGGTACGTAGTGGACCTCAGGTTGAAGGGTACGAGGCTGAGTCAAAAAGTTCTCAGACAGATGCCATGATGAATTGCAAAGAGGAGGAAACACCACCGAAGAAGAGTTCAAAGTACAAGTGGTCTATAAATTCACCCTTTACTACAAAGAATATCCTGCCATTTTGGAATCCAGGACCAACAGAGCTTCATAACATCAGAGTTTCACGACATGAAGTAAAACAGCTTTAATGGAGGACACGTAGAGAAATCACTTTCATATTTCCATTAATATAGATCAGTGTTTCCCAAACGTTCTTTCTGGAGACCCATATTTTATAAGTCACAAACCTCCGTGACCCAAGTCAATAGACATTATTCGTAAAATCCTGGGAAACATGATGCTAGACGACCCCCCAAAAAATAATCGACCCATCTGAAGGTCGCGACCCAGTCTTTGGAAAACAATGATATAGAGTGCTTCAATTTGTCTGAGAACTTTTTGACTAAGCACAGCTCTCAGGGTCCACGGCATGCTCCTCGTCTTTACTAGAGAACATTCTAGACTTTAATTTTTTTCTTGTTATCATTTCCCTGTCTTATTTCTACTTTGCTCTTTTTGTGTTTTTGCTTTTTTTTTCTGCGTCTTTTTCCCTGTTCTTTTCTCGACCATCTTCACTCATGAACCGACAGAGCAGCAGTTCCAAAGAGTAGCAGAAAATCTTAAAAAAAGACAATCTGTCATTTATCATTTGAACCACTTTCTCTGTCTCTTCTTTTGGTGACGTCATCTCACTGAGCACACATTAAAAACAGGATCATTACGTTTTGTCTGTTTTTCACACCAACCATCCACGAGATTTACCAGATACATGTGTTGTTTTGAAAATGTCACATAAGGACTTTAACAATTATGGTAATTCATCTGGTGACCCAAAAAGATTCATCTGTGACCCATCTGTGGGTCCAGAGCCAGTCTGAGCCAACCACTGACATGAAGGAAAATGTTCTTCACTGGGGAGATGAGAGCGCTAACATGGTCAGTGACTGTGAACAGGCACAAACCAGGTTGTTATGGAATCGGATTTCTTCTGGATGAGCGGCTGCAGATGAGATTCTCAGCTGTGGTTCCCGTAAAGGAGCTTAGATGACGACTGAGTTTAGACCAGAGTCTGGAGCTGAGTCTAGACCAGGGTCTGGTCCAGAGTCTGGTCCAGAGTCTGTGTGGGCCTCGTTTTTATCGATCTCGTTTTTATCGATTGTCTATAGCTAACGTTTAGCTATTTCTTCACTCAGTCCTGGCCACTTTTAACGATGCTAACTTGTGTAAAACAGGAGGACTTAAATGTTAGCAAGTGGCCACTTTTTTTTTAACGACCCTAAAAACTAGCATAAAACAGGAGGACTTAAATGTTAGCAAAAACAAAACAAAAGAAGAAGTGAAATAGTTGAACGGTTAGCATAAACACAGGCTGCATCAAGAGTACCAAAGCTAGCAGCTAAAGGTTAGCCCTGTGTAAAAACACTTTATATTTGATTCACGAAACAGAAACTACGACCCGGTGACTAAGAGCGAAGGCGAGTGAAATTTTGTTTTGTGTGAGACAGGATCTTAATGAAAAGCCACTTCAGCTCTACAGTAAACTCTGACCACGTGACTCCTCTCCTTCTCTGACACTTCCTTTCCTCCTCTCCTTCCTCCTCACTCCTCTGTGTGTCTCCGTCCTCAGGGCTTTCTGTCAGACCTGCTGCAGAAGGCCAACAGACACTACGACGACCAGAAGCTGCAGGAGTACACACAGACCATCGTAAGAGCCCGCCGCCGCACACTCACCGCTGCCGGAGTTTAACTGTCAACAACAAATCACAGCTTTTTACGGTGTTTTCATTTTCATCCCATCACATAAAAACCCGGCAGCTCCTAAACCTCAACACCAGCCCTGAGACCAGACCTCATCTCCAGGAAGTCGTACTTAAAATACGTAAAATAACACCGCCGTAAACAACCGAGTCAGCGCAAGACCACGCTGCTGTAAAATAAGGAAAAAGTTTTCCACAACTTTAATTAATGCAGTATACAAGGAGACAGACCTCCATGGAACTGAGCGTGTACTTGAAGTACACTAGTACTTCACTAGTAGTGTAGTATCTATCTGGGAAAATAGTGGGGACATATTGTCCTCGTGGGGACAGTTTCCTGGTGAGAGGATATTCACATTTGTATGAGTTTAAGGTCTGGGGAAAGGTTGTAGGTTCACAACCTATGGCTCGCGGGTCACATACAGCTCTTCAACCCCCATGTTTCAGAATGGATTAAATTCAGTCTGACTTTTCCATCAAAAACATAAATCTGACAAATACATCCAGAATCATTACTCTGACACAGCAGCGCCCCCTGCTGCCACTGACCCATCTGTGTTAGTGTTTTAGCAGAAATCAATTTTTTCAGGCCAAGTTTATACGTTTATGTTACATTTAATTTGTAATTTAATCAGCTTGTTGGCAACAAAACAACATAGTGTCGCTGTCCTCTTTAACCTAATGAGACATTCACGCCAAAAGCGATAGAGGCGTAAAAAAATCTTGTAAAACCTGTGTCGCGTTCATGCATGATCATTTTTGAATCATTGCCTCATTTGCTTGTCATGTCCCCTAAAAAAAAATGACGTGTGGTGAAATTATTTTCCGCTAATTTTGGTGTGTGGTGAAATTATTTTCCGCTAATTTCTCATCCTGCTTCTCAATTTACGACTATCGCTTTTGATGTGAACGCCCCCATAATTCAGTAGTGACATATTTAGCAGCGGAACAGTTAGCTGAACCAATTTCCAAAATTTGGTACACGTGGTCTAACAGGAAACAACTGTAATGCTCTATAATTATGTGAGATGACAACGACGTTTAAAACATAACACAGTGATGGGTCAGAGAACACACTAAGGTGCTCACAAAACACCAAAACCTGTATGTGTGTGTGTGTGTGTGGACCTGGCTGATGGTGGCAGCATGTAGTAATCCGTGCAGCCGCTGCTGAGTGATGTTCGACCATCATTTCCTGCTGGTGGTGTGTTAACAGCCCAGATGTGCTAACATCTGCCTCCCCCTGGAGGCTGCAGCGTTGACCTGACCTGATTCACTCCAGCAACTTCCTGGACACAATCAGAGACAGACGTGGTCATTTTTCAATAATAAAATTCATCTTTTAATTCATTATTTAAATGAATAAACTTGGTTAAATAATTATATTATCAGAGAAGTCAGTGATCATTCTACTATCTTTAACAATTTATTGGAGTTCTTTTTAATTAATTAAACCCTAATTATTGCTCTTCGTTGCTTCAGAGTAACGTTATAATTAAAGTCATACATAAATGGAATCAGGACCAAAAAATATTTTATTGATAAAGTGAATGTTAATATACAAAAAAAAAGTTCAAATAAACAACTACATCACATGAGGAATCATCAGCAGGACAGCCGTGTTCAAAATCTGGTTTAGGGCCCTATTGGAGCACGTGGGCAGAATATTTATTGGGTGTTTCTATAAAATAAAATTGAGGTTATTTTACCTCATGTTGATTTATTGTGCAATTTTTTATTAGTTATCGAAACTTTAGCGAATTTATGTGGCAACATTTGTTCTCCTTGGCTAACGTTTTGCAATGTCTGGCATTTTTGGTTTAACTTCTATACAAATTTTAGCAAATTTATTTGGTGACTTTTGTTCTCCTTGGCTAACATTTAGCAATGTCTGGCATTTTTGGTTTAACTTATAATTTTTTTTTCTTTAGCTTTTTAGCAAATTCTGGCTTAGTTTTTTCAAAGTAATTTTCCAATGATAATACTAATATAATTTTACAAATCTTGACATCCTTCAAAAAAGTTCCACTAACTATGGCATATTTTTAATTGAACACGGTCATTTTTCAATAAACAATGAAAAGAAGGTTTTTTTTTTCTTTTAATTAATTTTATATTGTCACGCAACATGACAGACAAGCAACTCGCTCTGCGGTGCTTTCATTATTTATTTTTTTTCTGTCTCTGTTCTGCTGCCACTTTGTAGCTCAGGATGTTTGATCTGAACGGAGATGGGAAGCTGGGCCTGTCGGAGATGGCGAGGTAATGTGCAATTGTACTTCGTCTCCTCTGTTCGCAATATAAATGTTGAAGCGCGACGGCCGCTGATGGATTTGAATAATTTAGCAGCCGACTGCGTTTGCTAATGAAGTCTCTCTGTGTGCTTCAGGCTTCTCCCTGTTCAGGAGAACTTCTTACTCAAGTTCCAGGTACGGAACAAACACAGAACAGCTTGTTTGCACGGACAATTAATGTCGGCGTAATAACTGATACGCTGACGCCGGGCCTTAATTATTGATCATTCTTCAGAGGTGTGACTCAGAGCGAGCGGTTTGAAACGTCCCTCTTGTTTCCTAACAGGGCGTGAAGTTGACCAGTGAGCAGTTCAATGCCATCTTCACGTACTACGACAAGGTGGGTTTCATCACAGACCATGGCCTTTTACAGTATATACCATAATATTCTTTGGGCAGTACAGTGCGAGGATGGTCAGTGCTCTTGCCTTACAACAACAATGTCACCGGTTCAATCCCTTTGTCTTTCTGCCTGTATGAGGTTAACTGGTTACTGTTGATTGACCACAGGTGTGAACGTTGTTTGTCTCCATTATTGACATGATGTGTGATGGACTCTAGCAGGGGTCCTCAACTCCCGGTCCGGGATCAGCTGATATTATTTATGTATGTATATTAATTATGTAATATCTGTAAGAATCATTACCTCAACCACCAGGCCACCACTGCCCCGCTATATCGGTATCGGCTGATATTGGAATCAAATATCAATATCGACATATCGGATATTGGCGAAAAGTTAATATCGGGCATCCCTACTACTTTCAAAGACTTGGATTCAGACTCGTGGAACTTGACCATTAGACTTTCAGTCAGACTTGTCTTAAACTTTTTAACTTAAAATAATAATTCAAAGAAATCATCTTCCGACATAGGAGCCTGGTTCACGCATAGAAATTGAGCCTTTAAGGATACGACATTTGTCTTTACCACAGTCTCTTCTAGTCACCATCAATCAAAAACCCATAGACCACACAGCCATCTGGTTACAAATGTGAAGCCCTGGGAGTCAAATGGAAGTAGCTCTGCTTGGTTCGACTGTAGCTTCATATGAATGGAAGCTGATGACAAATGGAGATCGCTTCTCACTCGATTTATGACACCAATAAAACATTTCCTGCAGAGTTTATGGTGTGGATTGCCGGTTTCAGGTCTTGTTCGACAGAAGATAATGTCAATTTGGTAAATTATGGCCTCCTTCAAAAGGAAAATAGACAATAAAGCATAGCAGGAGACAGCAGCCAGTCAATCTCGCTCACTTGCGGAGGACAGGGTTGAAATGTTCAATCATAGATGAGTCACTGCAGTCCTTTCATGTCCACAAAGCCCCGCCGTTTCTGACCCTGATAATTGTGTTCCAGACGCGGCTGCAGCTGCAGCTACTGAGCTGAGACACGGTGGGCTCCGAGGGATCTCCAAACTTTAAAGGGCCCTGAAATTTTCCTTAAAAAAGTCTGCGGCGCAAGATGAGAGTCGAGCAGACTCCCTGACATCTGACGTCGTTTCTGTCGCTAAAGCGAAAAATAGAAACCTCGGTTGAGTCCAAATATCAGGAACACTTAAGTCCTGCCATATAAACAATGGAGAGTGTTCAGAATAAAGACTGGCAAGACACCGTGCTCTGAAGTCCTCTTGAATCCAGGCCGAGATGAACAGAACATGATTTTCCTCTCAGCTGCCAAACGGAACATTTCCAACAGTTGGGAATTACTTCCTGGCTCCAGATTCCGACTCATAACTCATTAATTAGCCGAGCAGTCAACTTTGCAGCTTTACATCTACTCTGCCCCCCCCACCCACTACTTTGTAGAGCACTGAATGGCAAGTCCTTTTTTAAACCCACGGCCACTGCATTCATCATGAGGGACACTGACCAAAGTTGTGACGTTTGGAGACTGAGGGGTAAAAAACCCAGAGACTTCTACTGGCAGAGACAAAAAAAACAACATTAATGTTAAAATTAAAGTTGAATTTTCTGGATATAAATAGTTCAATGTAGGATTTCGCATGGACTTTAATTCAAACAACAACCAGGTGGGGAAGTGGTAACTGCTCTTTCCTTACAAAAAGCAATATCAGCCAACCAATATTATCTGCCCACTATTAGCATAATTATATCTGTAAGAACTGTTATCGGTTTTAACGCCAATAATGAAAATCCAACAGTTTGGATTTTGTCAAAACGCAAATAATAAAAATCCAACAGTTTGGATTTTGTCAAATACACAGGAATCGCTTGTGGGCTCCCAAGATGTTTATCACAGTTTTGGGGGTAAACGGCTGCACGTATCAGTATCAGTTGATATCGGAATCGAAAATTGGATGATATTGTTATGACATGTATTTACATTATTTAATGTCTTTAATGTTCCGTCAGGATGGGAACGGCTACATCGATGAGCAGGAACTGGACGCTCTGCTACGAGACCTTTACCAGAAAAACAAGAAGGTGAGATGATTGAAAAACCTTCAAATCTGAATGATCCTGGTTTCACACTCGTTGACCTCTGCTGTGACCTCTCTAGGAGGAGGACCTGAAGAACCTGACGGGCTACAAGCAGAGCATCATGAGCCTCTCCGACGGTGGGAAGCTCTACCGCGGCGAGCTGGAGATCGTCCTCTGCAGGGAGCCAATCGCCTGACTCCGTCCTACATTCTCCCTCTCGCTCTTTCTCTCTCGTTGCATAACTTTGTTTATTCTGCCTGAGTCCGCTGTCCTGAAACCACGCCCACTTCCAGCTGCCTGGCAGTGTTTACCAGGTGCATGTGCCTGACACTCCCTGCCTGCCTGTCTTCCTTCCTCCCTTCTTTCCTTCCTTCCTTCCTTCCTCCATCATTTTTCCCCAAATCGACGCGCTTCAGTCCCCCATGGCCAGAATAAGTGATGAAACCAAAACAACACCTCTTCCCTAAAGTCCCCGTTTTCTGCAGCTCTACCTGAAATCCTAGACATTTGTCTCCTCAGCTCTTCCACACACGCTGCTCTGACCTCACCTCTGTCTCAGCCGTCCATGCTGTGCCTGACCAAAAGTCCAAACTCCACAGAGAAGACCTGTTGTTGACCTAATGGTCCCACGCCCCTGAACCTCCACCCTCAGCCTCATCGACGCGCTTCAGTCCCCCATGGCTTTGTCAACTTTGCTTTAGATTTAATATATGAAGGATAGTCTAACCAAACTACAGACAGCTCTATATACATTTATGGGATTTAAAGTTTGTGATGGAACTTATGTGTCTTTTTTTTCCACTCATTTTTAATGTTTGTGTTTGGCTGATACTGTCAAGTGGAAAAGATTAATAAAATGTCTTAAGATAAAAGAGTCTTGTGGAACTTCATGACTTTTTGTATTTTAAAGCATCACCTCCTTCACTCCTGTTTTGTTTTCAGTGCTGTGTCATCCTCGGCAGCTTTGACCTCAGGTCTCTCAGCTGCTGTCAGTGCATTAGCATAACAACCATTAACAAAATGTGCAGGTTGGACAAGAGCAGCACAGCGTCCTACATCCTGCAGATCAGTGAGACCCTTAGGAAACAAAAGGGTCAAACAAGTTAATGCAAGATGCCTGACAGGAACGAGTCAGTGCTGAAAACGAATGAGTAGCAATGGTCCCGCGAAGGCATCGCACAACATGGACCATATTAAAAGACCTGGCGTCAATTATTGGGACATAATAAAAGCAAAAGCTGTGCAAGAAGACAAAAGAAAAAGGTTATCTTCTACAGTGTCTGTGCTGCTTTTAGAAGGCCCTCGGCCCTCGCTCAACGATTGGTGGATTGGCTCTAACCCCCAGGATCTGGATATGGAAAAGTTTTTAAAAAATGACATTATCCTTACAGAAAATAGTTCTTTTTTTACTTCTTCTTTCCAGAGATGGAAGATTTGGATTTAACTGGAGTGGTGGAATTGGTCAGGAATAAATAAATGACAAACCACAAAGTATGAGATCATAACTCAGGGGGTAGCCTTTTTTATGGCAACACCTCTGCTCTGCAGAAAACATTTCATTTTGAAATTAGATATTATAAAAACCAATCCTTTAAAAAGATCTGGAATCGTTTCATCTTCCCTTGGAATCTTTCGCCTTTTCCTGTGCTGAGCTGTTCTTCCTAAGATGTTGAAACGGACAAGGAATTTCTACCAGAACTTCCCTAATTGAGTTGACATGCTTTTAAAGCAATCTGAATAATACAGCAGCCGGCGCACAAACTCCCATCGCAGCGAGGCGCTGGTGCAAAGCCATACACATTAATTAATCAGCAGCACTTAAATCTTTATATGTTATGCAACTGCACAAGCACAGCATATATCACCGAGGCGGAGCCAAGTAGACGGAGCAGTTCTGCTTCATGAGCTTTGTCCAGGACACGGTGGCCGCATGTACGGAAAACACAGGTAGGTCACAGATGAGGAATGTGCTAAACTGTGTCAAGAACACGGAAAAAAAATGATTTTTTAAAAGGCAAACTTTTGTTTGCAGTCCAAATGTAGACCGCGGGGCGCCAATTCAGGGTCACTGATGGGTAGTTTCAAAAATGTCATTGCAAACATTTGGAGTTTATATTGTATATTTACCAAATGAAAATGAATACAAACGCTGTATCTAAGAATGCAATATTAGCATAATTGTGTAATATCTGTAATAATTGTTATTGGTTTTTCCTTTGATAATGACCAAATGATGTGTGGCCAAAAAATAGTTTTGCGGAATAATAATCAGGGGATTGTATGGAGAATGCTGGTGCCAGCAACTGAACAGATAAATAAATAAATATTACTAGGCCTATATATATATTGGACAATTTTGAAAAAGTGTTTGGACAATATTGGCATATCGGATATCCCAACTGTATCTTAGCTAATCAATAATCGTACTACCGTCCAAATCACCATTACAGATTGATTGTTTCTCACTCAGTTATAAAAGCCATACATCATCCCTGTTAAAACTCTACCATCTGCTTTCTGATTCTTCTCTTCAAACAACCTGAGCTTTAATTACAGTTTGAGTTGGTGCGTATGCAGATGATTCAGCTGTTCTCGGTCCATCAAACATAGGGAGCTCTTTGAAACAACGCTCGGCGAAAGAAAGCGAGTGGATTTCTTACGAGTGCACATCATTATAAAAAATGAGCCACACGTAGATTTTCCAAAAGAGGTTCATCCAATTAAACATTTCTGCTGAGGAGGCAGCAGAGCAGAGATTGGACAGCTGTAGATACGTCCGTGTCCTCGCTCTGACAAAATCTCGTCCAAACACCTCAAGAAGAAAGGCAAATGTAATCCCTGTGTTTTTTGTCGGCCTCAGTTCTGCGCTAACGTCACTCAGGAAACATCTCTCCGGCTGCAGTTTTCTCACGGAAAACCTTCTGTGTCACAGTTGGGGGGGGTGAGGGTGAGTTAGAAGTATCACACAAGAGAGACAGAAGGATAATCTCCAGACCTTGAATGCAGCACCTCCTGGAGCACTGCACTCTGCAGCCATCTGGGATTTTACATTAAATATTAGTCACTTCAAACAGATGCAGGGTGAACTTTGTTCTACGGCTCTATATTTAGCTTGGCGTGAGGAGAGACGTGACAAACTTGAGGGAAAACACACATCCCAGTGAGATAACTCTTGTTTAATCCACGCACCAACGACACCTCAGCAATTTTAAAAACATATAAGCTGCTGTTTATCACAGAACTACATAACATTACACAGCAACAGCCGACAGCTTCACTTTTGGACAAACTTTTTGGATGGGTGCTTAAAATAGGTTTTGACGATTTATGAAGTTTTTTGAGATATTTAATTGTTATATATTTTTACAAGAATGGGTCTGGGTCTTGGAGGTGCGTGGGCCAATTTATTTTATATATATACATATATATTGTTTATTTACATATACGTCCTTGATAACAACTGCGTGTTCATAGGTCATGTACACAACACCTTCATGATACAGCCTGGGGGGGGAGCTCTACACACATCTGGGCATGTGCTCAGACCAACAGTAAATGTACAAATACACAAACACAGATTTGACACGAGTCCTAAATGTTAAATAGACATTAGTGTACTCTGTACTGCCTCCAGTGGAAGAATTGGATGTAGACAAAGAAGTAATTGGTAGAGAATTGGTGAAAATTACTTTTATTTTAAACGAGACAATGAAACACATGAGAAATGAATTATTAACTCAATATCCCAGTGTCTGGTAAAGTCAACGACTGTAGGTACTGTATCATGTGATATTAACATCATCATAATGCACATCATAATCAAAGAGACTCCCCTTTTGGAATTGAGTGGTATCATTTATTTAATATATTCAGGTCAAGCCACTTTGCATGCTTTTCATTTTCGCTTCAACAACAACTGAGGTCGAGCAGATTCAGCAGATTAAACGCATCACTTATTAAACACAACTTAAACACAGCAACATCACACGAGGACCAACATTCAGGATGGAACCATCGCCACGAGGCATTTCTGCATCTAAATATGGGAACCTATTGATTATTTCATAGTGCTTCCTTTACAGCACATTTCTACAGGATCCTCTTTCATATGTTCTTCCGGGATCACGGAAGTATTGGCCTGGAATTAACATTAACGCCCACTGGGACACGGCTCTGACACGACAGAGATCAGTACCAGTCTTCAAACGTTTTCCCAGGGCTTTTGTGATTTGATGTAGTTAGACAGAGGCACAAGGAGTTTAACCATCAACCAATATACTCATCAAATCCATATTTTGCCAAAGTCTGTGTAGGATATTGATATAATTCCAGCAGAAACATTTCCCAGGATGTTTACATACAGTGTGTAAACTTATCGCACTCTTACACCAAAACATAAACATAGAAAATTTGTTAAGTTAAACTGCTGTTGCTGCCTCTTTGCTAGGTCTAAATGTAGTACTTTGGTGTCAAAGATCCTCCATTCAGATCCCCTCAAAGGATGAAAACTTAAAATGTACCTGTGAGCAAAAAATGTTAAATATATCTGTGGGCTTTGGTACAAAAAATAAGCTTTTTAGACAATTGGGTTTTCACTAAGGGAGTGCTGTTTTACATCAGGCCAAACTTTGGTTTCCAGTGCCTGCAGTCAGTGCTTAATGTGTGCCAGTGTATTTCAAGAAAAACATGAACATCTCAAGTATCTCTTGAAACCAGTACCTTTGCTGTAAGTGTCTCTGCCTTCACTTTTAAGCTCCACTCTGTGCTGTAAGGATTAAAAAATAAACGTAACTCTTCACCAGCTTTACATTTGCACAGTCAGCGCAGGCTTTTATCTAAAGCAGAGTAAATATTTTTCAGCTCTGTTTGATCATCTAAGGCGTCGCTTGGACCCTGAGGCAGGTGTTTTAAAATATGCCAGTGAAATCTGGAGGACGTGGACTGTCACCGCACCACGTTGCTGTTTTATTTAGACACAGCATTGTGTACCTATCGAGGGAAACACAGTATATCTACTGTACAGCTACGGAAAGATGACATTTCCTACTGTGGCCTCTGACTTCTACAAAAACAGAACTAATCTCAATATTGACCATTTGAGTTGATGTCTAAATTACTTTAGATATTTGCAAGAAAAAAAAACTTTAAAAAATATAAGGTAAGTCTTCTAGTTTAGGGCTCAGACTTGTTGAAATGTACAGCCTTGTCCATCGTCTGAGGTCAGCAGGTCAGAGGCTGCTGTGGTTCTAAGATCGTCATTTACTACTATTTCTTGACTGGCCAAATGTCCAGGGTCTAACCTCGACCCCAACACCCACCCCTACTGACTGCAGGGAATGGCTCCAGCTCCATTACAACGATGGATAGATGGATAGAACACACTACCTTTCTCTTCATGCCTCCAACCTGTTTAACATTTTAAAACCAAATCAAACCTACACCTATGTACTCTTCTAATAGTAGTTTTTCTAACATATAATTGAGTCACATTGGCATGTTGATGAGTATTGCCCCGATGTTGAAAATCCCTTAACCACATCAGTAGTAATGTTTGTGTGTGTGTGTGTGTGTGTGTGTGCTGTAATAAGCAATCAACAGTTTGTCCAATTTCCTGTAGAGACAATACTGCAATAATGTGTATGCTGAGAAAAGCCATTTGACTGCCTCCAGCTTCAGACGCTGCAGCGCTGCACCACTCATTGTACAACGACCAACTCATCATTTGCACAGTGCACGCTGCGCCAACATAATGTGTCTGAAAAGGGAAGAGCGAAAGCCAAAATCCAAATGAGATGACCTGGAGGAGACACCCAGGCATATCTGCTGCTCCCAAGCACCGGGGGCTTTGAGAAAAACCTGGGCTCATGCAGGAAGCTGCCAGAGAAACCATCTGTGTGCTGACTGCATAAGCTCCATCAGCTGTGCTGTCAGCCTTATCTCTGCTCCGTCTCCATCTCAGCCTCAGCACATTTGCAAACTAACAGTGTGTACCAGGAAACAATGGACCACCTCATTCATTAAAGTCAAACCATCGGAGCACAAATACTGAATGGATGAGGAAAGCCGGCTCTGACAGGGCGATAATGACACATAATTATAAGTACATTCATCTCAATATTAAACCTGATTTACAAACATTAGACCTGCTCGACAAGGCTTGGAAAATCAGTTAAGATTTAAATTGAATTTGTTTTAAAATTTGAATAGTCACTGCACCAGTGTTTCCCAAACTATTAACTCACATATTTCACATATCCCTTATTTGTTATTCATTTACAGCACAACTCTATTTTAAAGTGTGCTTTCTTTAGGAATCGAACCCAGGACCCTCTGCTTGTAAGATCTTCTGTTATTTTATTTTATAATCTGACAAATATATACAATATAAATAAATAAATAACAATATTAATAATGAATCATTATATATATAAATAAGTTCTTCATTTACTGGTTAAATTCAAAATTCAATTTGACTCCATCACTAAAAGGTGGGACAATACTGCCATCTAGCGGCTCTTTCTTTTTCTCTATAGTTTCTTCCATGCCTTGCAGCATTTATTGTGTTAATTTTTTCCCTCAGTCAATCAAGAAACTACTTTACCTTTGCCTTTAACTACTTTACATTACTCTGAGCTTCAGACTCATAAGGAGCAAAAATAAATTTCCGAAACATTTCCTTATTCTTGAAAGGCCAGGACACAATGCTGTTACATTTGCTCTTTTCTTCCGCTGTCCTTGCTGTCAGCAGTCAGTCATGTTAAAACAAAAGGAGACCAGACTGCAGATACGGTGGTGTTGAAAAGCCTTCAGGACGCAGACGGCACAGAGTCACGTCAGCTGAGAATTATCTCTGTCATTTTACTAGGTCTGTACGCACAGCTGCTGCTTGGTTACTGCTCAGTGATAAAGCTGAGCTGACACAGACCTGGGAACTGACTTCTATATATATAACACAATTATATTGTGATTAATTATCATCACAATTTAATGTGATTAATCCATTTAAAAATGTTATTACTTCCGAGTTCTAAAAACCTATTTCAAGAATGTCAAAAGTCAGCGACCACTGAATTGCTTCTTAAATATTGCTATATGTGCTATTTTTTTATTCTACCTGTATTCCATGTATTGCCTACTTTTTGCTACATGACTGAAGTGGGGGTTTTAATTAAAACTCAAACCTGCCTCAGGTAGGGAGGAAGGCAGTGAAAATGTCAGGCCCGTAGATCCCTTTAAATGTCATGTCAGGCTGTGGTTACTGCACCTGCCACATATCAAACAAACACACAGTGATGTTTTGGCTCAACAGGAATTTAATCTCCTTGTTTTTTTCTGAATCCAGTCGTTGGAATAGCAAAGAAGCTTTGCGGTTAATGTGCCAAAGTAAAGGCCCAACCTGGGATGAGGACATGTGATGTCAAACACTATTACCATCTATCAAACCAGTTTGTCCTGAATAGCATCCAGTGAAGTCACATGCATCGTGCATGAAGGTGTGTGTGTGAAATGTGCAAAAGAGTGAGAAGATAACAGAGCAGATAAGGGCTGCTAATGTGTTGCTGCTGCTGCTGTGGACCAGGTCTCACTGCTTGGACTTTCTATCACCAGCAGAAACAGACGCAGGAGGAGGATGAGCTGAATTATCATTTACAGGTTAGTTTTATTATGTATTATTTCAACAGGGAACAGAAAGAAATATGTTCACCTTGTTTAAAACAGACTTTCCTGTTCCTTGGCAACACAAGTACTTCTTTTTATCCTGTGTATTCTTTAATTTCCTGAAGGGAAATCCATAGGGATTTCTATAAAAAAAAACATGACCAATTATTATTGATTGTTCAAAATGTCCTGAGTTGTGATGTCAGATATTAACTTTTTGCAGATGTCCAATATGCACATATTGTCCACACATTTAATTTCCGATACCGATATCAACTGATACCAATATAGTGGGGCAGTGGGGGCCTGGTGGTTAAAGAAGTGAAGTGCTGCCTGCTGACTAAAGTGATGGGTTAAACAATGGTCCTCACTATTTTCTGCCATGCTCCCCCATCCCCTAATGGGCCAGAACCTTACCTGTTGTTCATTCTTGCTTTTCCTCCTGGACCTGACAGGCTCTCAACGTTCTTCTTCTTCTTCTTCCAGTATTGCAGTTGTGTGAAAACAACCACATGATCGTCGTAATGGAATCCCACTCTCCATTAGAGCTTCTTTCAGCTCAGCTGAAGATACTGGTCTCTGATACAGTCAAATACACCCTCCTTGGCCTCTCTGTCAGCCTACTCTTGCTGGCTCTGGGGATCCTGTGCTGGCAGACCATTAGGTACTGCAAGCAAACCAAGAATAACAGAGGTACTCGTCAAACAAGAGGTGAGTGTTGAATTACTGTTGGTCAATGACATGTCTGACTAACAGTGTAATAAACAAATTAACTCCTGTCTGCTTCTGATTCCAGTAAACAGTCTGTTGTTGTACACAGATGAAAGGCCGTCAATGGCAGTGTTGTACTCCAGACCTCCACATACCAAGGTAAGCAAATTTTAAGATGGAAAATCCAGAAACTTTGAAAAGAAATTTTAGTTCAACCATTAAATTGACTATTTTAACTACTGATTCAGATTAAGGCCACTGAATAAGAGTATTTAAAAATATATCAATAACACACACTGTAGGCAAAACCTTCCCATTAGCACCCCAAGACTAAAGTAAAATTACCTTTTGAGGAATGATGATTTATTTGAATTAACAATGAAATACTGTGATTATGATTACTTATAATCACTATTGTGATTAATCCACAATTCTCCAGTGATTATTCTGATCAAATTCACTTTTTAAAATAGCTGTTTTTCTCTTTCAGTTGATAGTGATAAAGACGCCATTCACATAAAATATTATACATAATATATATAATAGTACGTGTAAAACCGTTAAATGGCAATACAACACAGGATTCAGATCTGTTGGTAACGCTCAAAGAAGAACCCAGGTTACGGATATGAGTAGAGTTAGCTTGACCTAGCCATGCAGAAAGCCCCTCAATAAAATGCTTCGTACCAGCACGTCGCTAAAATAAGCTACATGTGGCTCACCGCTAATATGCCGCCTTGAAGATAAGATCTAGAGTGACTTCACCATTTTGTTTATTCGGTTCAATTTATCGCACTGTTAACTTTTCTCATTTGCTTCTAAAGTGCTAGCGTGTTGCCCGAACAGACATACACACTGGGCGCTAGCGCGCCGACGTCGCAAAGCTAATTTCTTGTTGGTAAAGATGTGCACGAATTTACAGGATTATATTTCCGTAAAATAAACGTTCAAATGTTTACTTATCCCAACTTCAGGGCATAAAAGGAAAGTTACATTTTACTTGCTTGCAAACACCCAATACCATCATAAACAGAAATACAAACTTTGATTGTAGAAGAACATAGAGGACTGTGTGAACGTACATATTTTCAGGTGCTCGTGTTTTCTTCTGGCAAAAGCCGTTATGTACATAAACTACGATTAGCAGTTCAAACAAAGGAGGGTGGAAACTTTAAAGCTCAGAATAAAACTAGAAATGCTACAATTGATGAAAAACACTGGAGGAGGTGATTTATCAGGAGTTTTGTGTTTACATGTTCTCTAGGTGGAGGACATCTGCTTGGAGGGCCACAGGGTGAATCACTATCTATCTCCATCCTCAGACTCCAGTCAGACGGAGGGAGAAGTTGATGAGAAAGTCAGCATTAAAAAGGTAGCACATTCTTACATGTGTACATTTTTTATGTAATATCCACAATGTCTCAATATCAAGTAACATGAAGAAGTGACCTATTACGATCCACAGCTGAAACAGTTTCCAGTCTTCTAAAATTAAAGACACATTATAATAAGTTGTTTATCATATTTTTTACTTTTCACGTTTTGTGCAAAAAATTCTTTATTTTTGGTTTCACAAATATCCCTTTTAGTTAGTAAAAACAAGAAAACGTAGCACAGTTTCAAAACCAGTTTCACTCAGGTGTGTCATTCTTTATATACTCTTTTCCCAGCTGGAAGGCTCTCTGCGTTTCTCTCTCTACTATGACCAGATGCAGTCTCGTCTAGTGGTCACAATTTTGCAGGTAAAAAGACTTCAGGAACACACAGAGTCGTGCAGCCAGCAGTCATTTGTGAAAGTACGATTAATGAGAGCAGAGTCACACCGATTGAACCTGGAGGATAATTGGGACAAAGAGGTAAAAATGATTATTATGAAACCATTATATACTGTGTGGCTTTACTTTTATGTGGTATAAATAATTATGTCAATGACTTACTTGGTATACTCTTAGGAGAAAGGGAAGATTCTATGGACAGTTCTGCAGGAGTGGAAGACACAAATTATTAGGAGCGGCAGTAATCCTTTACTTGGAGATCAGTTCAGCTGTGCTCTGCAACAACAAGAAGACATGCTTCATCACACCAATCTGAGGATGGAGGTCGAGCATTGCATCCATTTATTGTTTACAATGTTTTTTATTTTATCAGCAAAAATATAAAACTGACTAAGGTTTCAAATTTACTTACAATCTTAAGAGTTGAGTAGTTGTTAGAGCAACAGAAAATTAATGTCTGGTCTAACTCAGTGATGTTTGTCTTAGGTGTGGGATTTTGACACATTTTCCAGGAACACAATATTGGGAGAGGTTAGGGTTCAGCTGGGGCAGTTAAAAATCTCTCAACCCTTGGAGCTACAGGAGGAGCTGCAGATACCACAGAAGGTTAGAATTGCAAATTACATTTTTCTTTTCTAAATCCTGATTATACATTGTTTGTCTATTTGATCAAATCAATCAAAAATGAGCATCTTTGATACAGCTTCAAAATGTTTCTATTGCTTGTTGTTTAATTCGCTCACTTTCCTGGCAGGACCTTGTTGGAGAGGTGTTGCTGTCACTGAAGTTTCTTCCCACTTCTCAGAGGTTGGAGGTTGGTCTGCTAAAGGTCAGAACTGTCCCTGCTGAGACTCATTCAGACACTGGTAAATCACACATATCTACACAACCAAAAATTAGGCCATCACAGATCAGATCGATGAAATATAGTTTGAAATCAAATTTGCTGTTCACAGCCTTGTACGCCAGAATCAGCATTCAGTGCAATCAGTACAGACTAAGGTATCAGAAAACCTCTGCTGTGTCCCGATGCCTGATGACAATCTTCAATGAGGTGTTTATTTTCTCCCTGCCTGAATTTCCTCTGGAACGGTGTAAAATTACAGTCTCTGTTTATGAGACTCGGAAAACAAACAAACACCTCATTGGACAGTTGACTGTCGGAAAGGAGAAAAGTTCAGAAGACAAGCACTGGAACTTGATGATGTGCTCAGTGCGCCAACCTGTTGCAAAGTGGCATGGCCTGATGATCTGAGCATCAGAGGCGACAGCACATCTGTTACATTTTTGCATGGATACCAAGAGTTTGTTGTTTATGTATCACCAAACATTGACCTTCACATCTCCACCAAACTTCAAGAAACTATTGTGCAATTTTAATGTTAACGTTATTGTGCAATTTTTGGGTAATAATTTTATTTCTAATGCAGATCTAAATAATAAAGTTATTTCATAATATCAAATAAAATATTAATATATTTAATTGAAAATAATATATCAACATTTTTCAACTTCTTTTTGAACTTCTTTTTTGAAGTATTAATGACTTTGAAGAACCAAAAGCAACCCTTAAAACATTATTTATTTGAGTTTCCACATACTTATTTTGGTGATGCTTTTATGACATTTCCTACTGTAGTTATCCCGGCTTCGGTTTTCATATACAGTATAATATCAAATTTTCTGTACCTTCCTTAATGTAAGTATTAGAAAATGGAGAACCTATATTAAGATACACTATTATGTGCGCATGCGTAAGAAGCTTATAACGAGCCGCGAACTCCGGTTCGATCCGGTTTTAAACGGATAAAATCCGAAGAACGCTTAACAATTAAAAAAAGCATTAGAAGTTTTTAAATTATCTTCCAAAAAGACAAAAAACAATGTTAAATGACAACATCTACAGTATTAAGAACGGTTTAAAAAAAAAAAACTATATATAGATGAAAAGCAAAGTTTTGGTAATTGCTACATTACCTAGCCATAAACTAATACCTAAATTAGTTGAATTGTGTAGCCGTTAAAGAAGTGTTTTAACTACAGACAAAGCTGTTATATTATTAAAACCATTTGAAGCAGAGCCAATTGTCGTATGAAGACGTCTCACAAGGTAAGCTGATAATATTCAGGTTTTGGGTTTTTTTTTTCTTCTTTTTTTAAGCATTCTTAATAGCATGTAGCCCCATGTTATAACCTGCGGGTGATGCAATTTAGGCATTTTAAAGCCCTGGCGCGTTAATATATCTCTTACAAGTCGGTACAAAATATTTTTCAGTAAAGTTAATTTTTCACTGCTGTATACTTTTTAATTTGAATATAAAAATTGCCCAGTGGCAAAAACATGTGAGCTCTGGTGTGTGGTCAGTTGTGTGTTCAATCTGTATAATATGTGTGGTCAGCAGCAAGTAGCTGTTCTTCTGAGCTTCAACAATGATTTGTTAAAAATGTGCAAAATATTGTGCTGTGTCACAATGACAAATAAGTTACTAAAAAATATTTCAAATGTGTACGTGAAACGTCTGCTTGCTTTCAAAAGTACTGTATTCGAGACACCCGCCTAGGACAGCAATTTATGAACGTATGATATAATCTAGAATTTTCGAATAATACGCTGAGTCGCAATCGCGGTCCCATCGTGTGAGCCGAGCTGCTTCGGCCTGTTCCGCTCTGCCTACAGCCATAGTCCAACCGTATTTAAATAAAGTTGCATACTGTAGGTAAGTGCATTAATGTAATTTTTTTCTTCTTCTTTCCTTTCTTTAGCTTGTGGCTTAGCTAGCTTTATCGCTAAACCATAAAAATGTAAAGACTTAATTAGTCGTGTCTGTGTAGGTCATTTAATCCAAAAATACTTACATCGAGGGTAACTGGACTTAGTTAATCATATTATCAAACAGCTAATATATTGTAGGTGCGCATAATGTATTAGAACTAGTATAGTAGTAGTAGTATACTTGAACCTAAAGATGCAGACCTCTTCTTGCTATCTTGCTACCATCAAGGATAACTTTAGAAACTGCGTTTATGCTTCTATTGTAATATTTATGGACGTATTATGTATTTTAAATGATATTATGTGATTTTAATGATTTTATTTAATTACCACGTTTTAGTATTGATATATGTATACTCGATCCTAACCGGGTTAATAGTCTAAAGCTAAATATTGCAAAAACATTTTTCATAAATAATAGTATAATATACTATAATAATATAGTACACTATAAATTATTTTAAAATGTATTAGCAGTACTTTCAATTTCTCTTCTTTTCTCTTGTTTTGGAACTGTTCAAGATGCTTTTAGATGTAAACGTTTACCAGTGGAAAACCAGTAGATGGCAGAAGCGTTACTTAAAACTTCAAATACCAGCTGTCTTTGAATTCTTAAGGAAACTGGTAAGTCTTCAAATCAAATGATGAGACTCGTAGTTCTAAGCAATTAATATTTAAATAAATTTCAAGATTTTTTACAGTTTGAATGCATATGTGAAGTTATAAAATTAAGTTCTATGTAAATGTTAATTAGACTAGAGGCCTTTGGGTTATGTGCCTTGAACATTTTGAGCCTCTTCATAAACACTGAGACTCATATGTGTTTACCCCCAGGGATTGATATTAAACAAGTTTAGATTTAAAATTGTAAATGTACAGCAAAGGAATATCATGGGATTTAGATCAAAATTTCCTTGCTTGTAATATTAACAAAATAGGAATAGCTTAGCGTGCATATAGACTAAGTCAACATTCTGGCAAATAATTAATTTCTTATGAGAAGAAAAGCAGTCTTAAAAAAAAGCACACAGACGTTAATTAATCGTCAAAGAAGTTTATTTTTACAACCATTTCCAATCATATTTTATGATTAGCATGTTTTACTCAGCTGCCTCTTTTCCCTGTAAAAAATAAGATGATGAATGGTTAGTAATATAACCAACACATTTTCAGCGGTAATCTACAATACTTGATTTTGGTGTGTAACATGCCTATGTTTTATTTACCTTGCCAGAGTCACGGCTCTTGGCTCTCAGCTTATTGACCTGGGACTCAGCAATGTCAGCACGCTCTTCAGCCTCTTCCAGTTCATGTTGGACCTTCCTGCACTTGGACAAATGAACATTGGCCTGCTCCTCCTGGAATACATAATTGTAAATTGTAAATATCCAAAAAAAGGCAAGTACAATTACAAGCTGTTATTATCTTCTCGTGAAGTTTAGCCTGCTCTGCTTACCGCTTCCTCAGACTGCCTCTTGTAGGCCTTCACCTTAAGCTGCAACTTGTCAACCAGATCCTGCAGCCTGGTAACATTCTTCTTGTCCTCTTCAGTCTTCATAAAAAAATGTGAGTGTAAAATATTTAAATGGCCTAAACTGAGGTCATTACTCAAATGCAATTTTGCTGCAGTGGTTTTTATATTTTTTTCTCTTGTACTACAATTTTAAAAGGATGATACCTGGTAGGTGAGCTCCTTCACCCTCCTCTCATATTTGCGAACACCCTTAACGGCATCTGTTCCACGTCTCTGCTCAGATTCAACCTCTGCTTCCAGCTCACGCACCTATACATCGTTGAAAAAGTGCAAATGTTAACATTATTTACTTTAGAAACATGTTGATGTTTCCATCACAACTATCTTACTCTCGATTCAAGTTTCTGGAGCTGCTTCTTGCCACCCTTCATGGCCAGGTTCTCAGCCTCATCCAGACGGTGCTGCAGGTCCTTAACAGCAACTTCCAGGTTCTTCTTCATCCTCTCCAGGTGAGCACTAGTGTCCTGTTCCTTCTTCAGCTCCTCAGCCATCATTGCAGCCTTGAAAATAAAACAAACAATGGAACTTGCAAAAATAACTCAAAGGTTACCAAGGGTACACTATTTAAAAAATAAAACATAACCCTACATCAGTAATAGCTTTCTTGGCCTTCTCTTCAGCATTTCTTGCTTCCTGAACAGTATCATCAACTTCGCTCTGGATCTGAACCAGGTCAGACTCAAGCTTCTTCTTGGTGTTCAGAAGGCTTGTGTTCTATGTGAAAAAAATAAGGACAAAAAACAAGATAAAACAATTATGAACAAAACATTAATCTAATATTTAACATTAATTTAGAACTCATGATTTAACTTATGAATTTTATTTTATAATTATTTTATCACCTGAGAATGCAAGAGGCCAACACGCTCACTGGCATCAACAAGCTCCTGTTCAGCAACTTTGCGACCCCTCTCAGTCTGCTCCAGAGCAACTCTGAGTTCATCAATTTCAGCTCCCATGAGACCATTTCTGCGCTCAACCATAGCAGCCTGTTCCTTAACGTCATCCTGTGCTCTGACAGCATCATCAAGGTGCAGCTGAGCATCCTTAAGCTGTGCCTGAACATTCCTGAGCTGCTTCTGTGCCTCAGAAGCCTGGCGATTGGCATGGCTGAGCTGAATCTCCATCTCATTCAGGTCTCCCTCCATCTTCTTCTTGACTCTCAGGGCATCATTTCTGCTTCTAACTTCAGAATCCAGTGTGCTCTGCATGGAGTCGATCACCCTCTGGCTGTTTCTCTTAATCTGCTCCATCTCCTCATCCTTTTCTGCCAGCTTCCTGTCAACCTCACCCTTGATCTGGTTGAGCTCCAACTGAACACGCAGGATCTTAGATTCTTCATGCTCCAGAGTTCCCTGAGGTTGTGAAAGATGAAAATGATCATCTTTGCTTCAAGGTAGTTAATAAAACACAAAACGAGACATTACAATGATATTTTTATGATTGGTACCTCAGCTTCCTCAAGAGCTGTCTGGACCTCAGACTTTTCAGTCTCCAGCTGCTTCTTGGACTTCTCCAGCTCATGGATGCTCTTGCCAGTTTCACCAATCTGTTCAGTCAGGTCTGAGATCTCCTCTGTAAAGTCAAATGTGTGCAAATTAATGCATGTAATCGTAAAATGTAGTTTTTCAATTTTTCAAACATTATTGTAATGGTTAAAAACTCGGTGACAACAGTAATATTTAGGTTAAAACTTACGCTGCAGGTTCTTGTTTTCACGCTTCATTGTCTCCAGCTGATCCAAGGCTTCCTCATAGGAGTTCTTCATCTTGAACAGCTCAGTGCCAAGAGTACGAGCCTCCTTCTGAGCTCCTTCAAGCTCAGCCTGACCCTCCTCATACTTCTGCTTCCACTCTGCCAACACCTACAACCAATTTTAGTTAGCTTTATATAGTTATGGTAAACAATATGAATACAATTATTATTTAATATAAAATAAAAGTATGACATAGAATACTGACTTTATCAAAGTTCCTCTGCTTCTTATCCAGGTTAGCAGCCAGTCCATTAGCCCTCTCAACATCAATCATGAGATCCTCCACTTCACTCTGGAGTCTCTGTTTGGTTTTCTCCAGAGAAGCACACTTGGAATTCACAGCCTCAATCTGCTCCTCAGCCTCTTGCAGACGCTGAGCCAGCTTTTTCCTTTAAAATATACAAATATGTCTCTTTATGAGTCCCTTGAAACTCCTACTTTTTTACAGTGTTGATGTTTAACATAATTATTCATCTTTCTCTATTGAAATGTTTGATAGCTACTCACTTGGCCTCCTCAAGCTCCTCAGTGCGCTGGATAGCATCAGTCTCATACTTAGTTCTCCACTGAGCCACCTCACTGTTGGCCTTGGACATACCACGCTGCAGCTCAGCCTTGGCCTCTTGCTCTTCCTCAAACTGCTCCCTCAGCAGATCACAGTCATGGCGGGCAGATTGCACAGCGTGGGCCAGAGCATTCTTAGCCTATAATATTAAGGTTTATTAAATAGTGAAGAAAAATTCTAATACAACATACATAGTCATAGTTGCTCTTTGTTTTACCTTAACCTCCTCTTCCATCTGTCTCTTGAGCTCCTCAAGCTGCTGTGTGTAAGCCTGTTTGCCTCTGCTTAGCTGAGAGACAAGGGCTTCCTTCTCCTCAATTTGACGGCCGAACTCACCTTGAAAAAATAATTTGAAATTGATGACTTGGCTCGTTTTGGTCATGTAGTGCAAATTTCTGTGGTTGTATTACAATTCAATTGTACCGTTTTCTGTCAGGAGACGTGCTTTATTTGCACCCAAGTCATTGATTTGACGAACATTTTCATCATTCTTGGTCTTCAGTTCACTAAGTTGGTCCTCAAGAGTACGGCACATCTTTTCAAGATTTCCCTTTAGTAAAATAACAGTTCAGTGTTAATTTTCGGTGGACTTACTATGTAATATTATAATATGGGACCTTAGTGAGAATACCTTTGCTTTGGCAACAGCCTCCATGTTGCTGGACAGGTCGTCAATCTCCATCTTGTATTCACTCTTTTCCTTTTCAAGCTTCTGCTTGACACGCTGGAGGTTGTCAATCTGTTCTCCCAGCTCAGCAACGCTGTCAGCCTGCTTCTTACGGAGAGCAGCAGCAGTGGCTTCATGCTGCAGAGTGGACTCCTCCAGGTCACGACGGAGTTTCTGGAACTCAGCCTCGCGCTTCTTGTTCATCTCAATCTGAGCAGCAGTGGCTCCACCGGCCTCCTCCAGTCTCTCACTGATTTCCTCAAGTTCTCTGGAGAGGTCAGCCCTCTGCTTCTCAACCTTGGCACGTGCAGCACGCTCTGCCTCAATCTCCTCTTCCAGTTCCTCAATACGGGCCTGTTTAAGGTGATTAAATAGCCTTTAATTTCCATTGTTTCCTCACATAGCACCCAAAACAGCCATAAAGAAGCACAAAGTCACCTGAAGCTCCTTGATCTTCTTCTGCAGCTGAGCACCCAATGACTGCTCATCCTCAATCTTGCTAAGGAGTTGACTGACTTCAAAGTCCTTCCTGTGAGAGTAACACAAAGTACAGATTTGAGTTGTACTTTTTCATTCTTCCATATTCATTTTTCCATAATTAGGTTTGGTTTCACATATTGTTTCTGTTATTGATCCGATTAAACATGTTAATAGTTTGACAACCATAAAAACATATTAGTTTACTTTTTAATTTTCTCCTCAGACTGCTGCTTGTCATTCTCAAGATCCATGATGGATTCCTGAGCCAGTTTCAGATCACCCTCAAGCTTTCTCTTGGCTCTCTCAAGGTCCATACGCAGTTTCTTCTCTTGTTCCAGAGAACCCTCCAGCTACAAATTAAGATAAGTTCATTATGAGTATGATGAAAAGATACATGTGGGAAATCTGAAGCATTTTTGGAAACTTACATCATCGACTTGCTGTTCCAGCTTGGTCTTAGACTTGGTCAGAGTGTTGACCTTGTCCTCCTCAGCCTGCAGGTCATCAAGTGTCTGCTGATGAGCCTCCTGAAGGGCTTTCTTCTCCTTGGTCAGTTTAGCAATGCTCTCATCCTGAGAGGCCATCTCCTCTGTCAGGTTCTTGACCTGTGTATTTAAGCAAAAAGCTGTTACCATCTATTCCTAAAAGTGTATTTGATGATATGTCGATATTAATATATGAAAACCTTGTTCTCAGTAGCGTGTTTCTCCTTCTCCACTTTAGCCAGGGTAAGCTCCAGATCATCAATATCCTTCTTCAGCTCTGAGCATTCGTCCTCCAGCTTTCTCTTCTTACCAGTGAGCTCAGCATTGATTTCTTCTTCATCCTCCAGCCTCTCAGTTGTTTCCTTGAGTTTGGCCTCCAGCTGAATCTTGCTCTTGATAAGTCCCTCACATCTTTCCTCAGCATCAGACAGATTCTCTGATTCCTGCGTTGGTAAATGAGGATCAGTGTCAATATTTGATAAACAACATTTAAGGTGATCAAACATGTTTTAGTAATATACATACAGATGCCACTTGCAACTGCAAGTCGTTCTTCTCCTGCAGGAGGGACACCATCTTCTCCTCCAGCTCCTTCTTCTTGGCCAGGGCAGTTGCCAAGTCGGTGGTCATCTTCTCATAGTTCTCCTTCATCTGAGCCAGCTCCTTCTCAGTTTCAGCACTCTTCAGCAGAGGCTTGATCTTGTAGTACACCTTCATCCATGGCCAGTGTTTGACATTCATGAATGAGCGGACATTGTACTGGATGGTGAAGATGGCTTCCCTGTGCACAAGACAATGTTGTTTAAGAAAAACTAAATCATCTGTACGCGACATAATTGTCTCTTCAAAATGCTGTTCTAAAATACCTTCTTTCCATCATCTTTACAAACTCCTTTCTCATGAGGTAAGCACGGCAAAGAGCCTGAGTCATGGTGACCAGAGATGCCAATTTTTCATCTCTCATCTCCTCAAGAGTACCGAGAAGACCGGCTTTGAAGAACACCTGAATAATAAATACAATTTATTAGCATTAAATATGAATATTGTATATATGGAGATATGCAGGTATTTTATAAGATTTGGCATTTTGAATGCCTAGACAGAAGAAACAAACTTGTAAAAAAGAAAGTGTATTCTACCTTTGTGTGTCCAAATCTGTACTGGTCGTGATCAACATCAATTGATCCAAGCAGCTTCTCTGAAGCCTTCTTGTTATCAATGAACTGGCCCTCAGGAATGACACTGGCATTCAGCACCTTGTATCTTGATGTGGGAGAAAACATTTTGTCACGTTTCTGTATTATATTTTTTGGGAAACACTGCCAAGTCTTTAAATCATAATGTGTGGCACCTCTGCTTGAAGTCACCATAGAGGATTCTGCTGGGGAAACCTTTTCTGCAGATTCTAATACCCTCCAGCACACCGTTACACCTGAGCTGATGGATGACCAGGAAGTTCTCCATCAGACCTGTAATAGAAACCACGTTTTACACTTGTTGCTCAAGCACACACAGGTCACGTAAACAATGGATGTTTGGCTTTGTACCTGGAGTTTTTGATTCGTTGGGAATCAGGCAACGCACAAAGTGAGGATGTGTGCTCCTCAAGTTAGTCATCAGCTTGCCCAAGTTCTCCTGCAGAGGCATAAGGAAGTAATTAATAGCTTTATTGTCAATTGCAAAACTACATTTATTTCTACTTTAAACTATAAATGAAAAGGTCAGTTTCTATCAGTTGATCATTCACAAACTTTAAACTTACCCTAAACTGTGAAGACACAGTCTGCATGGAACCACCCTTCTTCTTGCCTCCCTTCTTTCCACCACCGGTCTCTACAAATGTTTAAGGAGAAACATTTTGGGGATTAAGAATGATATTTACCTGTGGTGTTTGAGTTTTCTCTGTTACATGTTACATTGGACATTCTGTACGTAAATCCTAAACTGGTCTTACCCTCAACGACGGGAGGATAGATGAGAGCCAGCAGTTTAACTGAGGACTTCTGGTAGAGCTGCAGCACAGACTCGTTCAGTGGGTCCTTGTTCTTATCCAGCCATCCAGCAATGTTGTAATCCACAGTACCAGCGTAGTGGACCAGAGAGAAGTGAGCCTCAGCCTTGCCCTTTGCGGGTTTGGGCTTTTCAAATGCTTTGCATTTGCCAAGATGTTGATCATAGAGCTTGTTCTTGAAGGAAGTGTCAGTGGCCTTGGGGAACATGCACTCCTCTTCAAGGATGGAGAAGATGCCCATGGGCTTAATAGAAGATGGTGAACACAATTTAATATTAAAAATCATACATGTGAAGTTGAGCATACAAAATTACAAAACTTGGAAGTGAATACTTACCTTTTCAATCAGCTCAATGCAGGCAGCCAAGTCCATTCCAAAGTCAATGAAATCCCAGATAATACCCTCCTTCTTGTACTCCTCTTGTTCCAGGACGAACATGTGATGGTTGAAGAACTGCTGCAACTTCTCATTGGTGAAGTTGATGCACAGCTGCTCCAAGGTGTTGAACTGCAAAGGACGTAATTTTCAACTTATCTTACAAAAAACAGAGGAAACTCTCTTAGTTTCAACAATGGCCATTCAAATATAACTTACATCAAAGATTTCAAAGCCAGCAATGTCCAAGACAGTAGAACAGACAATAATAATCCTGGGTCATCACAATCGAACTCGTACTCTATGTAGTTCTTAAATTGATGAGCAGTAAAAACATAGGTTTACATCAAAGATTTCAAAGCCAGCAATGTCCAAGACACCAATATAGTGGTTTCTTTGCTGCTTGGTGTCCAACATCTGGTTGATACGGATGACCATCCACAAGAACATCTTCTCATAGATAGATTTGGCCAGAGCAGTCACTGCATTTGAAACCTAAATCCAAAGAAATTTATTTTTTTTATTTGCAATTTTTTGTTCACTATGTTTTTTTTAACTTTGACTTATTTTACTTTTTTGATGTATTTTGACAGTTGAGAGGAAACCCCTGATACTGATGATACTTTCAACAACAAAAAAAGATGTTTACCTGAGGCACAGTCTGTCCCTTGGTGACGTACTCATTTCCGACTTTCACTCTGGGATAGCACAGAGCCTTCAGCATGTCAGCAGAGTTCAGACCCAACAGGTAGGCAATCTTGTCAGCATCTAAAAATATTTGGTCACAAACATGTATTTAAAACAATATGTATGTTGCATTGTAAGCATTTAAAAGATAATAGTGTGTGCTTGAGCTTTACTATTGTTGGGCATTTGTATCACCAAATACGTACTCTCATTGCCATCAGGCTCAGCCTGCTCCTCACGCTGCTTTTGCTTGAACTTCATGTTACCATGGTGCATCACAGCACCAGTCAATTTGTAAATGCCCATCTTCTCTTCATTAGTGAAGCCCAAGATGTCAATAGCGTTCTGTATTACAAAACATTTTGAAGAAAATATTACTATTAAAAAACGCATCAATGAAAATCATGTAGAACTTTAATATATTTGTTACTAAGACAACTTACATCAGTGGCTTCCAGCTCAACTTTATCATCAATGCTGGCCACAGTGATCTGACCCATGCTGATCATGGGGAAGTCGTATGGGTTGGTTGTGATGAGTGCCATTTCTGATAAATTAAAAGTGATAACATTTTTCAATTATTTTTTATTTTAATTATCAAAAGGGGTTTGGGTTAGAATTCTCCACTGAATGCTCACCAATAAGCTCAGGCTTGTGGTTGGTCATCATCTGGTAGAAGATGTGGTAGCCTCTCTCATCAGGAAGCTGGAATGTCACTCTGGACTTCTCCAGCAGATCTGTATATATTTAGTATTTGTTAGATGTATTATTATTATCATAATTATTATTAGTTTTTTTTTTTCATTTACAACTTGTACAGTTTACATTTTTAACAAGTCACCTTTGATGTTCACTTACATGTCTCAATATCAGCACTAGCCAGTTTGCCAGTTGTGCCAAAATGGATTCTGATGAATTTACCCTATTCCGGAGAGATAATTGTTTCAGTCAGTCCCTCATAAGTATTACCCAAAACATTTTTTCTTGTTTTACCAAACTCTTACTCACAAAACGGGATGAGTTGTCATTCCTCACTGTTTTTGCGTTACCATAGGCCTCCAGCAGAGGGTTGGCAGCAATGATCTGATCTTCCAGTGACCCCTACGATTGAAATTTTAAGCATTAATTGCAGTTTTACATTTGTTGGCATAGCATATACACCATAAATTAGCAAGAATGGTATAGTAAAAGAAAATGGTATTTCACAAAATCTCATGGCTACCAAAATTCTTTTGAAACTTTCACTTTTGTGATTAAAAAATAATCAACAGCCACATTATGGCAACGTTGTAATTATACTGCTATTTACAATAGGAATAGCAACATAAAAAAACAAATTGAGATGGTACAAAAGGTGAAGCAGTTGCATAAATGTGCTGCTACATGTTTGCAATTATCTTGAAAAAAATTAAGTCATTCACATAGGCTAACATTGTATCATACCTGCATCTTTCCTGCAGTGTCCTTCTTCTTTTCTGGGTTGACTGAGATTGTGGCGAAGTACTGAATGACACGCTTGGTGTTCACAGTCTTTCCAGCACCAGATTCTCCACTGGGTATAAAGAGACATTAGAATTAAAATTAAAGAATTAGATCATGATATTTGATCATGATGAACAAATTAATCAATGTAAAACTTACGTGATCAAGACAGACTGGTTCTCCCTATCTGTAAATAGAAAATGTAATTTAGTTGAGTATGGTTTATTTCATAAATGTCTCGCATCTAAAAACCAAAAGAAATTTGGGACATACCAGTAAGCATGAACTGATAAGCGTTGTCAGAGACAGAGAAGATGTGGGGTGGAGCCTCCATACGCTTCTTGCCTCTGTAGGCACTTACAACTTCAGAATCGTACACTGGGAGCCACTTGTAGGGATTCACAGTAACGCAGAACAACCCAGAGTAGGTCTGAAAGGTTTCATAAAGGAAACACAGTTAACTCCTTGTCTATCTTCTTAATCTCTATACTTCCATTCTCTTTAGAGAAGTTGTCTTACGTAGATCATCCATGCGGCATAACGCTCTTTGAGGTTATACAGCACAGTGGCTTCATTGAGGTGGGTCATCATGGCCATGTCCTCAATTTTGTCGTACTTGGGAGGGTTCATAGGATGGACGTCATCTTCTTTAACTGTCCTCTCCTATAAAACAGAAAACAGTTCAACAAAAATCTAATCACATTTGAGTCATTGTTTAAATCTTCTTTATGTAACAAACCTCTTCAGTGTCCAGAAGTTTGACAGTGACTTTGCCACCATCTTTCTTGAGGATTGTTGACTTCAGGTACAGCTCTTTGACATCAGACACGTAGTAGGCCGTTTTGGCATCAAAGGGTTTGTTCTGAGCCTCAATTCTCTCCTTCTCTGGCTTACGGAGGTAAATGGAAGCTTTGCCGTAAACGGCCATCTCAGCGTCGGTACTCATGGTGGCAATTTACCTCTGAATCAACAAGAAGATATTAACTTTGTCTTTTTCACATAGTAAGCTTTATCTCTTCAAATCATACTGTGCAGGGAAGTTAATCTACTTATGCATCAATTGCTTTATATTGAAACAGTATACATTATATAACTTGGTACTAAATCTACTGCCATTAATATTAACCTGTTTTAGAAATGATGGTTTGGACATCAAAAAAAAAAAAAAATTAAATTTAAAGAGAAGTTCTCTTACCTGATGATCTTCTTGTTAACGTCTGTTATATTCCACAATCCTGATGAAAGTCAATTAGTTAATAACAAAGTTGTGAACTTCATGTTAAAATGTACAGAGTAAAGCAAATTGTAATCTTTTAACTCTGAATCTAAAAGACTATAGTAGTCAACAATATAGAAATGACTTAGAAAGCTCTGCACTGGTCAGGATACTCACTCAAGCGCAGGTCCTCACACACTGCTACCACACAATGCATGTCCACTTGCACCCCTTATATTGGACCGGAGTTGCTCACGCAGCACAAGTTAAATATGGGCGTTTGCCAAATAGGGTGGTGATAACATTTTGAGGGGACATAAACTGAATTATAGTCCTTCAGTACTTTCTCTATGCCCCCATGTTCTCACACCGTTTTATGTCTGTGAACATTTTTATTTTTTTATTATTATTATTAACATGTTTTTCCATGTAATTCAAATAAGTTTTGCTTTGTCAAACTGGTAGTAGTGTAGCTTATTATCTTTAAGTAAAAAAAAAAATCAGTAAACCCAAATTAGCACAAAAGCACCATTAAAAGTTTTATTTGACTAACAGTAATGCAACAGTCTAAAATCCTATAAGTTTTTCTGCTTATCATTTGTTGTTGTTACTGAATGTATTATCAATTTTCTTCAAAGAAAACATATCCATCAATAATACAGCCGTTCAAATGGGCTTAGATTTAAAACTGGGTTTTATGGGTGTAACTATAAACCCTATATTTATGGGCTTCCCTTCTATTTTCTGCATTTTTATGAGGGCAAGTTCAACTACAGCTGAGTTGGGCTATTTTAAAAGGCAGTCCACTTACAACAAAAAGTCAATGATAATGGCTGCTGTCATTTGCACATAATTTAGAATTACTGACTATTAACTACACAGTTTCATGTCAGTGTGATAGATTTATTCCAGTCATCAGAAATGAAACATTCAGTGAAATAGGGTAATGGCAATTTTTTAATCAGTCTACACTGTAATGATGTAATAACAGCATATATGTTTTAAAAAACTTAAAAGAACTCCATTATTTTCCTGCAACTTGAGACAGTCTTGCTCTCCATTGTTGCGCCATGCTTTGTCTATGAATACAAGTTAACAACAGCTGTTGTTGCCTTCTAACAGATGGTCATTTTAGCTGTTGGGGGTGGAGTGAGACAAGGTGGGCTCGTTAAAATTATTGTTTTCAAAACAATTGATTTATATAAATAAATATATTTCTGTATTTTCTAATTGAAGAAATTCTACTTAAAAATGAGAATTTCTAAAATCAAGGCAGATTTACCCTTCACATTAAATTTACCTAAAATAAGATAGCAGATGTCTCCAGAACTAGACCTATTTTAACTAAGAATTTATTTTACTCTGTCTTAAACAGTATAATGAAACAAGTCTAACCTTCTCATGCTCTCACTCACATTCCTTGCTGAGTTAGTTATTAATTGATAGTAAATAATTTACAATTACAATTTCCTGAATAAAAAACTATGCAAAATCATAGAAAGACGATGCAAATGCCATGGGAGTAGTCAAACTGCCATTTACACCAAGGACCTTTCCACTGTGAGGCTGGAGTGCTATTTGGTATTTAGTTCCCATAAATCATCATAATGATTCTTGTGGCTTCATGTTTATTTTTTACTCCTTCTCAAACGCATGTTGCTTATGTTACATATGAGGGGGGGCAAACAGCTAAGTCTTTTCAATCATTGTCACATTTAAATTTCAACTTTTTTTTAACAGTAAATATCTTTATCCTATAAAAGATTCTTTAATCTAAACATTTAAATTATTGTATGTTTTAAGTTTTTTTTATTTAAGTCTGATACAATTGAATGGCATTAAAAATATCGCCAGTAAAAGCGTGCAACTTATACCACAATACTCTTTAAATTGAAGAAAGTTTTTTTTTTTAATTGTCATTGTAGTTTATTATTCATAATAACTACATATAAGTAGTAGTAAAGTCACATCCCAGATGTGAGTTAAGCAAGACAACGACTATGGTCTAGTTATGCTTTATTTTTAACAGTTTAACACATTGTTTATTACAATATTACAAATTTGATGCTTTGTTGACATTTGTGTGTACTGTACAAGTTCAATGTGATGTATTTTTGTCCAAACAAGTCAAGGACTGGAATGTGTCTTGAAGCAAGACACCCACTCGCAGTTGCTTATAAAACCCTAGCCCAAGGGGGAGGACTCAAAGTTTTGTAGATCCTAAGCCTTGAAGTCTATTAAAACACTAAATGTGTTAGAAATTGTCATTGTGTAAGTATGTCTTTTGCTCTTGCTAGTTCAGGAGGTATTTTTTAGAGGTCTTTAATCTCATTCGCCAAATGTGGCATCAAGCATAGATTGTAAACCTCAATTAATAATTAGCTATTTATGGTATGAAGGAAGTAGGTCTTTTTAACCCAGCCAAAACACACAAAAATACACAGAAACAAAAGTAGGATCAAAAAAACTTTATTGTACAGTGTATTTCACATCATATTTTATGATATGAAACAACCATTCAAAGGGCGATGGTTATTCAGCCACATCTTTTGCCTGGTAAAGAAAAAAAATATTATTAAAATATTTTCAAATCAACAAAATATATACTTTTATATCTTTGTCATCGTTTACATTCATACCTTGCCAGAGTCACGGCTTTTGGCTCTCATCTTGTTGACCTGGGACTCAGCGATGTCAGCGCGCTCCTCAGCCTCTTCCAGCTCATGCTGGATCTTTCTGCACTTGGACAGGTGAACGTTGGCCTGCTCCTCCTAGGATACAGATAATATGGTTTATGGCTGATTCAAGACTAAATGTAGTCTACAAATATGGAAGTTCTGTTTTTAAAGAATCACTTTTGTCATATTTAAAATAAAGATATTCTTACCGCTTCCTCAGACTGCCTCTTGTAGGCCTTCACCTTGAGCTGCAGCTTGTCAACCAGATCCTGCAGCCTGGTAACATTCTTCTTGTCCTCTTCGGTCTAAAGTAGAAAATAGATAATTTTGTATGTTTCTTTATTTTAGAGTGAACTATTATATAAAAATAATTTAATCTATTAGTGCCAAGGTAACCATACCTGGTAGGTGAGCTCCTTCACCCTCCTCTCATATTTGCGAACACCCTTAACAGCATCTGTTCCACGTCTCTGCTCAGATTCAACCTCTGCTTCCAGCTCACGCACCTATACATCGTTGAAAAAGTGCAAATGTTAACATTATTTACTTTAGAAACATGTTGATGTTTCCATCACAACTATCTTACTCTCGATTCAAGTTTCTGGAGCTGCTTCTTGCCACCCTTCATGGCCAGGTTCTCAGCCTCATCCAGACGGTGCTGCAGGTCCTTAACAGCAACTTCCAGGTTCTTCTTCATCCTCTCCAGGTGAGCACTAGTGTCCTGTTCCTTCTTCAGCTCCTCAGCCATCATTGCAGCCTTGAAAATAAAACAAATAATGGAACTTGCAAAAATAACTCAAAGGTTACCAAGGGTACACTATTTAAAAAATAAAACAAAACCCTACATCAGTGATAGCCTTCTTGGCCTTCTCTTCAGCATTTCTTGCTTCCTGAACAGTATCATCAACTTCGCTCTGGATCTGAACCAGGTCAGACTCAAGCTTCTTCTTGGTGTTCAGAAGGCTTGTGTTCTATGTGAAAAAAATAAGGACAAAAAACAAGATAAAACAATTATGAACAAAACATTAATCTAATATTTAACATTAATTTAGAACTCATGATTTAACTTATGAATTTTATTTTATAATTATTTTATCACCTGAGAATGCAAGAGGCCAACACGCTCACTGGCATCAACAAGCTCCTGTTCAGCAACTTTGCGACCCCTCTCAGTCTGCTCCAGAGCAACTCTGAGTTCATCAATTTCAGCTCCCATGAGACCATTTCTGCGCTCAACCATAGCAGCCTGTTCTTTGAGGTCCTCCTGTGCTCTGACAGCATCATCAAGGTGCAGCTGAGCATCCTTAAGCTGTGCCTGAACATTCCTGAGCTGCTTCTGTGCCTCAGCAGCCTGGCGATTGGCATGGCTGAGCTGAATCTCCATCTCATTCAGGTCTCCCTCCATCTTCTTCTTGACTCTCAGGGCATCATTTCTGCTTCTAACTTCAGAATCCAGTGTGCTCTGCATGGAGTCGATCACCCTCTGGCTGTTTCTCTTAATCTGCTCCATCTCCTCATCCTTTTCTGCCAGCTTCCTGTCAACCTCACCCTTGATCTGGTTGAGCTCCAACTGAACACGCAGGATCTTAGATTCTTCGTGCTCCAGAGTTCCCTGAGGTTTTGAAATATGAAAATGATCATCTTTGCTTCAATGTAGTTAATAAAACACAAAACAAAACATTACATTGATATTTTTATGATTGGAAAAGTACCTCAGCTTCCTCAAGAGCTGTCTGGACCTCAGACTTTTCAGTCTCCAGCTGCTTCTTGGACTTCTCCAGCTCATGGATGCTCTTGCCAGTCTCACCAATCTGTTCAGTCAGGTCTGAGATCTCCTCTGTAAAGTCAAATGTGTGATTAATCACCAAGCATTTAAACAAGATAAAGTACCTTTGCATTGGTTAACAAATATATCTTGCACTCAATCTGGTTTGATAAACAAACAATCAGATGATAACTTACGCTGCAGGTTCTTGTTTTCACGCTTCATTGTCTCCAGCTGATCCAAGGCTTCCTCATAGGAGTTCTTCATCTTGAACAGCTCTGTGCCAAGAGAACGAGCCTCCTTCTGAGCTCCTTCAAGCTCGGCCTGACCCTCCTCATACTTCTGCTTCCACTCTGCCAACACCTACAATGAATTTAAATAGTTAGCTTTAAACACTATGTAAACAATATGAATGAAATATGTAATATGAATGAAATAAAATAAAAGTATGACATAGAATACTGACTTTATCAAAGTTCCTCTGCTTCTTATCCAGGTTAGCAGCCAGTCCATTAGCCCTCTCAACATCAATCATGAGATCCTCCACTTCACTCTGGAGTCTCTGTTTGGTTTTCTCCAGAGAAGCACACTTGGAATTCACAGCCTCAATCTGCTCCTCAGCCTCTTGCAGACGCTGAGCCAGCTTTTTCCTTTAAAATATACAAATATGTCTCTTTATGAGTCCCTTGAAACTCCTACTTTTTTACAGTGTTGATGTTTAACATAATTATTCATCTTTCTCTATTGAAATGTTTGATAGCTACTCACTTGGCCTCCTCAAGCTCCTCAGTGCGCTGGATAGCATCAGTCTCATACTTAGTTCTCCACTGAGCCACCTCACTGTTGGCCTTGGACATACCACGCTGCAGCTCAGCCTTGGCCTCTTGCTCTTCCTCAAACTGCTCCCTCAGCAGATCACAGTCATGGCGGGCAGATTGCACAGCGTGGGCCAGAGCATTCTTAGCCTATAATATTAAGGTTTATTAAATAGTGAAGAAAAATTCTAATACAACATACATAGTCATAGTTGCTCTTTGTTTTACCTTAACCTCCTCTTCCATCTGTCTCTTGAGCTCCTCAAGCTGCTGTGTGTAAGCCTGTTTGCCTCTGCTTAGCTGAGAGACAAGGGCTTCCTTCTCCTCAATTTGACGGCCGAACTCACCTTGAAAAAATAATTTGAAATTGATGACTTGGCTCGTTTTGGTCATGTAGTGCAAATTTCTGTGGTTGTATTACAATTCAATTGTACCGTTTTCTGTCAGGAGACGTGCTTTATTTGCACCCAAGTCATTGATTTGACGAACATTTTCATCATTCTTGGTCTTCAGTTCACTAAGTTGGTCCTCAAGAGTACGGCACATCTTTTCAAGATTTCCCTTTAGTAAAATAACAGTTCAGTGTTAATTTTCGGTGGACTTACTATGTAATATTATAATATGGGACCTTAGTGAGAATACCTTTGCTTTGGCAACAGCCTCCATGTTGCTGGACAGGTCGTCAATCTCCATCTTGTATTCACTCTTTTCCTTTTCAAGCTTCTGCTTGACACGCTGGAGGTTGTCAATCTGTTCTCCCAGCTCAGCAACGCTGTCAGCCTGCTTCTTACGGAGAGCAGCAGCAGTGGCTTCATGCTGCAGAGTGGACTCCTCCAGGTCACGACGGAGTTTCTGGAACTCAGCCTCGCGCTTCTTGTTCATCTCAATCTGAGCAGCAGTGGCTCCACCGGCCTCCTCCAGTCTCTCACTGATTTCCTCAAGTTCTCTGGAGAGGTCAGCCCTCTGCTTCTCAACCTTGGCACGTGCAGCACGCTCTGCCTCAATCTCCTCTTCCAGTTCCTCAATACGGGCCTGTTTAAGGTGATTAAATAGCCTTTAATTTCCATTGTTTCCTCACATAGCACCCAAAACAGCCATAAAGAAGCACAAAGTCACCTGAAGCTCCTTGATCTTCTTCTGCAGCTGAGCACCCAATGACTGCTCATCCTCAATCTTGCTAAGGAGTTGACTGACTTCAAAGTCCTTCCTGTGAGAGTAACACAAAGTACAGATTTGAGTTGTACTTTTTCATTCTTCCATATTCATTTTTCCATAATTAGGTTTGGTTTCACATATTGTTTCTGTTATTGATCCGATTAAACATGTTAATAGTTTGACAACCATAAAAACATATTAGTTTACTTTTTAATTTTCTCCTCAGACTGCTGCTTGTCATTCTCAAGATCCATGATGGATTCCTGAGCCAGTTTCAGATCACCCTCAAGCTTTCTCTTGGCTCTCTCAAGGTCCATACGCAGTTTCTTCTCTTGTTCCAGAGAACCCTCCAGCTACAAATTAAGATAAGTTCATTATGAGTATGATGAAAAGATACATGTGGGAAATCTGAAGCATTTTTGGAAACTTACATCATCGACTTGCTGTTCCAGCTTGGTCTTAGACTTGGTCAGAGTGTTGACCTTGTCCTCCTCAGCCTGCAGGTCATCAAGTGTCTGCTGATGAGCCTCCTGAAGGGCTTTCTTCTCCTTGGTCAGTTTAGCAATGCTCTCATCCTGAGAGGCCATCTCCTCTGTCAGGTTCTTGACCTGTGTATTTAAGCAAAAAGCTGTTACCATCTATTCCTAAAAGTGTATTTGATGATATGTCGATATTAATATATGAAAACCTTGTTCTCAGTAGCGTGTTTCTCCTTCTCCACTTTAGCCAGGGTAAGCTCCAGATCATCAATATCCTTCTTCAGCTCTGAGCATTCGTCCTCCAGCTTTCTCTTCTTACCAGTGAGCTCAGCATTGATTTCTTCTTCATCCTCCAGCCTCTCAGTTGTTTCCTTGAGTTTGGCCTCCAGCTGAATCTTGCTCTTGATAAGTCCCTCACATCTTTCCTCAGCATCAGACAGATTCTCTGATTCCTGCGTTGGTAAATGAGGATCAGTGTCAATATTTGATAAACAACATTTAAGGTGATCAAACATGTTTTAGTAATATACATACAGATGCCACTTGCAACTGCAAGTCGTTCTTCTCCTGCAGGAGGGACACCATCTTCTCCTCCAGCTCCTTCTTCTTGGCCAGGGCAGTTGCCAAGTCGGTGGTCATCTTCTCATAGTTCTCCTTCATCTGAGACAGCTCCTTCTCAGTTTCAGCACTCTTCAGCAGAGGCTTGATCTTGTAGTAAACCTTCATCCATGGCCAGTGTTTGACATTCATGAATGAGCGGACATTGTACTGGATGGTGAAGATGGTCTCTCTGTGCACAAGAAAATATTTGTTCAAGAAACTTTTAATCATTTGCATGCAAAGTGATAGTGTCCTGAAAATGCTGTTCTAAAATACCTTCTTTCCATCATCTTTACAAACTCCTTTCTCATGACGTAACCACGGCAAAGAGCCTGAGTCATGGTGACCAGAGATGCCAATTTTTCATCTCTCATCTCCTCAAGAGTACCGAGCAGACCGGCTTTGAAGAACACCTGAATAATAAATACAATTTATAAACATAATTTAGAAATGTCGTACATATGTAGTAAGGCAGATATTCAATATTTTAAGCTCTGCCTAGACAGAAGAAACAAACTTGTAAAAAAGAAAGTGTATTCTACCTTTGTGTGTCCAAATCTGTACTGGTCGTGATCAACATCAATTGATCCAAGCAGCTTCTCTGCAGCCTTCTTGTTATCAATGAACTGGCCCTCAGGAATGACACTGGCATTCAGCACCTTGTATCTTGATGTGGGAGAAACATTTTGTCACGTTTCTGTATTATATTTTTTGGGAAACACTGCCAAGTCTTTAAATCATAATATGTGGCACCTCTGCTTGAAGTCACCATAGAGGATTCTGCTGGGGAAACCTTTTCTGCAGATTCTAATACCCTCCAGCACACCGTTACACCTGAGCTGATGGATGACCAGGAAGTTCTCCATCAGACCTGTAATAGAAACCACGTTTTACACTTGTTGCTCAAGCACACACAGGTCACGTAAACAATGGATGTTTGGCTTTGTACCTGGAGTTTTTGATTCGTTGGGAATCAGGCAACGCACAAAGTGAGGATGTGTGCTCCTCAAGTTAGTCATCAGCTTGCCCAAGTTCTCCTGTAGAGGCATAAGGAAGTAATTAATAGCTTTATTGTCAATTGCAAAACTACATTTATTCCTACTTTAAACTATAAATGAAAAGGTCAGTTTCTATCAGTTGATCATTCACAAACTTACCCTAAACTGTGAAGACACAGTCTGCATGGAACCACCCTTCTTCTTGCCTCCCTTCTTTCCACCACCGGTCTCTACAAATGTTTAAGGAGAAACATTTTGGGGATTAAGAATGATATTTACCTGTGGTGTTTGAGTTTTCTCTGTTACATGTTACATTGGACATTCTGTACGTAAATCCTAAACTGGTCTTACCCTCAACGACGGGAGGATAGATGAGAGCCAGCAGTTTAACTGAGGACTTCTGGTAGAGCTGCAGCACAGACTCGTTCAGTGGGTCCTTGTTCTTATCCAGCCATCCAGCAATGTTGTAATCCACAGTACCAGCGTAGTGGACCAGAGAGAAGTGAGCCTCAGCCTTGCCCTTTGCGGGTTTGGGCTTCTCAAATGCTTTGCATTTGCCAAGATGTTGATCATAGAGCTTGTTCTTGAAGGAAGTGTCAGTGGCCTTGGGGAACATGCACTCCTCTTCAAGGATGGAGAAGATGCCCATGGGCTTAATAGAAGATGGTGAACACAATTTAATATTAAAAATCATACATGTGAAGTTGAGCATACAAAATTACAAAACTTGGAAGTGAATACTTACCTTTTCAATCAGCTCAATGCAGGCAGCCAAGTCCATTCCGAAGTCAATGAACTCCCAGATAATACCCTCCTTCTTGTACTCCTCCTGCTCCAGGACGAACATGTGGTGGTTGAAGAACTGCTGCAACTTCTCATTGGTGAAGTTGATGCACAGCTGCTCCAAGGTGTTGAACTAGTAGAACAGACAATAATAATCCTGGGTCATCACAATCGAACTCGTACTCTATGTAGTTCTTTAATTGTTGAGCAGTAAAAACATAGGTTTACATCAAAGATTTCAAAGCCAGCAATGTCCAAGACACCAATGAAGTAGTTTCTTTGCTGCTTGGTGTCCAACATCTGGTTGATACGGATGACCATCCACAAGAACATCTTCTCATAGATAGATTTGGCCAGAGCAGTCACTGCATTTGAAACCTAAATGAATAGAAAATAAAAAAATGTTTTTGTTCGAGATATTGTGTTTGATTTAATTTGTAATGCTTAACATATCACTTTGTAAGGACTATTTATAAGTATTGTTGCATTACTCAAAAGTATACAACTTTACCTGAGGCACAGTCTGTCCCTTGGTGACGTACTCATTTCCGACTTTCACTCTGGGATAGCACAGAGCCTTCAGCATGTCAGCAGAGTTCAGACCCAACAGGTAGGCAATCTTGTCAGCATCTAAAAAATATTTGGTCACAAACATGTATTTAAAACAATATGTATGTTGCATTGTAAGCATTTAAAAGATAATAGTGTGTGCTTGAGCTTTACTATTGTTGGGCATTTGTATCACCAAATACGTACTCTCATTGCCATCAGGCTCAGCCTGCTCCTCACGCTGCTTTTGCTTGAACTTCATGTTACCATGGTGCATCACAGCACCAGTCAATTTGTAAATGCCCATCTTCTCTTCATTAGTGAAGCCCAAGATGTCAATAGCGTTCTGTATTACAAAACATTTTGAAGAAAATATTACTATTAAAAAACGCATCAATGAAAATCATGTAGAACTTTAATATATTTGTTACTAAGACAACTTACATCAGTGGCTTCCAGCTCAACTTTATCATCAATGCTGGCCACAGTGATCTGACCCATGCTGATCATGGGGAAGTCGTATGGGTTGGTTGTGATGAGTGCCATTTCTGATAAATTAAAAGTGATAACATTTTTCAATTATTTTTTATTTTAATTATCAAAAGGGGTTTGGGTTAGAATTCTCCACTGAATGCTCACCAATAAGCTCAGGCTTGTGGTTGGTCATCATCTGGTAGAAGATGTGGTAGCCTCTCTCATCAGGAAGCTGGAATGTCACTCTGGACTTCTCCAGCAGATCTGTATATATTTAGTATTTGTTAGATGTATTATTATTATCATAATTATTATTAGTTTTTTTTTTTCATTTACAACTTGTACAGTTTACATTTTTAACAAGTCACCTTTGATGTTCACTTACATGTCTCAATATCAGCACTAGCCAGTTTGCCAGTTGTGCCAAAATGGATTCTGATGAATTTACCCTATTCCGGAGAGATAATTGTTTCAGTCAGTCCCTCATAAGTATTACCCAAAACATTTTTTCTTGTTTTACCAAACTCTTACTCACAAAACGGGATGAGTTGTCATTCCTCACTGTTTTTGCGTTACCATAGGCCTCCAGCAGAGGGTTGGCAGCAATGATCTGATCTTCCAGTGACCCCTACGATTGAAATTTTAAGCATTAATTGCAGTTTTACATTTGTTGGCATAGCATATACACCATAAATTAGCAAGAATGGTATAGTAAAAGAAAATGGTATTTCACAAAATCTCATGGCTACCAAAATTCTTTTGAAACTTTCACTTTTGTGATTAAAAAATAATCAACAGCCACATTATGGCAACGTTGTAATTATACTGCTATTTACAATAGGAATAGCAACATAAAAAAACAAATTGAGATGGTACAAAAGGTGAAGCAGTTGCATAAATGTGCTGCTACATGTTTGCAATTATCTTGAAAAAAATTAAGTCATTCACATAGGCTAACATTGTATCATACCTGCATCTTTCCTGCAGTGTCCTTCTTCTTTTCTGGGTTGACTGAGATTGTGGCGAAGTACTGAATGACACGCTTGGTGTTCACAGTCTTTCCAGCACCAGATTCTCCACTGGGTATAAAGAGACATTAGAATTAAAATTAAAGAATTAGATCATGATATTTGATCATGATGAACAAATTAATCAATGTAAAACTTACGTGATCAAGACAGACTGGTTCTCCCTATCTGTAAATAGAAAATGTAATTTAGTTGAGTATGGTTTATTTCATAAATGTCTCGCATCTAAAAACCAAAAGAAATTTGGGACATACCAGTAAGCATGAACTGATAAGCGTTGTCAGAGACAGAGAAGATGTGGGGTGGAGCCTCCATACGCTTCTTGCCTCTGTAGGCACTTACAACTTCAGAATCGTACACTGGGAGCCACTTGTAGGGATTCACAGTAACGCAGAACAACCCAGAGTAGGTCTGAAAGGTTTCATAAAGGAAACACAGTTAACTCCTTGTCTATCTTCTTAATCTCTATACTTCCATTCTCTTTAGAGAAGTTGTCTTACGTAGATCATCCATGCGGCATAACGCTCTTTGAGGTTATACAGCACAGTGGCTTCATTGAGGTGGGTCATCATGGCCATGTCCTCAATTTTGTCGTACTTGGGAGGGTTCATTGGAAAGATCTCTTCTTCTTTAACTGTCCTCTCCTATGAAACAGTAAACAGTTACACATAAGTCTAATCACATTTGAGTCATTCTTTAAATCTTTTTATATAACAAACCTCCTGAGTGTCCAGAAGTTTGACAGTGACTTTGCCACCGTCCTTCTTGACAACTGTTGACTTCAGGTACAGCTCTTTGACATCAGACACGTAGTAGGCCGTTTTGGCATCAAAGGGTCTGGTCTGAGCCTCAATTCTCTCCTTCTCTGGCTTACGGAGGTAAACTGAAGCTTTGCCGTAAACGGCCATCTCAGCGTCGGTACTCATGGTGGCGGTTTAGTTCTGTGAATTTGACAGAGGTGAATACATTTCCACTTTCAAGCCACAGGCTTTCGCTTTGAATCCTGTCAGTCAACTCATTTGCTATTTTATAGTAATCAAAATAAGTCTGACATAGGTTTTGATGAGATTGGTGGGAGTGATGTTTTTGTCATTACTAGAATGAGTATTGAGTGCATTTCCAATAATTCTGTCCTTACGCAGTAATACACACTCAAAGCACATGTTATTTTAATACACTGCAGAAAATTGTTTATGTCAATGCCTAGCATGTATTCGTGGTGGCTTCAGCTTCAGGTCAGGCGCTTGGTTTCTTGCAGACTAGCCTCATAGGGTGCCTGATTAATTGACATTTACCCTATGATTAATCAGTTTAAAAACTTTAAGGGTTTAACAGCCCTAGTTTTGACCCAATCAATCAGATCAAAATGTTATTTGTCATTTCAATAGTTAAAAATGAAAGGTATTCTTACCTTGCCTCCCTCTGTTAGACGTATGTATGATTCCACAACCTGTTAAAATCCATACGTGCAATATTTTTAGTTGAAAGTTCCTAATGAAGTACTTTGTGAGTATAATAAATATTAAAAAATCATTAATCAAAGTACTGAATAAGCCTACCACAAGCAGGAGTCTTCCACAGTCGTCTGCCACACACTGTTTAGCTCCGTTGGACTCCTTATATTTGATTGGGATTGCAGATGCAGCAAAAGTTAAATAGGGACATCTGCCAAATGTGGTGCAAGTAATACTTGGCAGATATCCATAGGTAGTTATAGATTAAATATCCTTGGTTTCACATTTCTAAAGAAGCATTTTTTCTGTGTCCCTGTTAACACTGTATTAACACTAGGTTCCGACATAGAGAATTTCTCTAGTATCAATGTTTTATTTCCCTGACACACATGCATTTGCTTTATTTATATTAATTAACTTACACTTTATTCTTTCTTTGCTATACTACAGTCCTAGAGATGTGGGCTATTGCAATAGTTAACAGCACACAGTGTACTTACACATATATATATATATGTGTGTGTGTGTGTGTGTGTGTGTGTGTGTGTATTTGTGTTTAGCCAATAGAAATATTATATAAAAACATGTATTGTAGTAAGGAATATATGGGGGCAGTCTGTGGTGGATACCGTGCTAGATGCTACTGTTTGATTTTTATCTAATATATGTTATGTAAATGTAAACTTCCTATGTAGACATAAATGCATAAATTAGGTCATCAGTTAAATGTTGACTCATCTTTATTCATTTTCCATTATGTTTTCTTTTTCATTTCATATCAAACTGTTAAAAGCAAAAATCTTTGTTTAATTTAGTTCATATAAAACAGATTAACTGTTAAATGATTAAATGGTCTTCTAACGGTCATTTAATGCAACAATGTTAATTACTGGAAACTGAATTAGCACTTTAGAGAACATCACGCTGCTTTTGTACCTCATGGGAATTCCACAGCCATTAACAGATGAGACTGGAATTCAGGCTTTGTGGGATTTGCTTACCAAGCAAAAGTTAAAACGGGATTCGAGCCAAATATGGTGAGTGGTATAGGACAGCTGATGGTCACACTAGTTGAACATTTGGTGCCTGTACCCTCCTCTTATGTTTCAGGTTGCCTTATGCAAGGACTGATCCTGATTTAGTTACAATTTATAATTTAAAACTGAGTTATGAATTTTTGGTCTAGACAATGTTTTTTTAAATAAACAATTTGGATGTGACATTGATGTTTTAGACCAATCTATGTATTACATTTTTTAAATTATTTTTAAATATATACTTATAAACTTATAGTTTCAATATATTTGATGATAACAACAGTTACAACCCTTACAATTTATAATATTTAATTCTTTGTATTATTACACAGTATAAATATACTTGGATTGACTGGTAAAGATATCCCCCTGGTATTTACACATATATGCCAAGTGATTAGCACTTTCACTGACACTGTAGACCTTGCATACCAAGTCCATTTCTGGCTCTTAAGCAGTGGTGTTTCAAGGTGACTGCACAGAGCTTGATAAACAGAGAGTATTTATAAATAACCATTACTGCTTTTACCTTTCTGTATCACCTTCATTACCAAATATTGTACAAATGTTCTAAGATTGTTTGATAAGTTAGTCATTTACTTTATAAATTGTTTTGCTGGTCGTGACAAATTTAACCCAGTTATATAACCAGTGAACAATAGTATAAGTTAGCTATCCCACCAAACAAACAGTCGACCTTTAGTTTTGTTTATTTACCTGATTATTCTTTGGTTTTTTTAGGGTATATCAATTTCGATTGTCATTTTTAAGTGTGTGTGCTGTGAGTGTGCTGAAAAAAAAACAGATAAATGAAGATGGACAGAGCAAACAGGGATTTAAGAGTAGCAGTATTATCTTTATTATGTCATCATATTATATGATTCAACATAGCAAATCCCTTTCACTCAGCGGCTTCCTTTCCCTGTAAAAACATACAGTGGTAGTGAGTTTACATTTGTAAAGAATATAAATGACCAAAAAATATAATAATAACTAATAAATTAAGTTGGAAATAATGATTTGTTTGTATACCGTACCTTGCCAGAGTCACGGCTCTTGGCTCTCATCTTGTTGACCTGGGACTCAGCGATGTCAGCGCGCTCCTCAGCCTCTTCCAGCTCATGCTGGATCTTTCTGCACTTGGACAGGTGAACGTTGGCCTGCTCCTCCTAGGATAAACAGATAATATAATATATAAACAAAGGGCTGGCGCAATGCATGTGGAAAAATGAAACATATCATAATTAATGTCATGTCCTTACCGCTTCCTCAGCCTGCCTCTTGTAGGCCTTCACCTTGAGCTGCAGCTTGTCAACCAGATCCTGCAGCCTGGTAACATTCTTCTTGTCCTCTTCGGTCTAAAGTAGAAAATAGATAATTTTGTATGTTTCTTTATTTTAGAGTGAACTATAGTATATGAATAACTTAATCTCTTAGTGCCAAGGTAACCATACCTGGTAGGTGAGCTCCTTCACCCTCCTCTCATATTTGCGAACACCCTTAACGGCATCTGTTCCACGTCTCTGCTCAGATTCAACCTCTGTCTCCAGCTCACGCACCTTGAGTAAAACAAAAGTAAACTTAGTTTTTATAATAAAGATTTTTGTGTGTGTTATTTTTACATTATATTATCAATGTTTTACCCTAGATTCAAGTTTCTGGAGCTGCTTCTTGCCACCCTTCATGGCCAGGTTCTCAGCCTCATCCAGACGATGCTGCAGGTCCTTAACAGCAACTTCCAGGTTCTTCTTCATCCTCTCCAGGTGAGCACTAGTGTCCTGTTCCTTCTTCAGCTCCTCAGCCATCATAGCAGCCTTTAAGAAATAAAACAAATAATGGAATTAGCAAAAATAACTCAAAGGTTACCAAGGGTACACTATTTAAAAAATAAAACAAAACCCTACATCAGTGATAGCCTTCTTGGCCTTCTCTTCAGCATTTCTTGCTTCCTGAACAGTATCATCAACTTCGCTCTGGATCTGAACCAGGTCAGACTCAAGCTTCTTCTTGGTGTTCAGAAGGCTTGTGTTCTATGTGAAAAAAATAGTTTTTAAACAAAGTGTTTGTGATTAAATTTTTACCTGAGAATGCAAGAGGCCAACACGCTCACTGGCATCAACAAGCTCCTGTTCAGCAACTTTGCGACCCCTCTCAGTCTGCTCCAGAGCAACTCTGAGTTCATCAATTTCAGCTCCCATGAGACCATTTCTGCGCTCAACCATAGCAGCCTGTTCCTTAACGTCATCCTGTGCTCTGACAGCATCATCAAGGTGCAGCTGAGCATCCTTAAGCTGTGCCTGAACATTCCTGAGCTGCTTCTGTGCCTCAGAAGCCTGGCGATTGGCATGGCTGAGCTGAATCTCCATCTCATTCAGGTCTCCCTCCATCTTCTTCTTGACTCTCAGGGCATCATTTCTGCTTCTAACTTCAGAATCCAGTGTGCTCTGCATGGAGTCGATCACCCTCTGGCTGTTTCTCTTAATCTGCTCCATCTCCTCATCCTTTTCTGCCAGCTTCCTGTCAACCTCACCCTTGATCTGGTTGAGCTCCAACTGAACACGCAGGATCTTAGATTCTTCATGCTCCAGAGTTCCCTGAGGTTGTGAAAGATGAAAATGATCATCTTTGCTTCAAGGTAGTTAATATAACACAAAACAAGACATTATAATGATATTTTTATGATTGGAAAAATACCTCAGCTTCCTCAAGAGCTGTCTGGACCTCAGACTTTTCAGTCTCCAGCTGCTTCTTGGACTTCTCCAGCTCATGGATGCTCTTGCCAGTTTCACCAATCTGTTCAGTCAGGTCTGAGATCTCCTCTGTAAAGTCAAATGTGTGTCAAAGTACTATAAAGTCCTATCATTTAATCCATGCTTAGGCAAACTTTTTGACTCACGGGCCACAATTGTCTTAAAATTGAACAGGGGAGGAGCAGAGAGCTGGAGCATTTGTGTGAATTAAGATAATTAGGATGTAAATGTCATGCATAAAGGCTATCATTTTCTACGCCATCCATTAGGGAAACGTGGGTATTGCAGGGAAAAGGCAGAAGTACGATAATATAAATAAATTATACAATTTGGAAGGGTTTGGCAACAAGAACAATTAGGTAAGAACTTACGCTGCAGGTTCTTGTTTTCACGCTTCAATGTCTCCAGCTGATCCAAGGCTTCCTCATAGGAGTTCTTCATCTTGAACAGCTCAGTGCCAAGAGAACGAGCCTCCTTCTGAGCTCCTTCAAGCTCGGCCTGACCCTCCTCATACTTCTGCTTCCACTCTGCCAACACCTACAATGAATTTAAATAGTTAGCTTTAAACACTATGTAAACAATATGAATGAAATATGTAATATGAATGAAATAAAATAAAAGTATGACATAGAATACTGACTTTATCAAAGTTCCTCTGCTTCTTATCCAGGTTAGCAGCCAGTCCATTAGCCCTCTCAACATCAATCATGAGATCCTCCACTTCACTCTGGAGTCTCTGTTTGGTTTTCTCCAGAGAAGCACACTTGGAATTCACAGCCTCAATCTGCTCCTCAGCCTCTTGCAGACGCTGAGCCAGCTTTTTCCTTTAAAATATACAAATATGTCTCTTTATGAGTCCCTTGAAACTCCTACTTTTTTACAGATAAACAGTGTTGATGTTTAACATAATTATTCATCTTTCTCTATTGAAATGTTTGATAGCTACTCACTTGGCCTCCTCAAGCTCCTCAGTGCGCTGGATAGCATCAGTTTCATACTTAGTTCTCCACTGAGCCACCTCACTGTTGGCCTTGGACATACCACGCTGCAGCTCAGCCTTGGCCTCTTGCTCTTCCTCAAACTGCTCCCTCAGCAGATCACAGTCATGGCGGGCAGATTGCACAGCGTGGGCCAGAGCATTCTTAGCCTATAATATTAAGGTTTATTAAATAGTGAAGAAAAATTCTAATACAACATACATAGTCATAGTTGCTCTTTGTTTTACCTTAACCTCCTCTTCCATCTGTCTCTTGAGCTCCTCAAGCTGCTGTGTGTAAGCCTGTTTGCCTCTGCTTAGCTGAGAGACAAGGGCTTCCTTCTCCTCAATTTGACGGCCGAACTCACCTTGAAAAAATAATTTGAAATTGATGACTTGGCTCGTTTTGGTCATGTAGTGCAAATTTCTGTGGTTGTATTACAATTCAATTGTACCGTTTTCTGTCAGGAGACGTGCTTTATTTGCACCCAAGTCATTGATTTGACGAACATTTTCATCATTCTTGGTCTTCAGTTCACTAAGTTGGTCCTCAAGAGTACGGCACATCTTTTCAAGATTTCCCTTTAGTAAAATAACAGTTCAGTGTTAATTTTCGGTGGACTTACTATGTAATATTATAATATGGGACCTTAGTGAGAATACCTTTGCTTTGGCAACAGCCTCCATGTTGCTGGACAGGTCGTCAATCTCCATCTTGTATTCACTCTTTTCCTTTTCAAGCTTCTGCTTGACACGCTGGAGGTTGTCAATCTGTTCTCCCAGCTCAGCAACGCTGTCAGCCTGCTTCTTACGGAGAGCAGCAGCAGTGGCTTCATGCTGCAGAGTGGACTCCTCCAGGTCACGACGGAGTTTCTGGAACTCAGCCTCGCGCTTCTTGTTCATCTCAATCTGAGCAGCAGTGGCTCCACCGGCCTCCTCCAGTCTCTCACTGATTTCCTCAAGTTCTCTGGAGAGGTCAGCCCTCTGCTTCTCAACCTTGGCACGTGCAGCACGCTCTGCCTCAATCTCCTCTTCCAGTTCCTCAATACGGGCCTGTTTAAGGTGATTAAATAGCCTTTAATTTCCATTGTTTCCTCACATAGCACCCAAAACAGCCATAAAGAAGCACAAAGTCACCTGAAGCTCCTTGATCTTCTTCTGCAGCTGAGCACCCAATGACTGCTCATCCTCAATCTTGCTAAGGAGTTGACTGACTTCAAAGTCCTTCCTGTGAGAGTAACACAAAGTACAGATTTGAGTTGTACTTTTTCATTCTTCCATATTCATTTTTCCATAATTAGGTTTGGTTTCACATATTGTTTCTGTTATTGATCCGATTAAACATGTTAATAGTTTGACAACCATAAAAACATATTAGTTTACTTTTTAATTTTCTCCTCAGACTGCTGCTTGTCATTCTCAAGATCCATGATGGATTCCTGAGCCAGTTTCAGATCACCCTCAAGCTTTCTCTTGGCTCTCTCAAGGTCCATACGCAGTTTCTTCTCTTGTTCCAGAGAACCCTCCAGCTACAAATTAAGATAAGTTCATTATGAGTATGATGAAAAGATACATGTGGGAAATCTGAAGCATTTTTGGAAACTTACATCATCGACTTGCTGTTCCAGCTTGGTCTTAGACTTGGTCAGAGTGTTGACCTTGTCCTCCTCAGCCTGCAGGTCATCAAGTGTCTGCTGCTCAATCTGAGCAGCAGTGGCTCCACCGGCCTCCTCCAGTCTCTCACTGATTTCCTCAAGTTCTCTGGAGAGGTCAGCCCTCTGCTTCTCAACCTTGGCACGTGCAGCACGCTCTGCCTCAATCTCCTCTTCCAGTTCCTCAATACGGGCCTGTTTAAGGTGATTAAATAGCCTTTAATTTCCATTGTTTCCTCACATAGCACCCAAAACAGCCATAAAGAAGTACAAAGTCACCTGAAGCTCCTTGATCTTCTTCTGCAGCTGAGCACCCAATGACTGCTCATCCTCAATCTTGCTAAGGAGTTGACTGACGTCAAAGTCCTTCCTGTGATAGTGACACAAAGTACAGATTTGAGTTGTACTTTTTCATTCTTCCATATTCATTTTTCCATAATTAGGTTTGGTTTCACATATTGTTTCTGTTATTGATCCGATTAAACATGTTAATAGTTTGACAACCATAAAAACATATTAGTTTACTTTTTAATTTTCTCCTCAGACTGCTGCTTGTCATTCTCAAGATCCATGATGGATTCCTGAGCCAGTTTCAGATCACCCTCAAGCTTTCTCTTGGCTCTCTCAAGGTCCATACGCAGTTTCTTCTCTTGTTCCAGAGAACCCTCCAGCTACAAATTAAGATAAGTTCATTATGAGTATGATGAAAAGATACATGTGGGAAATCTGAAGCATTTTTGGAAACTTACATCATCGACTTGCTGTTCCAGCTTGGTCTTAGACTTGGTCAGAGTGTTGACCTTGTCCTCCTCAGCCTGCAGGTCATCAAGTGTCTGCTGATGAGCCTCCTGAAGGGCTTTCTTCTCCTTGGTCAGTTTAGCAATGCTCTCATCCTGAGAGGCCATCTCCTCTGTCAGGTTCTTGACCTGTGTATTTAAGCAAAAAACTGTTACCATCTATTCTTAAAAGTGTATTTGAAGATATGTAGATATTAATATATGAAAACCTTGTTCTCAGTAGCGTGTTTCTCCTTCTCCACTTTAGCCAGGGTAAGCTCCAGATCATCAATATCCTTCTTCAGCTCTGAGCATTCGTCCTCCAGCTTTCTCTTCTTACCAGTGAGCTCAGCATTGATTTCTTCTTCATCCTCCAGCCTCTCAGTTGTTTCCTTGAGTTTGGCCTCCAGCTGAATCTTGCTCTTGATAAGTCCCTCACATCTTTCCTCAGCATCAGACAGATTCTCTGATTCCTGCGTTGGTAAATGAGGATCAGTGTCAATATTTGATAAACAACATTTAAGGTGATCAAACATGTTTTTGTAATATACATACAGATGCCACTTGCAACTGCAAGTCGTTCTTCTCCTGCAGGAGGGACACCATCTTCTCCTCCAGCTCCTTCTTCTTGGCCAGGGCAGTTGCCAAGTCGGTGGTCATCTTCTCATAGTTCTCCTTCATCTGAGTCAGCTCCTTCTCAGTTTCAGCACTCTTCAGCAGAGGCTTGATCTTGTAGTAAACCTTCATCCATGGCCAGTGTTTGACATTCATGAATGAGCGGACATTGTACTGGATGGTGAAGATGGCATCCCTGTGCACAAGACAATGTTGTTATAGAAACAGTTTTGTATATCCCTGCCAGTATTGGCAGTAATGTGGACATTTTATAACATACCTTCTTTCTGTCATCTTTACAAACTCCTTTCTCATGAGGTAAGCACGGCAAAGAGCCTGAGTCATGGTGACCAGAGATGCCAATTTTTCATCTCTCATCTCCTCAAGAGTACCGAGAAGACCGGCTTTGAAGAACACCTGAATAATAAATACAATGTATAAACATAAAATAGAAATGTTGTACATATGCAGTAAGGCAGACTACACTGCCTAGACAGAAGAAACAAACTTGTAAAGAAGAAAGTGTATTCTACCTTTGTGTGTCCAAATCTGTACTGGTCGTGATCAACATCAATTGATCCAAGCAGCTTCTCTGCAGCCTTCTTGTTATCAATGAACTGGCCCTCAGGAATGACACTGGCATTCAGCACCTTGTATCTTGATGTGGGAGAAAACATTTTGTCACGTTTCTGTATTATATTTTTTGGGAAACACTGCCAAGTCTTTAAATCATAATGTGTGGCACCTCTGCTTGAAGTCACCATAGAGGATTCTGCTGGGGAAACCTTTTCTGCAGATTCTAATACCCTCCAGCACACCGTTACACCTGAGCTGATGGATGACCAGGAAGTTCTCCATCAGACCTGTAAAAGAGGCAGAGTAAGTAAATGAATATTTTTAAATAAACTAAATTAAAATATTTAAATATTAGGTCTCAATATACAATAAAATTACCAAAGAAACCACAAAAACTGATAACATACCTGGAGTCTTTGACTCGTTGGGAATCAAGCAACGCACAAAGTGAGGATGAGTGCTCCTCAGGTTAGTCATCAGCTTGCCCAAGTTCTCCTATGAGGTGTATGTCAAAGTGAGTTAAACCCCATCAAATATAATCTGATTCAAAACGTTTTTGTTATTTTTAATTTCCAAACTGACCCTGAACTGTGAAGACACAGTCTGCATGGAACCACCCTTCTTCTTGCCTCCCTTCTTTCCGGTATCTGTTTTGAATTACAAATAAAACTAAGCAGACTTAATATAAATATAACACATACATGTGTGAGTGTTCTAGTTCACTATACCCTCAGCAGCAGCTGGTGGATAGATGAGAGCCAGCAGTTTAACTGAGGACTTCTGGTAGAGCTGCAGCACAGACTCGTTCAGTGGGTCCTTGTTCTTGTCCAGCCATCCAGCAATGTTGTAATCCACAGTACCAGCGTAGTGGACCAGAGAGAAGTGAGCCTCAGCCTTGCCCTTTGCGGGTTTGGGCTTCTCAAATGCTTTGCATTTGCCAAGATGTTGATCATAGAGCTTGTTCTTGAAGGAAGTGTCAGTGGCCTTGGGGAACATGCACTCCTCTTCAAGGATGGAGAAGATGCCCATGGGCTTAATAGAAGATGGTGAACACAATTTAATATTAAAAATCATACATGTGAAGTTGAGCATACAAAATTACAAAACTTGGAAGTGAATACTTACCTTTTCAATCAGCTCAATGCAGGCAGCCAAGTCCATTCCGAAGTCAATGAACTCCCAGATAATACCCTCCTTCTTGTACTCCTCCTGCTCCAGGACGAACATGTGGTGGTTGAAGAACTGCTGCAACTTCTCATTGGTGAAGTTGATGCACAGCTGCTCCAAGGTGTTGAACTAGTAGAACAGACAATAATAATCCTGGGTCATCACAATCGAACTCGTACTCTATGTAGTTCTTAAATTGATGAGCAGTAAAAACATAGGTTTACATCAAAGATTTCAAAGCCAGCAATGTCCAAGACACCAATGCAGTCACTGCATTTGAAACCTAAATCCAAAGAAATTTATTTTTTTTATTTGCAATTTTTTGTTCACTATGTTTTTTTTAACTTTGACTTATTTTACTTTTTTGATGTATTTTGACAGTTGAGAGGAAACCCCTGATACTGATGATACTTTCAACAACAAAAAAAGATGTTTACCTGAGGCACAGTCTGTCCCTTGGTGACGTACTCATTTCCGACTTTCACTCTGGGATAGCACAGAGCCTTCAGCATGTCAGCAGAGTTCAGACCCAACAGGTAGGCAACCTTGTCAGCATCTAAAAAATATTTGGTCAGAAACATTTATTTAAAACAATATGTATGTTGCATTGTAAGCATTTAAAAGATAATAGTGTGTGCTTGAGCGTTACTATTGTTGGGCATTTGTATCACCAAATACGTACTCTCATTGCCATCAGGCTCAGCCTGCTCCTCACGCTGCTTTTGCTTGAACTTCATGTTACCATGGTGCATCACAGCACCAGTCAATTTGTAAATGCCCATCTTCTCTTCATTAGTGAAGCCCAAGATGTCAATAGCGTTCTGTATTACAAAACATTTTGAAGAAAATATTACTATTAAAAAACGCATCAATGAAAATCATGTAGAACTTTAATATATTTGTTACTAAGACAACTTACATCAGTGGCTTCCAGCTCAACTTTATCATCAATGCTGGCCACGGTGATCTGACCCATGCTGATCATGGGGAAGTCGTATGGGTTGGTTGTGATGAGTGCCATTTCTGATAAATTAAAAGTGATAACATTTTTCAATTATTTTTTATTTTAATTATCAAAAGGGGTTTGGGTTAGAATTCTCCACTGAATGCTCACCAATAAGCTCAGGCTTGTGGTTGGTCATCATCTGGTAGAAGATGTGGTAGCCTCTCTCATCAGGAAGCTGGAATGTCACTCTGGACTTCTCCAGCAGATCTGTGAATATTGTTCATCAGTCAACCTCTGCAGTTTTTTTACTTCTGTTTTTACTCTGAAGAGAATAACTTACATGTCTCAATGTCAGCACTAGCCAGTTTGCCAGTTGTGCCGAAATGGATTCTGATGAATTTACCCTGTTCAGGAAAGATAATTTGTTTGGTATCTTCACACAAGAACTGAAATTATGCATGTGTTCTGATTAAAAAAAAACAAAACGAAATGACACTTACGAAACGAGAGGAGTTGTCATTCCTCACAGTTTTGGCATTACCATAGGCCTCCAGCAGAGGGTTGGCAGCAATGATCTGATCTTCCAGGGATCCCTACAACACATGTATGGAAATGTTATTAAACATGAGGTCCCTTTCATGCAAATTGTTCACTCCACCTTTTAAACCTTAACATACCTGTATTTTGCCTGCACCTGCATCCTTCTTCTTATCTCCTCCCACTGAGATTGTGGCAAAGTACTGAATGACACGCTTTGTGTTCACAGTCTTTCCAGCACCAGATTCTCCACTGGGTATAAAGAGACATTAAGAATTAGATCATGATATTTGATTATGATAAACAAATGAATCAATGGAATACTTACGTGATCAAGACAGACTGGTTCTCCCTATCTGTTGAAGTGGAAGACCAATTAACTTACAGTTTGTATCTACGTTATAATTTCAGCAGCAAAAGTTAAGTTGAAGACTTACCAGTAAGCATGAACTGATAAGCGTTGTCAGAGACAGAGAAGATGTGGGGTGGAGCCTCCATACGCTTCTTGCCTCTGTAGGCACTTACAACTTCAGAATCGTACACTGGGAGCCACTTGTAGGGATTCACAGTAACGCAGAACAACCCAGAGTAGGTCTGAAAGGTTTCATAAAGGAAACACAGTTAACTCCTTGTCTATCTTCTTAATCTCTATACTTCCATTCTCTTTAGAGAAGTTGTCTTACGTAGATCATCCATGCGGCATAACGCTCTTTGAGGTTATACAGCACAGTGGCTTCATTGAGGTGGGTCATCATGGCCATGTCCTCAATTTTGTCGTACTTGGGAGGGTTCATTGGATGGACCTCATCTTCTTTAACTGTCCTCTCCTGCAAATGGAAGTTTGTCTTAGTAGAACTCTTTAGATATGTCATCCATTTAGGTCTTTTATTCCTTTACAAACCTCCTGAGTGTCCAGAACTTTGACGGTGACTTTGCCAGCGTCTTTCTTGAGGATTTGGGACTTCAGGTACAGCTCTTTGGCATCAACCACGTAGTAGGCAGTTTTGGCATCAAAGGGTTTGTTCTGAGCCTCAATTCTCTCCTTCTCTGGCTTACGGAGGTAAATGGAAGCTTTGCCGTAAACGGCCATCTCAGCGTCGGTACTCATGGTGGCGGTTTATGTCTGTGTAGAGTCAAAAAACCAAAATATTTTCCTTGTTTTCTAAATGAACAATATTCAATAGTGTCATCAATTTCCTGATCTTATTTGTAACTGACTTAATCAACATTGTTACATCTTAATTTCTACATACCTTACTCTTCCCCTTTTTGAAAAGAGTTTTGTATTCCGCAGTTCTGTTAAGGAAAAGTGTTTGTCAGTCTCTCAGTTAGGTTAGAAAATAAACTACTTACTTACCCTAACTCAACCCTATGACAAATATTTTAAACTATGAGTTAAATATGGGAATTCTTTACCACCCAGAGCAATACAATATTTGCAACAAAAGTTATATTTTTCATTAAATTTGTAATTTGCTATACACACATACATAAATATATATTAAAATATAAGAAAATAAAGTATAAATAAATGAATGCTACGGGTTACTGTCCCAGTGCTGAACAGGAGATGTTCTTACCACAGAGAGGAGCTTCACAAGTCTTCAACCACACACTCTGAAGCCCCTCTTGGACTCCTTTTATTCAGTCCAGTTTGCTTACAAGGCAGAGGTTGAACAGAGTGACATGCCAAATATGGTGAGAAGAACAGATGAGTCTGCCGTACACTTGCCATATTTTGCTGGTCTAAATGTGGCCAATTCACTATCTTTAGTTCCTTTTTCTACTTAGGTTAATTAATAAAATAAAATCACCAATAGCTGGTTAAACAATAATAACAGTATTTTCATATGAATGGCAGTTTTTGGCTAAAGCAACTTAGCAGTTGGCTCACAATTTATTACATTCATTCATTCATTGTCACTGGATTCAAACATTAGAATTTAAATGGTGAGAAAGTATACTTTAAATGATCTTTTTTTGATATTGTGATTTATGCTCTGGGATTTTAGAACCGCACTGGGAATGCAAACATGTCTTAAATTTAATGGTTGGCCGTTAGAAAGAACGGCTGTGAGTGAAGGATGACAGTTATTTGCCCTCTGATGACCAGAGGCAGGTGATGGATCTTTCTGCTTAAGCTTCTTTGATCATTTCTAACCTCTCAATAAGCCTTCTTGTGATGGGGATAAGTAGAGCAGATGGTTTGACTTTAATACAGACATGACTCCCATTTGTGATGACTCTTCTCCTGCCACTGTGCACTGTTTATTTGTCAAAGTTGGTGTTGTAATTTGGGAAGGTTTTTTTTGGCTGCCTCATGCAGTATTATATTAGTGTAATCACTCCGATGATTTTTCAGTTTAAATTAATTTTATTTAGATGCCTTGTTTAAATTCTAACAAATTCAGTTTTATTTAAGAATAAAACAATTAAAAATATCCGTTTGACTTCACATAGATGTGTTTTTTTTTGTACCTAACTTTCACAAGCCTTCCACACAGTGATGAGCTTCTGTCAACACCATAAGGTAACTCTAATTTATTGATTAGAGACAGCCAGTTGGCAGCTAACTTCAGACCCTGTGAAAAACATATGCTACTCTATAAGCATTTGTCAGGGAACACACTTCATGTCATACTTCGTCATGTCATTTGAGCATTGTGAAAGAATGTTGCTACTCAATATAGGTGTCAAATACTTGTGCTTGTAATTAAAGAACGGTATGGAGGCTTGTTATGATCCATACCTGAGTGACAGAAATCTTTTAATTAACAGAGATCTTCAGGCATTACGTGATCCAGATGTGTACAGATTGATGTTCAGATGGAGATATACACAACATTTAAATCAAAATTATTAACCCAAAAACCATTTTTGCAGGAATGTACCAAAGGGAGGAGCACTAAATACTTTATAAGTTGAACTGCAAGTAATTGTTGCATGTTTTGTGTTTTGTAGTTTTCAGTTGACTTAATAAATACACACAGTGTTCTTTCTCCAGGATCTTGTATCAGTTTATCTTGGTGGATAATGGGACTTATCCAAAAACCTTTCAGCAGAAATGGTACGTCCTGTTTTTTTTCCCCCCATATCTACGCCTTTTGTATTATGACAGTAACTGTGTGTATGCTGACGGTATTTTCATGCAGCTGTTTGTGTCTACATTTGTTGTCAACATATTTTAATCATTTGTTGGTGTAGGAGACACATGTTCAACTCTTTTTTTACATCCTTTCCCTTTAGGCTCATTTTACGTTTGTGGGTTGCGTCTATCTGATTACGCCTGTACACTGTAATGTGATAGGTGCCAGGATACGAAGAAAGGAGGAGAAGAGTAGGAGGTCGGAGGTTAGGTGGTGGGGTGGAGAATGGTTGGAGTTTTGAGGCACCAATCATGGAAAGGTCTATTTGTGTCTTAAGAAAAAACAGTATAAAAAGG
>NC_024312.1:1036170-1058613 GCF_000523025.1 Cynoglossus semilaevis | reverse complement strand
GCTTTGGACATTACTGGCAGAAATGCTCCTAAAACTGCAAATTTAATTTATTAATACTTATTTATCGTTATTGTTCTTTCTGTTGTATAGAAAATTGGACCATAATGAAGAGGTCGAATGACAACATTTTCATAGTTGACTCCTTACATTTTCAGGAAAATGGAAATTTGAATGTAAAAATGTCTACATATATTTTCTTGAATCCTTGTATTCAGCACCATTGTCCTGCGTCCTGTACATGTGGCGTTCATCCCTGCACCTGTGTGCCACACAATCTCATGAATCTCAGGAGATTCAGTGTGGACGTGTTCTGCAGAAGTCCAGAATAGAGTTAGAAACCCACCAGTTTGGACCATTAACAACAGCATGTTTAACCTTACCTATATACCTGCATGCTGTTTCTGACATTGTGTTTAATTTATGTGTTGTGTATTAATGATTTCTGAAGACAAATTAGGAGGACACAAGGAAGTTCCAATTACTGAATGTACCAAATTATTCCTCCTTTTGTTTTTTTAATTTAATTTTATTTTGAATGACAAACTGCCCCGCACAAATAACTCACACAAGAAATGACCCCAGTACTGTAGCACGAGGGACTTGATTTGGTTTTAGTTAAACTGATGATTGACAGAATTTTATGAGGTTGTTCTTAGTGATCGAGGCATTATGAAATGACAACTGATACAACTGCAAGATCTTTATTTTTTACTTTACCTCTTACTGCAGACAATTGATTAAATATCAAAATCAGTCAGTAAATAATAAAAAAAATAGTAAATACATACAATACATACAAAAGATCATATGGAATTGAATACCTATTTTTTGATGTAATTTTGTTATTTTTGTGTTTTTAATCGGTAGCCAGTTAAAATATATGAAATATATATATGTATGTCCTTTTTACTAACCAACAGGAAACTTAGTTTAAGGTAAGACGGGACTGAATAAATCCCACTCCACGGAGCTGCACCTAAAATATTTTTCGAATTTTCTCCTAATCAGTGATCTTATTTGAATACTATGCAAATTAAGTTTTAAAGTACAACAGTATTTTGACCATAGCTGTAAGTATAAACACAGTCCGTGCTTGTGCCAAGATGGACGATTTACTGTTTAACTGAGAAACAGGAACCGCGGAGCAGAGGACGGGAGCAACGAGGCGATGAATTTTTTGTTTTATTTGTGTTTGTGCGACTGTGACCGGTCTGATTAATTGTGTCCGTATGACAAAATCATAAAACGTTATTCTTTAAAAAAAAAAAAAAAAACTAATTGAAGATTAGGTGATTCGGCAGAAACCGTGTGGTGCGTTCAGTCACCAGGAAACGCCAAACCGTCGGTTCGTCAAAGTGAAACCGAAAGTTTACTGCTGCCGACCGCCATGCCTTTCTTTTGCTTTTGTTTTATTATAAATGGCACACTGGCTGCATCGTGGTGCAGACTGCCACCATTGTTGGTAAGTACATATTTACGACTACATATTATGAATGATCCTAAGTCTACATGCTTAAAGATCGGGACCTGCAGGATTTACAGATGCGTTAAAGTAGCACCTTAATACAGCAGTCTGCGCCGTTTGTCCTTAAACGACCTCGTCCTGCGGTCATAAAATTTTCCCTGCACGGCATGTATACACAGATGTACACACACAAATAAGACAAGGTAAGCCACCGTTTAGGCAAACTATGAGCGCAAAACACATGGATAAAATCAGTGTAAAGGTGTCCCTGTTTGTTAATGATAAAATATCATAATATGATCGAAATATCCGAATATAAATACGGTTAGAAGAGATGAAAAGTTTGTTGCTAAATTATTTTCTTTCGGCTTTGTTTCTTTTTTCAGGGGTTGCCACAGCGAATCATTGATTTCCATCTCTCGCAAGTTTGTTGCTAAACTAATCTTTTTTAACTATATTTGCTATTGTAGCAGTGTAGCCCTGACACTTCTGTTGAAAAAACTTTACACTAAAAAGTATAAAATGATTGTTATCTAATTTCCTTTTATGGAACTAGCTTTTGGTTTCGCAGATGTCAGAAGTCATTGGGAAACATAAACGTGAGTTCTTTATAATCTTCTTAGTAGTGAGCATTAAAAAATCACCTTGTTACCGGACCAGAATGTCCATATGGGCTTCAGTTTGATGTACGATTTCATATGTGTCAAACTCAAGGCTCGCAGGCCAAATGTAGCCCGCTAACTCATTCTGGCCCGCAGAAGCTTAAAAAGTGTTTATATTCCTTATTATAAAGTCCATGCTGTTGAGTTTGTTAACTTGATACATTTTCCATTACACAGAGCAATTGACGATATTTTTAACGTGATTAGATAATAATCAATTGCAGAAACGTGTATTGAGATGTTATACAGAGTAGTTACAGATATTACCGGCCCTTTTAAGGGGAACTGTGGCCCCTGGTGAAAATGAGTTTGATGCCCTTGTACTATATATTGTGTTTAAACTCCATCTGTTATGTTTTCTTTAAATGATTAATGAAAATGGTGTTGACGTGACTTTCAGCTGATGGAGTCTGACCATGGATGAGGAGTTTGACCCCTACAATGAGCATGAGAATGTGAAAACCGTCTTGGCTCAGGAATACGAAGAGCTCTTACATGTCCTGAGCTGTCAGCCCCCAGAGGTTATTATGGAATTGTGCAAGATACTGCCCAATAGGGCTGCATGGACCACTGACCACGGATTAGCGGCCAACACTGGTTTGTCAGCAGCAGAAGTCATAACAGCCATGTTGAAGCATTTACAATCATCGTCAAATGCTAAGGAGTGCTGCAGTTTTCTACAAAGTTTTTGTCTCATCTGTGAGAATATCCCTATGCGCCTGGAATCTAGGCTTATGTCAGCAGCCGGAAACACAAACAGTGAGTACTACTATAAGAAAATATAATATATATATGTAATATATAGAGTCAGTGGCGCTTTGGCCCAGAAACAATGCCTCTGTCATTGGTGTGGAAGCCCACGGTTCACTTTCTGGGCAAGATGCAAATCCCGGTTAGGGCGGTTGGTCCCTTGAGGAGGATGTGAGGATATGAGAACACACCATCTTTGCATCATATCTTCACTTGTTACATGTTTTGTAATCAGCAAACACTACCTTACACACACAAAAAAAACATAGTCAGGTTGCAGAAGTGTATGTGTGGTTTGTTGTTTTTTAATCCAAGACGATTTAGAAAGTGAAAGTAAGGCTTTGTGCGCAGTAAGAAATTAACACAGCAACACAAAATGTACTGCACTTTGAAGTAACTGGTCTGCCTCTACCTAGTATCATTGAAACTTTGACTGTTTCTTTCTCTAATACAGATGAAAGTCCTGGTCCCAGTGCAACGTACAAGGAGTCGTTGTCTTCACCTATTGAAGCACAGCAGCTAAACAAACGCCAACAAATTGGTAGGAGTTCCGCACAGAACTCACAGTTTGCTCTACTTCACTTGTAGTCACATTCATTAACCACCGATTATTTAAAGGAAGATACAGTATCACAAACTATGTTGACCTTTCAGGTTTTAAAGTTTCACCTATTTGGTTGATGTGACATAAAGCATTTCATTTTGTCCCTATAGAATGTGTTGCACTGCTTGGCCCAACAATGTATTTTAAATAATGGCAATGACAAGATAAAAAAAAAATTATATCATCAACCTAAAACTTCATTACGCTCAACTCATCACACAAACTGTTACCTGAAATTTAAAAAAAACTAAGATTAAAAATCTTAATCTTTGCAACAGCACTATGAAACCTTGTTGTCACCAACATTAAGACTTAACAATAAAACAGTCTGTAAAAACAAAAAGGGCAACCACATTGCTATCATTCTGTGTCAATTTGGTATGTTAGCTATGTGTCTTACTGTGGTATTTTTATTACAGAGTTGCCAAGTTACCAAAGCTGTCAGGGTAAGGGTGCAATAATTGGATTTACCTTCAACATTTTTCTCAGTCTCATGAAATCAACTTCATCTGCACAAATGTAAAATGTTGATCTCCACTGTACAGACCACTGGCAGCAATACATTGTTGCTACGAGGAGTTTATTGCAGAGAAGGTGGGATCGGCTGAGGGAGGCACTGGTGAAGGAGATCAACCTGGAAAGTGTTTGGGTGAATCCTAGAACGGGAACCAAAGGCAGGGAAAGACCTGATCAAACTCCTGGACCAGTAGACAGGGGGAGCCGAACACCAGGTTTGTGACACTTCCTTTTTAAATTTAATTAATTTATACATTTTGTGCAACATTTTATTTTTCAATGAAGTTATACAATTCTAAGAAAATAAACATCCATGTCTTATGACTGGGGCTGACAATATTTTTTTAAAACTTATTGTGTAATTAAAATTATAAAATTAAAATGATGTCTAATGACAATTAATCAAAATTAATTATCATTCCTAAATATGACCAAAAAACAACATTTCTGTGCATTGCTGGGACAGAAAGACAAATGTATGGGTTTCACGACTTTTCTTTTTTATCATTGTGTAATCCAATTATTAATATGGAAAAATCCAAACGTCAAATAATTAAAAATTTTTTTTGGGGTTTTTTTTTTCACCACATTCAGAGTCTGATGGGGAGTTCAGATTTTTTGAGTCCAGAGTGACATTGGAAACGTTCCTCCAAGAATGTGCTGGAAAAGTGACCGTCATCGTTGGCCAGGCTGGATCAGGAAAAACTCTTCTCATGTCCCACTTAGGGCAGCAGTGGGCCTGCGGTCTAGTGAGTCGACACAGTTGTACTTCAGATGGATGTGTAGTAAAATGTCCGGTTTACAGTACAGGCTTTTCTCTTGAGTGTTTGACTCTGTATTTGAGTGAAAAAAGAGATTCTCACCGTCGTTAACTGTCTAGGGCCCAATCCCATCATCCTCTCTGTTCGTCCTGCTCGAGTTCCGTCAGCTCAATCTTCTGTCCAGCCCTCGGTCGCTCTCGGAGTTGCTGTTCCACTGCTACCTCCCTCCAGATGATGGCGACTGTGAAAAGGTCTGTATCTTAGTTGTTCATGTCATGAGAAAAATGAAAGTGAAGTAACTATTTTCAAATTCTTATTTTCTTTCTTGTCTTTGTTTGTTCAGAGTGCTATTGTGAATTACCTCTTGGCGAATCCAGGACAAAGCTGTTGGGTTCTGGATGGATACGATGAGTTTTACAGTAAACTCAGCAAACAGGAAGTGAACCGGGATCAGTTAGACCCAGAAACCTCTCTTCCTGTCGCAGACCTGATCACAGCACTTCTGAGCCGTCAGCTTCTCCCAGGATGCACTGTGTTGGTAACCTGTCGCCTCCGTGACGTGGTGGACTTGGAAGCCGTGTCGGATAAAGTCGGGCAGCTGGTGGAATGGGAGCGTCCGGAGATCGAGGAGTATGTGGACAGTTTCTTTGAGGCAAAAGGTGAAGGAAAAAAAAAAGGAATGTCAGTGACACAAAATTAGTTTTTGAACCTGTATTTTTTCAGTATTTTCTCAGTTTTGTTCTGAATGTTACTTATTTGTGCTACTGTGTTATTTTTTTTGTAAAAATACTTTTTAGAACGTGGAACGCTACTAAATATTTGTGATGAAGTTGAGAATGAGGTGGTAGAAGTTGGCAGTGGTCCTGGGGTGAAATACTTTAGTGGAGAGGAAGCTGTGTATTTTATTAAGACGAGTGACGTACAGTCAGTCGCCTGATTCAGTTAGAATCAGACGATCAAACATCCGGTTTAGTATGATAAGGTTGACTCACTGTGACCTGCCCACATCTTTTGTAATGAATCTGTTTCACTGTGAGTCATTAATTCAGTCAGGAACACAGTAGTTTAATAATTTATGTGACCAGAAAGACTTAAGATATACGTATAATAATAATAATAAACTTAAGATATATAATAATAATAATAATAGTGGTAGTCTCTGTCATTGGTGTGAAACCTCGTGGTTCACCTTCTGGGAAATGTCTGTTTGATCTCCACAGGCGACTCAGCGAGCAGAGCACTGGGACCACAGGCTGCAGATCTTCTTCTGTCAGATCAACACCTTCTCGCCATGGCCAGCGTCCCAGTCCTCTGCAACATCTGCTGCATTTGTCTGAAGCATCTTTTAGAGAGAGAGCGAGACCAGAGGGCAAAACAACAATCCAGAGAAGGGGAGACGGAAGGAGAAGCATCCGGATTAGACCCAGAGAATAGAGTCAGAAGAGCAAAGCGTTCAGTAAAAATAAAATCAGAAGGTGACGTCAGTAGACCTGCTAACAGCACAAAACCACCACGCACACGAACCCTGATACCCTCAACCCTGACCCAGGTCTACCTCACTCTGATTTGTGCGTTTCTGAGCCGCGATAAAGAAAAAGAATCAAACGTGGAGAAGAGCAAAACACAAAGGTGAAGACTGTGTTAGAATACACTTAGAAATATTGTGTTGCGGTTGAGCGCTAACTCCTTGTGTTTACCAATTTCCTTCCTGTGCAGTTGTGTCAGTGGCCTCTCCGCTCTGAGTCTGCGTGGATCTGAACTGTCCGAACTCAGTCAACTGGCCTGGAAGGGTTTAGAAGAAAGCAAGATCCTCTTCTTGAAAGAAGATATTGATCCAAAGATTTTGGAGTTTTCAGTCAAGACAGGAATTCTCTCCCAGGTTTTTGGCAATATTTTCTACGTATCTGGTTGTTTCTGTTTCTGTGTGTATGACCAAAAATAGCGACTCTCAGTTAACCAGTTCCTTCCTGTTTCTTCAAGGTGGAGCTCAGGCTCCAGAATGGGAGAGTTGACACCGGCTACTGTTTCATTCATCTGACAATTCAGGAATTTTTAGCCGCACTCAGAATAATGACCAGTAGTGATGTCATCGATGCAGAACTGAGGAATAGGTAAGGAGAAAAAAAAACAGTTTGAGACAAAATAGAGGTCAAAACCACTAAAAACTAATTATTTCCAATTTAGTCATTATAAAATATAATTAACATAAATTCAAAACCACTAAAAACTAATTATTTAAGTCATTATATAAGTCATTATAAAATATAATTAACATAAATATAATATAGTATTATATTTTATATACCCTTCCTTAGTCCATTAACAATACTGCAAAAGAAAAGTATCTATTAAAAACATTTGATATGTTTAAATTTAAACTTTTATTTTTAATTGAAAATTGAAAAACTGTGGAGTGGATGTCCACATTCCTGCCAAACTGTCACCTCTAAAATTCAGACATCAAAGAACATCCTGTATTTCCCTGGACGCTGCAGCCACATTAGGTTTGACCATATTTGACCAGCTCATGGTATAGGCCAGGAATAACTTTTTCCAAAACGCAATACAAGCTGTAAGTTGACTCCTGCGTGTGACATGGGTGACGCCCCCTCCCCGCCCCCCCACTCCCCATAAAAGGAGGTTCAAACATAGCAGTGAGGTTCAGGGGGCAGATGGGATGGGGTGTCAGTGAAAGTGACCCTGGGATGTGACGCAGCATGAAAGGTGTCGTCTGTCACTCTTCTGTCACTCCCATCCTACAGTATAAATACCAGTTTTCACTTGGAGCTAATGCTATTCTGATGCTGCTGCTGCTGCTGCTGCTGCTCCTGCTCCCACCTTATTCATGCTTATGCTTTGCTTTAGTTCAAATGAATCATGGTGCAGGTCCTATTTCATGCCCCAATTTTTTTTATTTGTTTTATATGTAACCTTTACCACAGTGTGACTGAAGTCCAGAGACACAGCTCACATAAAACACAACTGATGTTTGTTTTTATCAGAATAGCTCTGAATTTGGCACTTTTTATCTTTTTATTTTATTTCATTTTGGTTTTTAATAACGTAAATTAATAAAACGTAATTCAACTCGTCACTTTTCCTTTTCGTCCCTTTTCGTCACTTGTTTTAGTCTTAAGTATTTGCCCCACCCCCCTTTTAAACTGTTCTGTAGAGCAGCACTCCCCAACCTTTTTTTGTACCAAGGATCAGTCGGCCAGTATCAGCCAATCATCAATCGTCGTTGAAGCATCATTACATTTTCAAAATAAAACCTCTTTCAGACTTTCTTCTGTTAGTATCAGAGTCTGAATGACCTTTGACCTGCTGTTCTGAAACATTGACATCGATTATCTTTGAATGAAAACAGTAAAGGGATATGACAAATAAATTAGTAAAACTCAAGTACATATTTTCACTGTGTCCCACTTTGGACCATTTCCAAAGGAACTAGGGTCCATCACCAGTCCCCTGACCGGGGGTTGGGGCCCCCTGCTGTAGAGAATTCCTGTTGAGCAATTTTGCACCAATAAACAGAATATGCATTTGTTGACGTCTGTTAAAATGTGTGTGAAACAGAGACAGCAATGATAAAAAATTCAAAATAAATTCACAGTTTACACAGTTACCGTCTGATTCACAACACAAACACAGGATTTGGTTTGTGTTTTCCATCAGAGTGGGTCTGAAAACCCGCTGGACGACCAGGTCGGACCAGAGGACGGTCTTCACTGACTCCCTGCACCTGTTTTTATGCGGCCTGGCATCAAAAGACTGCACCGCGGCCTTAGTGGACCTAGCCCAAGGTTCTGGTCGAGCAGGAGTCCAAAACTGGGTCCTACAACGACAAGCACTTGTTCTGAAACTACTGAAAAACCTTTGCAGCAACAACACTTTGACTGGACCCAAGGTAGAATCAACAAAAGTCGGAACTTTTCTTTTTACAGTTCTCCCGTTGTGTCCTCTGATCCTGTCCTGCTGCACACCCACAGATACTGGACCTCTGCCACTGTATCCAAGAGAGCCAGGACCAGAAACTGGCCAGCACAGTTCTTGGTACCAGGTCCAGCGTGGAGCTGCGTAACATCCGTCTGTCTCCCAAAGACATCAACGCTCTGGCTTTTGCAGTGAACTCTGTGGGAGAGAAAGGCGTAGGGTTGGATTTCGGATCGTGCTCCATGGAGCTGGAGTGTTTGGATTTACTGCAGAGGTGTCGGTACCTGCAGCACCTGAGGTACGTTGACTCCGCTACAGAGCGTCAGAGGTTTTATAAGTTGAAATGCTCTTGTTTTGACAATGAATTTTAACATTGTGACAGTTGGTACAGTTCTTTAGGAACAATACAAATGCCTAGTTTCCAAAACTGTAACGGTAAAGACATCATACTCGTCAATTCTAAAATGGCGTCCATTTTTATAGAACTGCACACATACGTACTGTTCCATCAGTTCTAAGTACTTTAGTTGTTAGAGAATCTGGAAACGTGGAGGATCGGTTGCACAGAGAGAAACGACCTTTGACACCTAACAGCTGATTGGCCACCTGTTCCCCAGTGTGTTGAACTGACGGGATGTGTATGTTTGATCTCATGGACCACCAGGAGACCATCGGAAAAGTTCAAACATACAACGTACCGGGCATTTTTGTCAAATGAAGACCACACCCATTTGTTACGATCTCTGAAACAAACACCAGCTCTTGTGCTTTGGTTTTTTTATACAATAAGGAAATGACATGCAAATGACCAACTCTTCACATGACACCAGTCGGTGAGAACAGCACAACAAAGGTGGTGACGGTTGATAACCATCACATGACGTCTATTTGTACAAACAGTCACTGAGTCAGAATCCATGCAGATCAGTAACAAAGTGAGGAACTCAAATCCTTCATCAGCAGATGAAGTTTATGGCTAGACTAGAGTCATAATACTCACAGCTAATCTCTGCATCAGTGATGGATTATGGTTAGGAATTTCTACTGCGTGGCTTAATTTCCCATGATATTGTAAAACATTTTAACTAAAAAAATTGGTGATTTTGGTTAAGGACTGGCTTTAAAACATGAGTTCTTTTCACCTGATGTTACAACGATTTTTTTTTTCATTCTTTTTGTGCCTTCAGCTTCAGGAGTCGCAGATATGACGACAGGTTTGCCGAGAAGTTGTCCTCCATACTGCCTAATCTCCCTGCCCTGAGAAAACTTGAGTAAGAATGAATTTGGTCGTTTGTGGTTCTACTTCACACACAAACGGCTACTTCTTCACTACTGTGTACTCTTTATAAAACTCTATAAAAGTGAGGTTTTTAACTGTGTTTTCACTGCTCCTTTTCCCCAAAGCTTTTGTGGAGCCAGTCTGACCTCCGCAGGAGCGGCCAGTTTGGCTTCTGCTTTGGAGAAGTGTCTTCACATCACCGACGTCAAGTGTGTCCTCTGTCTCTGCTGGGCAAAAGTTGTTCGGTTGCCCTTTCTAAAATCTGACGCTGTTTTTTTCTCCTCTCAAAGTGTGAGCGACAACAGTCTGAGGGACGACGGGATCAGAGTCATCGCTGACGTCTTTGACAAACTACCGGGACTGATGTCTGTAAAGTGAGGAGTTTGTGTAAATCCTGCAGGACTCGCTGTTCTCTCTGATTCACTCTCTCTAAATTCAAAGCCTCTTGGTGTAAATTTCATGAGCAACTTCAGATCATTTCACAAGATCTGGACCTGAGTTTGATCTTATCTCTGGCTCTGATGTGATCTTTGATCTTTGTGGGTTTTTTTCTGTCAGGTTGAGTCGGAACAACAGCTCCTTGAAAACGCTGAACTTCCTCATTGGGAAAATGTCCTCGTGCTCGAACGTCCAGGATATTCACGCAGAGTACGCTCACACACGTACACAGATGACGATGGTTACCAAACATGTTTTTGTTGTTGTTGTAGACAGGCTAATGTCGAGCCATTGCCTCAAATGTCCAATAAGGCTGCAGGTTCAATACCAGCTAGACCTACACTTTTCAGACCACCCCTGTAGTGAAGGGAGTGAAGCCAAAAGTGATTTCTAGACATTTAATTTACAAATCAGGAATTAAGTCGTTTCTTTCTACTGGTAAAAAATAAAGACATTTTTATATTGTTCCTTCCAATGGCTTCCTGGCCCTTGGGGGGGAGCATCCTCCATTTTCAGAACCACTAACATTTTTTTTTTGTTTACAGTGCAGTCAAAGAATTGACAGTAAGATTCTGCCCAAAGTCAAATAATGACAGGTGAGTTTCCATGGTCAAAACAAACCAAACAAAAAAAAAACTATCACACAATAACATTTTCAATCAAATCATTATTTTTCTCTCTTTTGTTTTTGTTTTTCTTTGCACAGCCATCAGAACACTGAACCAACGGTCAGGTGAGAAAATGAAACAACTTTTTTATCTTGTTAATGACTTACCAAAATGTCATGAAGGTGTCGAACCAGGTTCCTTCAGGAACTTTGCTCCTTTATTCATGGTAAATCATAAATGTTACCAATTTGTGCCAGAGGGACTGAAGGTTTTATTCAGACTCTAGTGAGACCTGCTATGATTAAAGGCCACTTTTATTTGTTCTGGACTAAGACAATGAAAAAGTGAAAATTTTGGGTTTAAATGTGGGGTCCTCTCCTGGGCTAAATCCTGAAAGGATCAGTACAAAAATATAAATTATCATGAAGAAAAGCGCTTCATTTTCTTCACCAGTCATATTTATATCTTTTTTTTTATCTTCAACATGTTTTCCTCCAGCTTATTAAACCAAAAATGGAGCAAGACTGAGATGCAAAACATTGCCCAGTCATTGGTGCGTTGCTCCACCTTATCCGTCCTGGAGTGAGTACAGCTACACACACCTACATACTACACAGTTAAAGGAAACATTTTACTTTTAAAACTCTTTGATTTATTCTATATCTTATGTTTGTTACTGTTTGTTCCGTCTCAGTTTGTCTGGTGGCTCCTGGACTGTGGAAATCCTGGAGACGCTGACACGGTTTCTGCCAAAGTTCAGCGTCAGCAACAAGATCATGTGAGCGACAACAAGATCACGCCCCAAACTGTGACTGAATAGGAACTGATCAAGTTTTATTTTTTCAACATTGGTTCATACAGAAAAGTCAAAAAAGTTCTTCTGGGTTTTTTTTTCCCCTCAGGCTGAATGACAGCTGTCCCTCCGTGGACGGCCTCATAGTTCTGACCACTCTGCTGTCCAAATGTCCAGCAGTGAAGGAGCTTCATATCAGGTACAACACCCAGTCACAGATATCAGATAACAGTTCACACCCTAACACACTGTTGTTGTTTGTTTTCACTTCCTTTGTTGTGTTTATGTTTCAAAGACTGAAGTCTGGTCTAGACCCTGCCCAGGTGACTGTCGTGTTCCCTGGAGGAAGCAGGAAACCTGCAGAGACCAGAACACTCTGGTACGGTTTGAATATCTCACCAAGTACTGGAACCTGTTTTTAACTATTTCAATTGCATTGACCTTTGGAGCCTTTTTTATGACAGTAATTGTTAGTGTCTCAAAAAGAAGTGATAAAGGTTTATGTGAAAGTTTTCATATTATAGGTATATTTTATTATAAATACAATGCTATTTTTTTATATTATAGGTATATTTTATTATAAATAATATTATATATTTATGTATTTATATTTTATTTAAATGCTTGTCTATTGATGGCAATCAATAAACTTGCCCAGTAAAGCTGATTCTAGTTCTGATTCTGATGATGATGACTTTGTTGGTACGTCTGTCAGTCTCAGTGGCTGTGGGTTGCAGCACACACACCTGGAGCGGCTGTGGAAGAGTCTGGGGAAATCCTGTGATGTCACCGAGTTGGAGTAAGACTTACAAAAAGACACGTGGATCTGTATCTGCACCAGAGACAGACCAGGGTTCCCTTTACATTCACTGTCACTGTCAGCTACTTTTATCTCACACTATTTGCATCTGTGTTTAATGTGAGAGGATGTTGGATGATGTCATGTTGATGTTTCATGACCAGCTCAACTGTTGTCTCTATTGTCAGTTTGTCCAGCAACTGTTTGAGAAACAGAGGTCTGCAGATGTTGCTGGATGTTCTGCCTCGTCTCAGCAACATCCAAGAAATCAAGTAAGACTCACCTCATTGGCTCACTCACCTGCTTTTGTGTGATTATGTTATGATCATGTGTCTGAACCCGTTTCCCTTGTTTGGCCTGTGGCCTTGTGCTGTTGTGTGTTTGTTTTTCAGTGTCAGTAACAATGGGATTGACATGGAGGGCGTGGCAGCGTTGGCCCAAACTCTGAGCTCGTACGTCAGTTTGAGTGAAGTTGACATCAGGTAGATGGATGAGGTCGGAGCGGTGGTCGTCTGTCGGTGTGGGTGTGGTCAGTGTGCAACAGAAACAGAAACTTTAACTGTGACTGTTGATGTTACAGTGATGAAGGCGGGAAGCAGGTGATGATGAAGTTCCGCTCCGACAGAAGGTAGAAAAACCGCACGTTGAATAAATAAACAGCCTGTTGGTATTTCTCTGACTCGAAGCTAACTCTGGAGTTTTGTTTTACTTTCAGTGATGACAAACAGAAACTCAAGCTGTTCAGGTGAAACGACGGCAAAATGTTGTGTGTGTGTGTGTGTGTGTGTGTGTGTGTCAGTCAACATTTTACAAATCCAGAGTTGTTCCATTAACATTATCCTTATTTTTCTGTCAGAACACTGAGGTCTTTTCCCCAGTTTAGTGGTATACGGTAATATTGATGCTAACTTTACTCTGTCCTCTGTGAGAAAAATCTGTTGTTACAAAATGATGAAGCAATATATGGACATAATAAGATGAGTAGATATTTCTAGAAATAAAAAAATGACACCACAGAGGAAACCAGCAAAATCACTCGTGCTGTAACATGCATGCTGCAAAGCATTATGGGAACCCCTCCATCTCCAAATTCTGGAGGAAGGTTAAAGTCTTTTATGCGATTGATTGACAGCGCCCCTGGTTAGACCCATGACATCAAAGCTTATGGTTGTGGTTGCAGGATAACCCACAGCAGCCTCCGCCCCTCTGATGTAACCACACTCTGCAGGAAGTTGGCCTCCTGCAGGTCTGAACTGGAGCTGCAGTGAGTGTCGCTGTGTTTTAAATATCAGTTGTATTTGATCTTGTAATATTTCAAGAAGTGCTTCACACGTGGACACTCGTGTCCTTTTCTCTGTGCCGTCAGTTTGTCTCGCTGTTCGTTGAAGGATGCAGCCGTCAAGAGTCTCCTCCGGATGATTCCTAAGATGACGTCGCTGCAGAGGATCGAGTAAGACACACTGTTGTATTTGTTTATACCAGGAGTGTCAAACACACGGCCCGTGGCCCAAAACTGGCCCGCCCGGGGGTTTAGTACGGCCCGCTCTGTGAATGTTAAAAGTGAAAAAAATGCACCAACACTGCATGGTAGTGATGTTTTGTCAAATATTTCATTAGATATCCTTTTTTTTCTAATATATTTGTACATTTGCATGAAAACAACGGGGAAAAACATGGAATTGTTGTTGTTATTTATAGGTCATTATGTTATGGTTGTACTGGTCCAGCCCACTTCATATCTAATCAGGCTGTATGTGGGCCATGAACCAAAATGAATTTGACACCCCTGGTTTCTATTTTCACTGTTTACTCAGTTAATCAGCCATTCATTTCTTTCCTTTCTTTCTTTTTTTTTACTTTCAATTTTCCTCCCTTCAATACTGTGCATTTCTCTTAAATTGTAAAACTTCATTTTCAACACGGATTATTTTTTAATTTAAATTAACTTTTAAACAACTTATATGATACTTTATTGCAGATTATTGATAAATAATGATGGATTTTATCAACAAGTCTTATCTGTTTTTTTAACCTACAAAAGTAAATTAGACATCAATAAATCTGTAGCTCAGGAAACATTTTATCCTAAAAAACCTCTTTGATTTCTATCAAAAATGTTCTGTTTTTATTTAATAAAAATCGACCATTTTCTGTGCAGTATCAGCAACAGCGTCTCATCACCGTCTGAGGCCCTGACCTTTGTCAGCTGTTTAAAGATCTGTCATCGCATCTCATCTGTGGAGCTCAGGTATAATATGAATTCAGTGACCGTTCTTCTCCTGATCTGATGAATACTGAGAAAAAAAAGAAGTAGTCCATTGATTTCTTATTTTTGGAATACTTCTTCAGGCCTGGAGGTGAATGCTCCATCATCTTGAAACCAGTGAAGGCAGAACAAACCAGCTGCAGGTTTGTGGAGTAAAAATGTTTTCTTGGTTAGTCATTTGTCCCCTCTCGTTCTTTTGACTTCCTGTCTCTCAGTGTGACGTGTCACGGCAGCACACCTACATTTTCTCTTGCCAAGATCATTTACTGTGTGTGTAGTGAATAGACAAGTATATTTGTTTCAGTTTTATACTGAAAACAGTTAGCACTATTGTTGGCCGTCCAACCAGTGATTATCTGCTGATTCAGGTCATGTTATTACTGGAATTTACAGGAAGAGTTTTCATTTTAAAAACTACAAACAATAACTGACGGTAGCTTTAATATATATTTTTTTTTTTTTCAAAAAAGGAGATTAGATTTGGTTTACACCTTTTCCTTACAACACATCTTGATAAGATAAGAAGTGATTTCACTTCTATATTTGGACATACAACAACAGTAACCATGAATGGCCTATTGTTCCTCCACTCACCAACAGTTACAAACTTCCTGGAGTCTTTTAGGCTCCACTGTCTGCTCTTTTCACAGTGTTCAACCTCAAATATTTGTGTGAAAAGGTAGTTCTGGGAAAATACGTATTGAATCCTTAAAGTAGTGTAATGTTGAGACATAAAATGTTTTCATTTTCTGTCTGTTTTCTATAAATTTGTAAACTGTTGTAAATGTCTTTGTCTTCCGTGTGTTACGTCAAATCTCTCACACCGCATCTTTCTTTCTGCCTGTGACAGTTTTACTCAGTTTCACCTGAACGAAGACAACGTGAAGGAACTGACTGAGATCCTGCAGCAGGGTCCGCAGCTCTCTTATTTGGAGTATGTGCAGTACAGCGTTTACACAGTACTTTCTTACTGAACAGTTTACATCGATCACGATAACGACCAACTCTGTTTCTTTTCACCAGTTTGTCAAATAATCAACTTGGGGACGAAGAAGTAAAGTGTGTCATGGATTCACTGCCGAGGCTCAACATCAGCTGCTTCGTCAAGTGAGATGAAAGAGCTGACACTTTTCTGTTTCTTAACAAAATATTCTCACAATAATTGCTTCTTATTTTTATTCTTATTTATCACCTCCATGTGGTCAGTCTGAGCAACAACAGGCTGACCCAGCAGGGACTGTTGGACGTGGTACAAACAATGTGCACCTACGAAAACATCTCCAGTGTGGAAATCAGGTGAGTCAGTTTAAGAGTCGAGAGAAATCTCTATGCAGATGACGTGTCGATTTACCTCTGTCTCCGTGTGTCTCCTCCTTGTAGTATTGAAGAGGAGGCCAGGTGTCTCCTCTTGTTCTGTCAACAGAATGTTTGTGAGAAGACTCTGAGGTGAGACCAGACTCTACAGATAATTAATATTTAGTGTCATATTCTGAAAATGAACGTCAAACAAACTTCCAAATGTCCATGTGCTCATGTTCTCTCCCATCAGCATTAAGGAAAGCAGTTTGAGAAGCGAACATCTGACCAGATTGTCAGAGATCGTGTCCCACTGTCCCTCACTGACAACACTTGAGTAAGAACTGTGCACATTCACTTCATTCACTTCGGGAATGTTACTGTAGATTCACTGTCATTTATTGATGTGAATTTCAGATTAAAAAACAATTCACTGCAGCCAGAGTGGATCGAAGACCTCATGGAAGAGTTGACTGTTGGTCCGAGAGGATGTCGCGTCAGGTGAGTTCTGAACTCAAAGTCCACCAAACACCTTCACAAAACAGCTGGTAAAGACGTGTCACAATGACGTGAGGTTAGGGATGTCCGATAATATCGGCCAACCGATATTAGCATAATTATGTCAAAAAAAAATTGTTTTCGTTTTTTTTTTTTTTCTTTTTCCAATAATGAAATCCCGCCCTCACATTGCCTGGGTTTTGCCAAATGACGTGTGCCCTCAAAATAGTTTTGGGGGAAAAAACGGCTGCATGTTGTTGAAAGCCACTAGATGGCAGCATTGCAGCTCATTTTATTAATTTATTAATTTTTTACGCCCTTCAACCTGAAGCAGGTCATGAAGTAGGCCGAGGTAAGAATGTTCAGGCTTTTATATGCCCACAAGGATATTTTAAAATAATTCTGTCTGCCCACAGGAAACGTCACCGTGGACTGGTAGATAGACAGGCCTGACAGTTGGTGTTGGTGTTGTTTTTGTTGTGTCTCTAACAGGTGACAGAACTGGGTCATACTGTAGGAAAGTCCAAACTTTAACCTACCTTGTTTTTCTCCGTCAGTATTCAGGAGAGTTGGATGAGAGCTGGTGAAGCCGTCAGTCTGCTGTGTCGCTGTCTGGAGCTCAGCAGCAACATCCAGAAGATCAGGTGAGATACCCAGATAAACACAACCAACAACAGATATACACAGGAATGGATGAAAACACACAGAAACTATATATTAATATGAGGAGACTACAATGAAATTCTGATTTATTTATTTTTAAAGGGTGAACCAGTCTGTACTGGAGCTGTGTCTGATGAAACCTTCGGGACTGACTTCATTCAGGTAACAAATGTAAAGTTTTAATAATAATAATAATAAGTCAAACAACACTGGACATCTGTTCTCACTCAAGCCCTGTCTGTTCTACAGCCTTGTGGACTGTGCTCTTGAGCAACACCATCTGTCTCCTCTGATCGCCGTCCTCCAGAGATGCCTTTCACTGACTGCTTTGGAGTGAGGACCTTCTATCTTAACTTTAAAGCCCCTCAGAGCTGGGGGGGGGGCAGCAGCAGGTGTCAGTGGGCTTTCTTAGAAGCACTGTTACCTCTGTACAAACAAAGTTAGAAAAGAGTTTTTTTTTTAATTTATACTAATAACAAACTTTTTTTCTCACATGAACAGGGTGTAATTCAGATAATGTTTTTTTACCTAAACAGTAAAACAAGCAACAAACGGCACTGAACAACAATGAGAAATATTTTTTTTACCTAAACGGCACTGAACAACAATGAGAAATACACACTGTAATCCCACATCTATATTTTAACTATCTTAATTCAACACTGGTTCCGTCACCTTCATACAGAAAGACATTGACAGGTCTTGTTTTTCTGAACAGATTCTCCAACAACACCGTGGGAACAGAAGGAGTTCCGTGTCTTCTGTCTCTGTTCCCACAACTCACCTCTGTCAGGTTTGTGCTTCTGGTCAAATACTACATTTAAACTTTACTGTGTGTTAAGGACCTGTGGCATGTGAAGCCTCTGCTCTGCTCTTTAACAGCATTGTTTCCAACAAGCACTCCTCTGCTGTGGTGGAGGCGCTCCCTGAGACTCTGCTGCGGTCGCTGACTCTCCAGCACTTGAAGTGAGCAGAACACACACACACACACATCTGACACAGACACATACACACATATATGTTGAATCCTGTTTAAGGAAATCATGCATTTTATTCTATTTCCTAAGATTCCAGTTCAATCAGCTTTAGCCTGTTTTAGTTTTCATCAGTCTGTGATTGATTCATCGTTGAGAATGAACTCTGGGCTTATATTACAATTTATTCCTTAAAATACAGTTTATTACGTCTGTATAATATCATTGCACTGTATAATAAAAACCATACAGAGTTATTTGGCTTCTATTAAGTTGAGCTTTTCTCCTAAAAATGTTAATATTTTTAATCAAGGCAAGAATTATGTTTTGATAGAATTTATTTTAACAAACTTCAGAATAGGAAAACAAAACAACATCAAGTTTAAAGTATTACTACCTCCCCTTGTCTTCTCCTTCTTGTATTTTTTTATATATTTTTTTTTGTATAATATTTTTTTCTTCTCTGCTCCGCAGTCTCTCAGGTCATGTGATTGGCGATGCTGCAGCTCAGAAACTAACCGCTGTGTTGCCACGTTTACGTTCACTCAAGTGAGTGATAATAACGTCAACTCCAAAAAACATCTTTGATCATCTGATGCGTTGTACAAACCTGTGCTGATATAAACATTTAATTTCTTCTTCTTCCTCCTCTTCTTCTTCTTCTTCTTCTTCTCGTCCAGTCTATCTCACTGTTCGTGGTCTGCAGCTGGAGGTCTGCAGCTGCTCTCAGCCCTGACAGACTGTGTTAGTCTGGAAGAACTTTGGTAAAAGAGAGAAATCCAACAGTCTGTTCAAAAATAAAGTGTGTTTTGTTTTTTAATGGTATTTCTGTTTTTCTCCGTCTACTTTTTCCACCGTACGCCTACAGTCTGGACTCTGTGCAGCTGGACGAAGACGGACTGATGTGTCTGTCACATGTACTGAGGAGTTTCAGCTGCGTTCGAAGTCTTAGGTAATGGACAAAGTCTGCAGTAACCGCCTGAAAAAATAAATAACAATAAAAATTCACAAATTAGTTGTGAATATTCTACACATTTTATAGATGTATAATAATAAAAATATCAGAAAAGGAAGTAGTCACTGAAAATATATTTTATAAAATATTTAATTTATTTGAAGGCCAGTTTAAATAAACATCAATCTGGTTCTAGGTATTTATTGCCCGTGTGTTATTTAAATAAACATATAATACGTGTATGGTATGTTTTTAATTCATACTTTTTCTAGAGGGAAAATAGATAATACAAACAGAGGGCCCCATCACTGAAGATCAGCTCACCACCATACACTTCTAGTGACTCCTTCTAAATAGGTTAAACTAAAATGAGAGAAAACTAAAAAAAAAAGTCTTTAAAAAATTGTATTTTATTGGACAAAGGATATTCGTATATCAGATTTTTTTTTAAATTTTTAAATATCTTGGTAAATATCCGGTTCTAGGTATTTATTGCCCGTGTGTTGTCGCCCTGCTCAGTTACTGCATCAACACTCAATCATATAAGTGCTGACACTTGTTTATTTTAGCACATGTCTCCCAGCTGTAATCATGAGATCTATTTTACGATTAGCATTTACTCACAGATCCACCGACTCACTCTTCACATTGCTGCTTATCATACCAGAGGGTCATTAGCTCCATCGGATAAAATTCATATGATCTGATACCACCTCGCTCCCCCCTCCCTTCTGTCTGCCCCCTCGCTCCTCCGCAGCAAAAAACGCAGACATTTCCTGACCGTGGTCTGCTAAGCTGTTAAATTGTTGGTCACCGAAGTAACAGGACGCACAGAAGACAAAATGTTAACGCTGTTTTCACAGCACACGGAGGTTGTTTGAAATCCTAATCACATGTCCTGGTGATTCAGAGTTTTGACATGAAGCCCAGGCTGCATGTTTAGAATTCATCTGCACCTTCCATATTGGATCATGTGCTAATATGTGTGTGTGTGTGTGTGTGTTTGACAGGCTGAACGAGATCGTTACATCGGTGGGAACATCTGACATCCAGACTGTGTTGGATCTTCTTACATCTATGGAAGATCTGACTCATGTGGAGGAGTTAGAGTGAGTGTTTTACTCCGTTGTACTTTGGTACGTGTTTGTATTCTGTTTGAGCTGCTGTTGTGTGTAATACGGTACGTGGTCGTCGTCGGTCGTTAGGTTGAACAGCTGGAGGATGTCAGACGGAGGTGTGGAGCAGCTGAACAGGCTCCTCCCCCACTGGGGGCGGCTCAGGAAAATCAGGTAGGAAGGAAATTGACTTTAAAGTGCTGACAGCAATGTTGTCTGGGATTAGGTCACATTCATTACTGTGGTTAGTAGTTTACTACCCCCCCCCCCTCTGCCCCACCAACAAGGACTAAAAATAAGTCAGAACACATTAGTAGATATTCAGTGACCGTCGGTTTCATTCGTCCGTTCTTTAGAACTCCATCCTTTTGATAAAGGTTGTTACATTTATGCCTTTAGAAGTCGCTTATATCCAAGAGGAGGACCACCAATAAGGCATGTGGTTCCTCTGGGAATTGAACCCAGTCCTCTCTGCTTCCTAGGCAGGTGTGTGGTAGCCACTACACTGTGGAACACACATTAATTTCAAACTTTTCTACAAACTAAACATTTGATTCTAATTACATGATCAGGAATAAAGTAAAGCTAATTAAAACGCCCTCTGGTGGATTATGCTGTTACTATTTCAGCCCATCTGACCTTGTGGTTTTATTTTTTATTCATTTAACTATTCACAACTATTCACACTGACGTTTACACCTAGGGTCAATTTAATGAGAACAGCCTAATTCCTTCACTGTTAGATACAACTGTTATCCAAACACATCACATCAACACATTCAGAACTGTTGTTTCAAACAGAATAGGTAACACTGAGAACCAACAGCAGTAACATAAGCTGCTTCATGAGCATAATCTGAAACTAAATCCTATGAAAATGCAACTGAACAAAGGACAGGACATCACAAATGAGTGCAAATTTCCGACTGTGTCACAAACAGGAAATTAGGTTCACATGCCTTACCCACCACCACCCACCACAACCACCGGACCTGTCTGCCCTATTAGGGGTTTTCCCCCCGCGTTAGGAATCTCTGTTATGCTTTAAGCGCGCTGTCCACATCGTCCACCCTGTTTCATGGTTTTAATCTAAAATTATTGACATACAAATAATCATATGACATGATCCCTCTAATGATGGCTGATTTTTAAAAATATTTTATTTGACATTGACGATGACTGTTGGTCATTTAGAGCAGCGTTTAGTTGGTTCCATAAATCACCTTCTTGCCCTCTGCTTGATCCTCTGTTGGTGTCTAATGAAAGTCATTCAAAGCACACAGACTATTTTTATTGGGCGGAGGCCAAACATCCTCCACAGTCACCACCTGTTCCCATAATGCAACAGGTTCTTCCTCTCCCAGATTTAGAGTGACAAGCACAAAAGGTCAGTGAGGAAGAGTGTCTGGGCGGGATTAGCACCCATGCCTCACTTCAGGGCCTGTCATTGGAGCCGTCCGTTGGTGCTGACCGCAGAGTGTCAGTAGGACATGGAGGTTGTCAGGTGGTTGTAGAACAGGGGTGCCAAACATACGGCTCGTCGGCCAAAACCGGCCCGCTTGGTGTTTCAATCTGGCCCGCTTGATGAATTTTTGAAAACGAAATAATACACAAACACTTCCTGTTCAGGAAATGTTTTGTAGAATTATATTTCACTAAATATGAAGATTTATATAATGTACTTTTATGACTGTACGCGTCCAGCCCACCCCTAAAACCAAAATGATTTTGACACCCCCCTGCTGTAGAGGTGAAGGAGCTGCGATGCTAAAAGAATTAACTGGACTCTCACGTCAATTTTATTTTATTTTATTTCTCTTTGACTTGATTGTTCTTGTTCCTCTTTCAGGCTCTCGCAGAACCTTATTTGTGACCAATCAGGTGACAGGCTGCTCCAGGCCTTAAACAACTGTGTTCATCTGGAGGAACTACAGTAAGACAGCGTCTCAACACGTCTTTGTCTCTGTTATATTACAGAGTATCGTTTGTTGAACATATGTTTTGGTTGAAACGGGTTTCGTTAACTCTCCGTCATCAGTTCTTTGTTTCTGTGCTGTCGTCCAGTCTC
>NC_024312.1:1014804-1036144 GCF_000523025.1 Cynoglossus semilaevis | reverse complement strand
GGCACTTGTTCTTCCATCGATGATAAACATCACAGTCTTAGAGTAAGACTCGTGTTAATTACATTTTTCTTGACTAATACTTGTTTTTTTAAATATTCCGACTCGTCCAGAGGATCCTGTGACGTTCTGTTTCATCCTCGTGTCTTTCTCAGCATTTCACTGAACACATTTGGAAGCCAGGGCTCTGTGAGTCTGTCCAAAGCCGTGATGTCTCTGAAGAACCTCAGCAAGATCCAGTAAGACTCACAGAGACTTTTGAACAGCAGTTTATTCACCAGACTGACTGAGCTCTCCTCTCTGCTCCACGCTCTTAGATTGGTGGCTGTTGGGACTCCAGACCTGTGTCCTGTTGTGTCCAGTCTGAGACACTGTCTCCTCATAGAGGACGTGGGGTAAGGTCTGAAACTGAAAAGACGACAATGAATGACGTCTTCTGTAGTACGACAGCAGAACCACAAGTGTTAAAAATTGTTATTTTAGTGTTTATTTTGTTTTGTATTGTTTAGAGAAAATTTTTGTTTGAGTCTAAAGTGTTCCTACATTTTATACTTGATGTCAGTGTTAATTTAGTTGTTTTGTTTTTGACATCTCTCTCTCTCTCTAGTCTGGGCTGGAATAACTGTGGAGATGAAGTGGCTCTGGAGTTGGTCAAAGTTCTCTCCGTGTGTCACAAACTGAGCAGGATCGAGTAAGTCTGCTGAATAAGTCTGTTCATTACACACGTATTTGTTTCAAAACCTTTTAAAAACCTAAACTCTGTGTCATGTTTTCAGTCTGGAGTCCAACTGTGTGACGGTCTCTGGAGTTAAAGCCTTGTTAAAAGTCATACTCTGGCATCCTGCTCTGCAGCTGATCAGGTAAGCTGTAGTTCACAGCTGTATTTTCACCAGGCAGACCTAGAGACAGAGGCCAACTGTAGGTAACAGTTCATCTACAATGCCATTGTTGTTACTTTGCTGTTAGCAAGCAAGTTAAAAACGTAGCAGCCTGTGTAAAATCAGTTACACAGGCCGTCTTATCAGTCGTCCTTTTTGAAATACTGGTGGGACGTTTCTTATCAGCCGTCCTTTTTGAAATACTGGTGGGACGTATCAGTCGACATGTTTTTAAGCAGTCGTACATATGGTCCATTGCAGGCGGCTGATGGGCCAGATGTGGCTCAGGAGCCACAGGTTGTACACCCCTGCTTTGAGGTGACCTCTGCCTCTAAAGGGCAGCAGAGAAGATACTGTAGTTGTTGGGTACATGTTTTTTTTCATTTTTATGGATGTTGGGGCAGCAGAGAAGATACTGTAGTTGCTGGGTTCATGTTTTTTTTCATTTTTATGGATGTTGTGATGGAAGCGGAAATGAAGATGGTTGGTTCAAAAGTGGAGGAAGGGTGAGAAAGGGTGAGACATGGGCAGATGATCCACAGCAGTGACCTGTGAAGGGAACAGCCTCAGAAGAAGATGCTTTTTTTTTACAGCAGGAGGCCAAGACTGAGGTTAAATGTCAGTTTCTGTCTGGTCGTTAACCGACATGTGAGATTTTACCAGTTAAACCTGTTACAATGACTGATTGACGATGTATTTAATACGCAACAATGCCACGACTTCTTTAGGCTCTGGAGGAACAAGATCTCTTCTAAAGAAGGTTCGATGCTGACTCTCAGAGACCGGAGGCTGAATTTTTCATCTACATAGAGGAGGAGGCGTGTTGACGTAAGGTGAGGGAGGGGCTGCCAGCAGAGGGCAGAACCTTCCAACACTGCCACAGTACAGATTTGATTCATGTGATTCAGTCAGTGATTCTCTTCAGCAGTAGGTAACGCTGACCTCTAGTGTAAGGTCATTCAGTGTTTGACCTGGACCACGACACTCAGCTGACTCTACTGCTTCAGACCAGTAGACAAAACGTCGCACAGACGCCACAGAGTCTTCCAGCTTTTTAGTTTTACTAATATTAGAAGCAATAAATGAGTGGGTCGGGGGAACAACGGCAGCTTAGAGCACCACCGTGTGGTGAAGTGATTGTACATGGGGTTTGTTTGTGTTTTTTACTTGTGTTTCACTTGGGCTTTTTTATTAATATTTCACAGTTTGACTTTGCACTGACTGAATTTTTAGTTTCACAGTAGTTAATGTGAATGTTTCTGTAGAATTTTCTAAAGAGAGGAGGAAACTATGGATGTGATTGTTGATACGAGGCGTGTGTTCACTCAGTATTCAGAGTTGATAAAATATTGTTTTTATCTTAATAACAAGCACTAGTGAAACTAAAGGCCTTGATATAAATATTCCTTAATTTTATTTTATTTATTTTAGTTTTGAGGGAGTTTCCTGTGAGACAGGAAGTGAAGCAGTTTGCACTATCAACATTCCAAATGAGTGAGAACAATAATCCAACCAATCACACTTAAATGGCCTATGTGTGATATCAGTGACACCTACCGGTGAAAGAGCAGATAACTATAGTAGACAAAATTATTTATTTTTTCACAATATGTAGGTTTGGTGACACAAGTTGAATGGCAAAGATATGGGAGTCAAAAATACCATCAGAATGGAAAGTTTTATTTAAGATAGCAACAAATGTTTTCACTGGCTGTATAGAGCTTCCACATATAGTTAAGAATTAACTGAATGAAACAAGTTTCATTTATTTCCACATTTTTATTTCCGATACTTAACCTTAGTCATTTGAATGCACTGGGTATTTATGTCGCTGTAGCTTGTGGTCTCAATTCAAAATCACGTATTTATAGTGATGTGGTTATTTAAGGTTTATTTTATTTTATTTTATTTTTAATTTATTCCTGTGTTGTTTGCTGAATAGATAATCTTTCACTTCTTTCATTTCAAAGCAAAACTCTGCAGGAATAAAAGGTAATGTTTCTGACGTGAATGTCTGTGGTTGAAGTTTGAGTTCTCATGTAACAGACGTTGTTCCTGTCCTGGAGCTTCTGTCAATTCTGACTTGCACTATGATGTCCAATAATATTTGTTACTTACTTACTTGTGTACAGCTGATGTATTTACTTGACTTGTCCTGTCCTTGATTTTATGTCTGTGCTAGTACTTTTACACCAAAATGTGTACTACACAGTATAGATGCAGTGAAACTCGGGTTATCTTTTTTAGCTTTACTGTATGTTAACGATTTTGGCCTAGTGGAGTGCCATGCCAGTCATTCATTTGTATCTGGCGCCCTCTTGTGGTAAAAATAGACGGTACTTTGAAATAATAGGTACAGTAAGAATAACAAAGTGTATAATTTGGTTAAATAGGACAAAATAATAACCTTTTCTCGTATACATTTAGGGACGTACAAAACTGAGACAACGAGAACAAAAAAGCAAAAATTAGGAAGTAATAAAATTAAAACTACTCAAATGATAATAAAGATGATTAATAAAAAATCGAATATTAGTTATTAATATTATTAAACATAAACTGTCAGCAATAACTTTTCTGAATTGCAGTTAAATAAATAAGGCTTGGTAGAATATTCGTTATTAATATTATTAAACATAATCATAAACTGTCAGCAATAACTTTTCTAAATTGCAGTTAAATAAATAAGGCTTGGTTGACGTACCTGTGTTCATCACAAGAGGGTGCTGTTGGAACAGCATCGCTTCTCTGATTCAACGCTTTTTTTATCATTATAAGATAAATTCCAAATTGTCTTTGTTTTGTTCTCTTTATTTATTTATTTTTTTCATTTTTCATGTTGCTTTTGTTTTGTTGTTGCTTTTCAGGGATTCGTTAAATATTTTTCGGTGACGGGTTTGTACCGCCACACAATAAAAGCATTGCATCGATACAGGTGCGGATCGTTTACGTATTTTTTTTTTTAATATTTACTCTCTAATTTAAACTCTGTTCTAAAATTTGTAATAATTTGCCTCAATAAAACAGCGCTGTGTGTGTTGTACGGTGGAATTAATACAAAACGGAAGTCCTCTGGAGACGGGTTGATCTGAAGCTTTCATTTTCTAGTGCAACCCTTCCATTTCCGGTTAGAACGTAGTCCCTTTAGCTTGACGCGCAGTGATTCTGCGGGGTAAAACGTAGTGCGGCTCTGCGAGGATGATCACACTGTTGCGCTTTCTAGAAGAAATGGCAACCGCGGTCACGTATTTCATTTCATCGTCAAAAATATTTTTTTGAATTAACATTTTTTTAAAAATAATATACTTTTCTCTCAATTTTCACTCCTGGGGACTTGGTGTCGAGTGAAGAAAGTGTTGAGCCGAGGAGCGGTGAAGTCAGGTGCCGGAGGTGAGTGTGGGATTAGTTTGTGTTTTTGTTTTTTTTAGCGCCTAAACGCTCATTGATTTGACAGTTAACTGGTTAATTATTATTATTATTATTTTAATGTGAAATGTTAAATGACTCTGACATCCTGCTGTGACGTGTTTCGTTTGGGTAAAAGAGACAAATGTCGGGAGAACGATTAATCATTTTGATGGTTACGAACGGTTGAATGTTGATTTGTGGACACGGCGGTGAGAAGACGGCGGTTTTAATGTTGACTGTGGTGAAGTGGAGTCTGAACCCACGGCGGTGTCACCGGTGGTCGAGTCCGCGTCCCTGTGGTGTGTGCAGGTCTAATTATGTTAAAAAAAATCCCAAACTTATCGATATCGATCAGTTTAAGGCTCGTTTTATTGGGTCGTAGTACAAGTCAACATTAGGGCAACATTACATTCATTATTAATTTGTTTTATTAATTAATTACAAAATAATCGAGCCACAGTCCCCCCCCCCTTTACCCAAACCCCAACCACCACCACCTCATGGTAAGCAGAAATACTTTGTAAAATGTCTACTTTTTTTGTATTTGTCTCTGTTTTTATGTCATTTTTCTGCTTTTTATCACCATTATGTTTGTACATAATTTGGTCATTCCATTGGTTGAAATGCAGCCCTAGACCATTACAGAGCCTCTCTAGTCTCTACTCCTTTTTTTGTATTTGTATTTATCTTTATTTGTTACGTAGTGACCATGTACATTAATGAACATAAAATTGTAGCTAAATTGTAGCCAAATGGCTAATTTCCATTGGCAGTTTCCCTGCCAGAAGGAGCAATGTAGCATGATAGCGAGACAACAATTTACAGGACAGGTACGATATTTTAAAAGGTCTAATTAAAATACAAGACATAATTTTAATAATTTTATTTGTTTAATGTGAGAAATTACAGAGTAGAAACAGAATAAAACTCCAGGGCAGCGAGGTGTTACAGTCAGTCCATAAAAACTATCCATGAAATTTTTTTTTTCATGTTCAATTAACGCCGATGGCTAATTACTGTTTACAGTCCACGCTTCTGTTCTGTGAGTTTTGCATGACCGTGGCAGACAGGACGTGTAATTTGACATAATGACTGTCTGCAGCACAGTCTTCACACTGCTATTACCAGAGTTGGTCTCTTTCAGCACTCCCTCTCCAGCCCCGACAGCCCGCAGAGCAGATCAGTCGCAGCAGGTCTGCAGCTAATGCTCAGGTTTGGGTCACTCTGGAAAATTTGAGTCATTTAAACGGCGGTGATGAACGACCGCCTCATCGGAAAAACAGTCGTCACAGAGCTTTGTCTGAAGGATGAGAGACTGGAGGTAAACAGTGGTCAGACGGTCCAACGACAGCCTGAACTTCATCAACCCTCTCAGATCCATCAGCTCACAGCTGGTACCAGTTCCTGGTTTCCACTGGTAGATAGATCGTTTTTTAATCAGACTTTTCCATCTTCTGTTTGTATACAGTATATTTTTCTTTAAAAAATACTTTTTTTTGTCTGATTCTGCTCCCTTGCTTGAAAGTGAAAATGCATACAGTCAGATTCACTGGTGAGAACACACTGGTGTGAACAGACAGTCCTTCAAGGTGGCAGCGATGATACGGTTCTGAACACACGGAGCAAATGTGTGTAATTGTTGTGTTACAGTCGCAAATGTTGTCCAGACTCCGGCTGACACTGAGACTGTGATTCAGTCAGAAATCTGCTGCACGGACGACTGAATGAAGGGTTTGTCTTCATCATCACCATCATCATCATCATCATCATCGTTATCACTACTACCAGACCAGTGTGACATCACAGGACCAGAGCGGCAGAAACACGCTGCTTATAACACATTAGTATCTTAGCAACAGTCAACATCATTCTCAGAAAAAAAAAAAAAACCTGCACACACTCACACTCCTGCTGCAGCCGATGATGATGATGATGATGAAGAAGATGATGATGATGCTGCTGCAGGATTAATGATGAGCACTTAATGCTTTAAGAAAATATTCAAATTAAAAAATGAGAAGCTGAATTATAATTTTATGGAGGTAATAATGATGTTAGAGATTCTGACACAGCTTCAGTCTGAAGCCATGACATCTGGTGTGTGTGTGTGTGTGGAACAACATGTGCTTGTGTTGATTTTTTTTATTTTTCTACAGTTTTGAGAACTTGGTTTGGTTTGAATAAATGTGAGGCTCCATCTTTCCTCACAGAGGTTACGACCTCCTCATCTTCATCACCTCGGGGGAAGTGCGTGAATCTGGCGTTGAACCAGCAGCTGCTCGCATGTCTGGAATGTTCTCAAAGTTCTCAAAGTTCTGGAGCGCTCGACCGGTGTGGGTCAGGGACGTGGGCGACATTTAGCTACTTCTCTGCTGTACTTCATCGCTGTTCTTTCCCGCAGGGTGATCAGCGCTGACCTCACACCATGGCCTACACTCTGGGCTCCGCCACCGACGCTCAGAAGTCGCGCAGCGTCGGACCGCAGCACTGCGTCACGCGGGTGGAGCTATCCGTCACCGCCAACAGCCTCCTGGATCGAGACGTGGCCTCAAAGTCGGATCCCTTCTGTGTCCTCTTCCACGAGGTGGATGGCAACTGGGTGGAGGTGAGGACGGGGGGGGACAGATGTCTTTCCTTTTCTTTTTAAAAGTTTTAAAGTCAAACCTGGGTTTTGACACCAGCTGGTATCAAAGCTGGAGCCTCCTAGTGGCTGGCAGTTGTTCTACAACATTACCACTCTATGCCCATAGAGTTTATGCCCATAGAGTCTTTCTACTTTCAAAATGTATCAAGCAGGCCAGATTGAACCTTCTAATGGGCCGGTTTGGGCCCGCAGGCCATATGTTTGACTCCACTTGTCTAAACGCAAGGCTGCGTAAGCGCTATAGCTCCAGGATCTGGGTGTGTATCCTGGATTGGTCTAACCACAGCCCCTTCCTAAAGGAGAATCTGCTCTAGAGTGCCCCCTACTTTTTAACGGCTGACAAACCTCCTGGATCCAGATGTGCCCTCCACGACCGACCCATCTGTGCTGTTTGTTGTTAGGTTGATGGAGAGACACAGATTTGCGGTAAATGCTACCACCGAAGAAGACGACGACGACGAACACAGACGTCAAACATCGACGTTGTTTCTCTACCGCTCTTTTCTTCTTCTTCTTCTTCTTCTTCTTCTCTTCTTCACTGCGTGGCAACACCAGAGACGTGTAGAGAAGATGATGATGAAAGAGAGACAGAAATAAAAAGACGACTCAGGGGAGGAGGCAGGATTGAAAATAAGTATCTTTGGAGGTCAGACTCAGCGAGCTGGGTGTTCAGCAGAGGAACACATGAAAGGACTGTGTTTGCTGTCTGTGTCGGTCTGCAGCCCACCCGCCTCTGTGTGTGTGCGTGTGTGATTGTGAGTCAGATCCAAACTCACCAGGTCTTGACCATCTGGCTGCAGGCCTGCGCTGCTAAGAGCCCAGTGGGGAGTTGAAGGATTTGTCGGATTTGTAGAACTGTTAAAAGGACCGAGAAAAAAAAAAAAAAAGAAGAAGGGAGTAAATACAGTACAGTCGGTTCTGTTCTCTGTGTTGTAAACATTCATTAATTTAAACATGAATGCATTGGAATTTACACCAAGTGACTAACAACCCCCTCTTAATGTTAACTCTTACATACACTTAATTTCCGATTCCGATATCAACTGATACCAATATACGCAGCCGTTTTCCCCCAAAACTACCGTAAACATCTCCGGACTTCACAAGCGATTCCAGCATATTTGGCGAAACCCTGACATTGCGTTATCAGGTTAACAAAAACAATAACAGTTCTTACAGTTATTACATATTTATGCAAATATTGCGCTGATAATATTGGACATCCGTAATTGTAATATTAGAATAGAAAAATTGGACCTTTATATAATTACATGAAGTTTTTGAAATTGAACGCAATTTCTTTTTGCTTTGTTACCACTGAGAGTTAAAAAAAAAAGAAGAAATTTCAACAATATTTTCGACCAACAAGTCCTTTAATGCCGGCTCGTCTTTCCTCGTTGTTGACCAAATGTTTCTGCGTATTAAGAATTAAATTTATCTTGTTCGTCATCTTCTGCTTCACAAACGAACTTTAGGTGCAATACCTCCACCTATGGGCTGGAGGGTGAAATGTGATATATATTTTTAATGAAGTCCAAGCCTTAAATTTGAACTGAGTTGCAGTTAAACTTCATGGCGTTGTTTGATTTGATCATAAACCTGAGCCGCTGTATTCAGGGGAGCCAGAGGTTGGACAACCGTGAGTTCAGTCTGGACTACAACACAACACATGAACGTGTGTGTGGTGCTGACGCAGGAGAGGGATGTGGTGATGTGTGTGTGTGTGTGTGTGTGTGTGTGTGGGCAGCTGCCTCCAGGCTCCTCTGCAGCAAACAGCTGGTCAACAGGGCACGCTGGCTTTTGTGTGCGTGTGTGTGTGCGCTTGTGTGTAGGCGAGCCAGTCGGGTTGTAGCTCGCTGTCGGTCAGCAGGGCATGTGGCTATGATGTGAAATTGCAGATGGTTTCCAAGGCAACGGGGAGGGAAACAAAAAAGCTTAGCGCTCCCGGAGTGAGTCGAACGGTGGAGGAGGCGAAAAAAACCAGGCCCCCGAAAAAAAACACACTTTTCTTGGATTCGATCCATGACGCGCCGATGCTCTCGATCACTCCGCTCAGCTTTTCTCACTTCCTCCACTTTCTCCCTCCTGTTTCCCTGTGGTTTCCTTTTTCTTTCTTCTTCGTCTGATTGTTTTTCTCCGTCTTCCCGTCTTTCGCTCCATCTTCACGTCTCTTGTGAGATGGAGGTGTAAGAAGCAGCTGAGGCCATCGGGGGGAGTGAATGGGGAGAGGGTGAGAGAGGGAGAACAGAGTGATGGGAGGGTGAGGGTGAGAGAGGGAATCAAAGAGCACGGGTAAGACGGAGACTGAAGGGAGACCTGAACGGACCTCTGGTTGATGTTTCTGTCTCTCTAAAGTGAGAGAACTCTAACGCTGATCTGAACACGTGCACACACACACGTGCACGCCTGCGGCCCCACAAGTGAGAAGTCAAAAACTGAGTGAGATTTCAGCACAAACAGTGGGGAGGCTGGAGTCAGTGGAGCTGCTGAAGCTGTGACAACATTTGCTGCTTCACTTTAGAACAATGAACAAATGAGGAGTCATTTGAATGATCTCCTCCTCTTCCTCCTCCTCTGTTTTCTTTCTTTCTTTTCATTTTCCTTTTCTCAAATTCCTCTCATTTCATTTTTCATATTTTTGCTTTTCCTTTATTTTTTTTTACAGTTTTTTTACACCTGCTGTTAATAAAGCGTTATTTTAAAAATCCCAAATCTTCTTCTTCTTCTTCTTCTTCAACCATCATCAGATCTTCAGCCTCCGTCCCACTCCATCTCTGCTCCATCTTCTTCAAAGATACAAACCATCCTGTGACCAATTACTGAGTATACTTTACAGCAGGGGTTCCCATCCCCTGGTCCGTGGACCTGTACTGGTTCGTGGGTCATTTGATGGCCAGGTGACAGGGAAATAATTCATAATTTACTTCAGTTAAAGAGAATCTGGTCATTTCCATTTAGTTTCTTTAGTTAAAAATGTCGGAAATTTTCAAAATAATACGTCTTTCCGACTCCAAAACGCAGAGAACGAAGACTAAAAAATGTTTAATTGTGAAAATCCTTCATATCAAAACCATTTTTATACTGAAAGAATGAAGTTTGTGATTGTTGTTTTTGTTTGTTTTTTTAACCCACTTCCTGTGTCTCTCAGTTGGGTCGCACTGAAACGGCCGTCAACAACTTGAACCCAGTGTTTGGAAAGAAGTTCCAGGTGGACTACCACTTTGAGGAGATCCAGAAGCTCCGGTTCGCCATGTTCGATGAGGACAAGTGCGCAACGCAGCTGTACGAGCACGACTTCCTGGGGGAGTTCATCTGTACGCTCGGAGTGGTATGAGATGATTGTTGTTGTTTTTGTTTCTCCTTATATTCCTGAATTATTAAAATTCAGATTTGAAGGATTAATTCAGAGGTGGAGAAATATTGGCTTTGCTTTATCGCCTGTTTTCCTCTAAATAGGACCACACTTTTAACTCCTTTATAAATACTTTACGCCTGTGCTTTTAAGTCCAACAAGTTGTTCAGGTTTGGAGAATAAGTGTCCGTCCAACCAACGAAGAATTTTAACAGTTCTGTTCTTCAACCAGATTGTGTCCAACAAAAAGCTTCACAGACCATTGATCCTGGCCAATGGGAAGCCAGCTGGTAAAGGCTCCATCATGGTACGTACTGACTGCTTGACTGTTTACAGCTGCTGTTTTGTTTTTTGTTTTGTTTTTTTTACCTTCATCACAGATTACTGTTGTTGTGGTTACAGCCTGTTGTTATGGTTACAGCCTGTTGTTGTGGTTACAGCCTGTTGTTGTGGTTACAGCCTGTTGTTGGTGACATTGTCCAGGCTGTGAATGCTAATCATTCCCTGTGTTTTTTAACTGCCGTTCTGTGTGTGTTACTGCAGATAACGGCCCAGGAGCTGTCTGACAACAGAATCATCACACTGACCCTGAGTGGGCGTAAACTAGACAAGAAGGTGGGCAGTTATCACAGCACCTGATGGTCTGATGGTGATGTCAGCGTTCGGATTTAGAAACTGACGTGTGGTTGTTGTTGTTGTTGTTGTTGGTTTTTTTTCCTACAGGACTTTTTCGGGAAGTCTGATCCCTACCTGGAGTTCCATAAACAGGAAACAGAAGACGGTAAATGGATGTTGGTGCACAGGACAGAGGTGAGTCCTGGGGTCAGGGGTCACCGTTGTTGACACCTGCAGCTGTCATACACTGAATAAATGTGTTCAGAGAAGTGGACGTGACGGATGGATGGATGGATGGATGAGTAAATAAAGGACTGCTCCTCCGTCCTCTCTGTCTCTCTGTAACTCCAGGTCATAAAGAACACCCTGGACCCGTCATGGAAACCTTTCACTGTTCCTCTGATTTCTCTCTGCAACGGAGACGTGGACAAAAACATCAAGGTTGGTGTCTTTGACATTTGACTGACTCACTGACTATTGTTACAAAGCTACTTCAACTTCCACATTGGCTACTTGTACTTACTAGTACACACCAGTATGTCAGGTCCACATCAAGAACTTGACCTTCTGTTTAAAAAAAAAAAAAATCTAATAGAAAATATAAGCACACAGAGTGAAGCGTCTCCCTCTCTGACAGGTTCTGTGTTACGACTATGACAACGACGGCGGTCACGACTTCATCGGCGAGTTCCAAACCACGGTTTCCAAGATGAGTGAAGCCCAGAACTCAGTGGAGGTGAGAGCTGGTTTGTTTACATGTTTTTTAGAACTAAATGTTGATGCTTTGGTACCATCTCTAAAAAGAATGTCTGACTTTTCGACATAGACCCAGGCATCGCGTTATTGGGTTTTCATTTTTGGAGGAAAAACAGATACAGGTTCTTACAGATATTATTTTATAATTATGCTAATATCAGGCCAATAAATCGGGCGTCTGTGTTTCCCGTCTTCTGCTGGAGTCGTACCTCCTGTCTTATCAGGATTCGTTTTGTTAAAGATGCAGGGATCGCAGTAGCAGAGGTTTTATTCCGCAGCCGCTCCGTCTGTGTTTGGCGGTGGCACGTGCATCAGTGCATGTGTTCATCTGTGAAACGGCAGGAGAGCGTGTGCCAGAGCAGCCTCCTGACTCCTTCACAGTCTCTTCATGTGTGGTAATGATGTGAAGGGTGACACAAAAATAACGAGCAGGAGGAGAAGGAAAAAAAAACAAAACACAACGACGACGACGAAGGAGAGATGGGGGATGGAGGAGAGAGCGAGAGGCAGAGAGAGTGTGAGGAGTAAAGATAGGACGAGGGAGAGAGGGAAAAAAACAGAGACTTTTGAGATGTAAAACAGCCTTTAGCTGAGGAATGGGAACACGACAAGACATTTAGAGTTACCTGTCACATGAGTCACCGGCTGACTTAGTCATGGCAGACCGTGTGTGTGTGTGTGTGTGTGTGTTGCTTGATTCCTATCTAAGTGCATTTTTGTTGAATTTAAATACACTTTTGTTTTCTCCTTTTCTTTTCCCTCATCCTTTCTGCACAAATGATTCAAAAAATAAATATTTAAAATAAAACCTGAATCCAAGTCATGCCGTTCAGTCGACGGTTCAAATCCCAGCTCCAGTTTTTTTTCATCACTTTCTTTTCTGATTCCGAACCTTTCTTCCCGTCTCTCTTCTTCAGGTGGAGTTCGACTGCATCAACCCCAAAAAACAGAAGAAGAAAAAGAATTATAAAAACTCGGGAGTCATCATCGTCAAGTCGTGTAAGGTGAGGAAGAGGACTTGAGGATTTGAGCGAGGAGCTAAAAATATTTTTCCGTCTCCGAAAGAACTCTCAACAGAAGCGACTTCGCAGTAAATCTGCTGTGAATTCTGTCAACGTGGAGACAGACAACAGCTACTGACAGAGATCCCCATAATTCTCAGTCCGTCTGTCAGGGACCGCGGCCCCCGGCGCCGTGGAACGCTTACTTTAGTTTCACTGAGTTTCACTCAAACAAAAAAAGAACAAAAAGCCACTGTATGAGTTCCTGGCACCAACATTCTACAGACAATCCCCTGACTATCAAAATAGATTAATAAAATGAGCTGCAATGCTGCCATCTAGTGGCTTTCACCGTCATCTACAGCAGTTTTTCACCAAAACTATTTTTAGGGCACACATCATTTGGCAAAACCTGGGCATTGCGTTATCGGGTTTTCATTATCAGAGGAAATAACGATTCTCACAGATATTACGTAATTATGCTAACATCGGCCGATCATATTCATCGTAGTAATTTAATATTGAAATATTTAAGTTTAATTTAACCAAAATGCTTCATTAATATTTACTGATTAATTGCAGACACAAAACTATAAAAATATACATAACATGAAGTTACTCTGAAGCGGAGTATTTATTAAATATCTGTTGGATTATTTACTTGTCTACTTTTGATAATTCCTGTGATGTTTTTATGATTAAACTCATTCTGACCTGTGGCTTCCACAGATTACCAGAGATTACACCTTTCTGGATTACATTCTGGGAGGATGCCAACTCATGTTTACTGTGAGTATTAAATCATTCTCTGTCTTCGTCGCCTGTTGTTTACATTTACGTACAGAGAGTGGGCTGAGAGAGCAGTGACCTCTACATCTGGGCTGCTCGTCCTATTGTTAGCTCTAATCTCTCCACCGCACAAAGCCTTCTTCTCTCTAAAGGTCTGGGGGGGGGGTTTAAGAACTCTTGTGTGGTCCGTGGAGGAGCCGCACTCCGATCTTTTGTTTCTCAGAGAGGCGGTGTAATGTCAGAGGACAGCGCTGATGAATCCTTCGTTAGATTCAGGGATTGGTTTCTTCACATTATCTTACTGTTGAAATGGACGATTAAAGATTCATTGTTGCCGACGTGACGCTTTGTGCTGTTGATTAAAACGTTTTGTACCTCGATGAGTTTAATGGACGACAAAGGATTGAAGTGTTTATTTGTCACATGGTCAGTTAAACACGTAGAATTGCAGTAAAACATTCATTGTTGGACCTGAGAGTGTATTCAACAATTAAAACCAGGTAAAAAAAAAAGGAGAATAAATACAATGAAATTATTGATTAGCTGCAAATAATTTTAGGAAGAACACAAAATAGTCAAAGAGTGGCAACAGATAAAAACTAGGTGAAGAAGGGAAGACGTAGAGAGCGGTTGAGTCTTTCTTCAATTCCTGTGAGTTTATCAGTGCTGTGTTCAACTAAACAGGCTGTGTAGGTAAATTGAAATTAGAGAATCATCATTAGAGAATCTTTTTTGTATATTTTCTTTTTGTTTGTTTGATGATGCAGCATGGGGTTACATGGTTATGTAGAGGGCAACTGGACCGTAGTTTCTTGAAAACCTCAGTGAAATCTCACTGAAGACGAGAGGTGAAAAATGAAAATGAACTTCTTTTTTTTAGTGTCTCTTCGTGCGTTTGTCTTCCCAGCGAAGACTGATTAGACTTGACTGTCATGTGAATTGTGATAGTAGGAGGAATTAAAATAAAAAAACAAAACAAAAACCCAACAACACAAGGTTTGAAACGTGATTGATATTGAAAACAGCTAATTAGCAGAGCGTTGGCTCAACTGTTGCTCAGTGGGAAACTCATTTCCTCTGCGTCGTAAACACGGTTAACAAACAGCACACAGTGACAGACCTGCACACTGGCTGATAACAGCTGTCATTCAGACGCACTCTTCGACACACTGCCTCACACCCCCTGCTGGGGCTTTGTGTTAAAAGCACTCATAAACAGACCAGGATTCACGTGAAGAGACACCAGATTGTTGTTTCCAGTACAGTGTTCTAATCCTTGACTCTTACATCCCCCAGAACACGCTACAGTTTTTTATTGTTAACTGTTAATGTTGGAAGCATTTTAACTCAGGTGTGTCAAACTACAGACAACCTCGTTAGATGTCAAGTGGGCGGGGCCATCATAACATAACTAAACATGTTTTCATGCAAAGAAATACAAGTATACGTTTTCCTTTTTTGTTTTCATGCAAAGAAATACAAGTATATTAGATATTTATTATTATTTATTAATATTGAATGGAATATCATTTTACCAAAAATATCCTGAACACGAAGTTGAATCTTTTTATTTTCAAAATTCACTAAGCGGCCCGGACAGTACACCGTAGCGGGCCAGTTTTGGCACACGGGCCTTATGACAGTGTTGCCCAAACACACATACACACATAAACTCAAACCCCAACCCAAGCTTTTCCTCTTGAAATCCTGAAAATGGTACCTTCTCCAAACTAGCTTTAGCATCAACGCAAATAAAATATCGTCCTGAAGCACCTTCTCAGGTGACGCTACACACACACACACATGATCTCACAGAGATGCTGGATGATGAAAGCATATCTCTCTCTCTCTCTCTCTCTTTCTCACACACACACTCACACACACACACTATTAAAACAGCAGTGTAGAGAAAAAAAAAGCGCAGCAGAAAAGAGCAGTTTTATGCTGTTCCATCAGACTTAGCAGATACTCTAATCCTAATCTCCTCCAAGAGGAAGATTCAGGGCTGAGGAAGCTGAGAGGGAGAGGGAGCAGTGTTTATGTCTCACTTCCACTCTGCAGCACAAAGAAACAGGCAGAAAGAATCAGTCACTCAAATGTGATACATTTGATATTGTATGTGAATATATCCTGGATATAAAGGCTACGTAGTGTAGCGACACCAGCACATGATGTTGTTTATCCTGCGTCTGTGGGGGTTTCTTATTGGTTTTGGAAAAACATAAAATAAAAGGTTCTGTTTTGGAAAATATATATTTTTTATTTTTAATGTCGTCAACTGACAGTACTGTACCTCTGACTTGAATTTAAGAGGTTTTACTTAGTATTAAAATAAAATCAAATTAGGTCAAAATAAATTAATAAGCTGTAACTGACATATATGTGTATATATGTATTTTCTGACTTGAATTCAAGACGTTTTACTTAGTATTAAAATAAAATTTAGATCAAAATAAATTAATACGCTATAACTGACATATATGTGTATATATGTATATATACATATATAATATTTATTTTTATTGTGTGAATAGCCTCAGATGCTAAAATGATATACTGTATCTTTTTTGCTACCTGTTAGCTATAAGGAAGTTTATGATTGTTTAATAATTGGCTAATTGCTAACATAATTTTGGAACATCTCATTTCATCTTCATCTAAATTTGGCAATTTAGCTCCAATATATAAATGAAATATATACATTTGGACTTTGTAGAAGTTATCTTGTTTTTTTTTAAACTTGTAATCAGTCTTTTGCTGGTGTAATCGACGGTGCCTTAATATGTATTTACTTTATTATTATTGACTTTATAGTACTAGTAAAATGTGGATTCAGGAGTCGGAGCGTTTGGTACCAGTTCAGATCCTGTCGGTGACACACATTCAGCAGCTTCTGCATCTTTTTTTGTCTTCTTCCTTCTGATGTTGTTCAGCAGAAGGAAAGAGACAAAACTGCCCGTGGCTGCAAATAAATACAGACAAAATCTGCTCAAGATTAAAAAGAAGAAAAAAAAAAGATAAGAAAGAAGAGAGAGGAAGTTTCTGGGTCGACTCTTTGTCACACCACAGCTCTCCACTGGACGCCTGAGGACGAGACGTCAGATTTAATCTCCTATTATCTTAGACTTTGTGTCTGTGTGTATGTGTGTGTGTGTTCACACATGTGCAACTTTTTGCCCAGTGTGAAGGAGCGTATGTTGTTATAGTGTCACCCTGTGGTCATCTGTGTTAAAAATACTCCAGTTCTTCTGTGAAATCATTTTAATCTGAGATGAAAACAAGTTACAGAATTTAAGTATAGTATATTATATATTATAATATATTAGTACTATGTATACATATACATATTTAGCTATATCATATATATATATAAATATATATGTGTGTGTGTTTATATGTACTGGTTACTTGAGTCTTTAAGGGACGATATCCAGAAAAAAAAGTCATCATTATCCATGTAAACAAGAACAGGTGTGAACATTAACTTAGGAAACAGGAAACAGGAAACGACAGCGGCTCCATGGTTCAACTCGTTAGCCAATAAATTCAGTCAAGTTGTGTTGGTCTGTACCGGCCGCCAACAGGCAGACAGTGACATATGGTATGACTGAACTGAAGCCTCATAGTCAGCATTGACTTCAGCCAAAGAACCCACTTACATTAAACAAGTCATTGTGTTGATTACCCATAATTCATTAGAAACGTATGCTGCAAATTTCAAAAAAACATAAATCATTAGAAACGTATGCTGCAAATTTCAAACTGATCCTCAAACTTCTCTCCATTTCTACAGGTGGGAATCGACTTCACGGCGTCCAATGGAAACCCTCGAGAGCCGTCCTCCCTCCATTACATCAACCCACTGGGCAGTAACGAGTATCTGGCTGCCATCTTGGCTGTGGGCCAGATCATACAGGACTACGACACGTGAGTTTGGGACACACGGCCACTTGGCTTTGTGTTTTTTTATTTATTTTTATCACATTAGAAATACATGTCTTCAGTCGTCTACATCAAGGGTGTCAAACATACGGCCCGCAGGCCAAAAACTGGCCCGCTGAGGTGTTGAAGCCGGCCCACTTGATGAGTTTTGAAAATAAGAAAAATACACAAACACTTCATGTTCAGGATAGTTTTTGTAAAATTATATTTCATTAAATAACAATAAATATCTAATCTACTTATTTACATAAAATCAAAGGGGAAAAACATGGACTTCTTCAAAATCCACTTCTTTGAAATTGTGTTTGAAAAAAAAAAAGATACAACAAGGTTTAACTTAATGCTCAAATCTGTTGTCATGGTTTCCTCCACAGCGACAAAATGTTTCCTGCTCTGGGATTTGGAGCTCAACTCCCACCAGACTGGAAGGTATATATTTGTGTGTGTGTGAGAGAGAGAGAGAGAGAGAGAGAGATTCAAAGTGGTGTCATTTGTTAGCCTCATATTGTACATATATATTTCAGAAATACTTCTACTCACACACACACACACTGTAAGCTTTAAACATGCATATTCACGCGATTACGCAACTGTCAACCCATCTGTGTTGCCATGGCACTGAGCTGATGAAAAGGACAAAGGATAGAGCGAGAGTACAGAGAGAGGGTGGGAGGAGACGTGGGAGAGATGGAGTGTTTTCTACGACGTATCACCCAGGTTTACATGATGTTAGAAATAAAAAAACAAAACAATTGGACTGTGCTAGCCAGACTGGAACTGGACCTTAAAAACAGTTTGTCCAACTGAAATAGACGAAGAATCAAATCGCGCAAACCTTGTAAAGGACTCGACTGGACTAGAAGAGACTCTGAAAGACCAGGTGAGACTGAACAGGACTAGACCAGACTAGTCTGGACCAGATTTGACCTGACAGGGAGAGATGCTTCTAGACCAAACAAGACTGAACAAGTCTAGACCAGATCAGACTTGACAAGACTAGACTCAACAAGATGAGGCAAGACTCGACTCCACTAGACAAGTCTAGATGAGATCAGACTTGATGTGAAGAGTTCAGACTAGACTGGACCAAACTGGAAGAGACTAGTATAGTCAAGACTAGACTTGATGAGGTTAAGGGACCAGGGCTGTGTTGGATTCATAGAAAAACAACTGTCAAATGTGTATTAAACAATGAAATATTAGGTTTCATTTCAGTTTTTTTTTTTTTCGTTTGTCTCCAGGTATCGCATGAATTTGCCATCAACTTTAACCCCACCAACCCGTTTTGTTCAGGTAAGACATAAAAGCAGCCACTGACGGAGAAGTAGGCTGCCTTACCTCAAAAAGTCACTGGTCATACCATGACACTACACACTCCGGTACAGTAGGGGGCAGTATGTGCCTAAAAACATTGGTTGTGACCCACTATTAAACCCAGACGTCAGGTCCCCACGTAGGCTAAGAGACGTTCAGGTGTTGGAACAGAACGTGGGAAGAACTTGTTCCTCAGACACCAGCAGTGTTCTCCAGTAAAGAAAGGAACTCTTTCCAGTTCCTGTTTTTTATCTCCTTTTGTTGTTTCGTATAAATATCGTAAAAATCATAAGCAGAAAATTGCGAATCATATCACAAGTCGAGCACAATACATGGAGGAACAACCTGACACCGTGTGTCGGTGAGGACAGGAGTTGGTGTCCAGACCTGGTGACAGCAGCAGATGTCCTCCTCCTCTGTGAGCATCTCACAGAGTAAATAACACCTTCACACTTCACCTACACTTTCAGCTGCAGACGTTTGTCTGAGTCTGAGTCTGAAATATCTGACAGTTCACACTGACGGAAACGTCCACAACACTCGATTCTGTGACTGTTTATTACACAGCAAAGGATTGTTTCATTCATTTTCACTCTGGGTTTTTGTTTTGTTTTTTTTTTACAATATTTTTATAATACAAGAAACCTATGAAAGTGCTACAGTAGAGTCCAGTTCTAGTTCAGCATCGCTTAGTTTACCACTCCTAGGTCATGGTTACCAGGTGATCTTTCTCTAGAAGTTACCTGTTTGTTTGTGAACTTCCACTCTTTTTATTTATTTATTTTTTATTTTTTTGAATCACAAAACTATCACATGTCACCACCAGAGAAGTGAAGGTGTTGGACTGGCTCCTAATGAGCAGCAGGTCACTGTGTAACATCTGCTGTCAATCACAGCACAGCCTCAGTCTGAGTCACACAGACAGACACGCTGATGACGTCATCGCGGTCCCAGAGGAAGAGTCTGTCTGCTGTACCTGCAGCGGGACGCTGCCACGAAATACTTGGTTCGAGTTTTTAAAAAGTACAGGAGTCAAATTTAGAACTTATCCCCGCAGCGAAAGTACTTCCAGAGAACTTTTGTACATTAGGACATTTGTACAGCGAGAGGATTCTGTAACTCAGGATTAACATATATATATATGCATATATGTATATTTATATGTATATATATATATTTGCATCTGTTTACAATTATATTCACAAAGACTTTTGCACAACACTGCCCGGTGCAGACGGTTGATGCTCGCTGTCCTTGTGGTTCTCCAGGTGTAGATGGCATCGCCCAGGCCTACTCCGCCTGTCTCCCCCACATCCGCTTCTACGGACCCACAAACTTTGCTCCCATCATCAACCATGTAGCCCGCTTTGCGGCCCAGGCCCTCCAGCAGGAGAAGGCAGCGGTGAGTTGTCGTATTCGCGGCAGTGAAAATGCTAACTTTTAGCTAATTCTGTTGAGATCATTTTAGTAAAAGTAAAAGTGACGTCAGGACTTGTTTATCTGATCACATGGTTTTCACACACACTGTGGACTATTTCCTGCGTTTGTGCAAGATCGCCCCCTGCTGGACATACTTTCACTTGCAGTAATTACCCTGGTCATGTGGTTTTACTGATCAGAGGAGACAAATACTCCTGGTTACACACTGGTAGTAGAACAGCAGTGAGTAGTGAGTACGTGTCAGGGCGACTTGTACTTGGACTGTGATTTATCTTCTCTGTGAAGCAGCTTCTGACGGGGAAAATGAGTGTGTGTGTGTGTGTGTGCATCTGTTGACTGGGGCTTCCAAGTGTGTTAACCAGAGTGTCCATCAGGGCGGAGGTGGGTGATAGACTGGAGTGACAACTTCTTTGTGACATCCTCCGTCCTTACACCCGTCTGCAGCTGAGACGGCGCCGGGGCTTTAACACATCTACAGGCAGAGCGGCGTGATATCTGGAGGCGTGCTGCGTTTTCATGATGGATGAAGGGCTGGATGTGAGTCCGTCGGGCTGAAATACACAGTTCACCACTTGGTACTGAGTCAGGACGGACCTGTTTGAGGCGGTTGTGGAAGCGGACTTGGGTCAGGAAGGTTTCGGGATCGCCTGACGTTAGGAACTAAAACCAGTTCAGACCAGATCTCTGTTTCTCCAATGGCTCGGACCAGTTCTGTCATTACATGACCGGTATGTGCCGGGACCCGGAGCCACCCTTTGATCACAGCTGTGTTAAAGCAGGGTTAACTTCCCACCACAGCAGCTGCAGTTGGAACATTTTGACTAAACTCGTTCTAAAAATGACGTTCTCTCAGGGGTCAAAGGTCGGTGTCAGTGTGAGTGTGTGTGTGTGTGAAACACTGCAGATTCACAAACTTTCAGCCTATTGTAGCAGATGTTCTCCTCTGGAGCCTGTGCAGCAGCAGCAGCTCATGGACAGTGCTTTTTGTTCATAATTGTACCCTGTCACCCTGCCGAGAACAAACACACAAAGGCTTGGAAGTGTGTGTGTGTGTTCTTTTTTCTTCTGCGAGGAAACGACTGCAGACGCGTTCTCTTCTTATTAGAATACAGTGTTCAAATTTGGGGGAGGGGGGGGGCAAGGGTTAGGAGTTAACACACAATAAGACGTGACAGGAGCTGGAGGGGGGTGGGTGTGTGTGGGG
>NC_024312.1:1004901-1014470 GCF_000523025.1 Cynoglossus semilaevis | reverse complement strand
GTTCACACTTCATATGGCAGATATTACTCAATTATACTAATATTGCGCCGATAATATCTGTTGGCCGATAATATCTGACATCCCTAGTTACAGTATAACCCGTGTTATTTTTCAAATCAAAACCAACTTCAACGACAGAGTGCGTTTACATTCGTGGTTATGTTGACAGTCAGACCGTCGCTGCCTGTCAACATCACAGAGGAAACACTGTTTCCCACCTCTACCTTTTTTATTATTATATTTTTTTTTTACTTCTAAGCACCTACAACTCACTTTGACAAAGATGAAGTATAATTTCCTTGTGAAGATTAAATTACGGTTCCTTTTTGCTCTTGTTGTGTTGAATTAATTTCCCTCCAGGAACAGATGTTCTGCTCCGTCACTAGAACACAGCTCGTCTGACTGTGATAATGAAGCCAGCGCTCATTCTGCTTATTATTATGATTTCACTTTTCACACACTGTTAGAGTTGTTGAGAAGATAATCATGGCGATTGTGTGACGAGATTTCCTTTCATTCATTAACATCTGGTGCAGGTTTGGCTGTGAAAACCTCCCTTCCCTTCTTCTTCTCCTCTTCCTCCCTGCAGCAGTACTTCAACCTCCTCATCATCACCGACGGCGTCATCAGCGACATGGACGAGACGCGTGACGCCATCGTGCAGGCGTCCAAACTGCCCATGTCCATCATCATCATCGGGGTGGGAAACGCAGACTTTGCCGCCATGGAGTTTCTGGACGGAGACGCCAGCGTGCTGAGGTCCAACGCTGGAGAGGAGGCGGTCCGAGACATCGTGCAGTTCGTCCCTTTCAGGGACTTCAGAAATGTGAGTAAAAGCCTCAGGCTGTAAAAAGAAGGCAGATGTTCTAAATCTTTGGTCAGTCTGTAGAAATCTGACCAGGTGTGAAGTGTTTGTGTCAGTCGTGTCAGTCCGACAGTCGGACACAGACTTACTGACACATGCCGGGCCGCTGACCTGAGGTTGAAGCACCTACAAACACAGACGTGGAGTTGATGATTTCACTTGAAGCTGCGAGTGATTCAGTGAAACGAAAACTTTTTTCCCCACAGTCTGCGTAAATAACAATGTGTGTGAACATTGATTAAAATAAGACAATGATGTGTTGTTTTGACAGCCCAGTACTACTACTACTAGTACTACTACTAGTACTACTACTACTACTGTTGCTCGTGGATGGAGTCTCTTCTTGACAGTAGCTTGGCTTTAGGGCTGTTTGAATCCTCCTGTGTGTGTATGTGTGTGTGTTCTGTGCATGGTCACATGTGGGCACCATTTGTTGAGCATGTGTGAAGTAAGAGAGAGTAAACAGGTTATTAATAATTAGCGCGTGTTTCTGTGTGTACGCCTGCGTTCTTAGGCTTTGTTCACCACGACAGATTAAGTATATTTTTGTATTGGTGTGTGTGTGTGGGGGGGGGTAGCAGTGGGTGAGCTGACTTCCTTTGTTGTGGGAGGAACAGACAGTGTTCCTTTGGCTTCCTTCCCATTTGATGCTTGTTCGGTGGGAGGGCGAGAGACAACAAGCACAAACAGGAGAGAACATGGAGAGAGAGAGAGAGAGAGAGCGATAGAAAAAGAGAGAGAGGAAACACACTAATGAGAGTGACCTGGAACCACAAGCTGCTCAGTTAGCAGCAACAGCCGTAGGTTGGAGTTGTTGGCTAAGTGTTTTCTTAATAGAAATTATTGACTTAAATGAACAGTTTTAACAACGCTGTGTTTTCACCGGAGCCAGGAACTCACTCAAACTCCTGAGACCAATCAGGATGAAGAGAGAAGAAGGTATGTGGGAGGGGGTGTCCGATAATATCAGCAGACACAGACAATATTGTGTATGTAATCTGAATCGTTAACGTTTTTTTCCTCCGATAATGAAAACCCGATAACACATTGTCTGGGTTTAGATAAATGATGTGTGACTTAAAAATAGTTTTGGGGAAAAACAGCGGTATATGAAAGTGAAAGCCACTAGATGGCAGCATTGCGGCTCATTTTATTAATCAGGTACTCATACAGTGGTTTGAACAGATAAATAAATAAAGACAACTGTGGTTCAAGTGAAATAACTGAATTATAGATTAGAGTTTTCATACATTGGAGTACAAGCACAAACGTAAGTCTTTCATCATTAGTTAGAGTCTGGTAGTAAAGTAACATTTACTTCCTTCGACTACATCACCAGATCAAACTCATCCTGCTGCCCCCGCTGTTTTTTTTCTCTCAGGCTCCAAAGGAGACCTTGGCCAAGTCCGTTCTGGCCGAGCTCCCTCAGCAGGTCACGCAGTATTTCAAACAGAGGAACGTCCCGCCCATCAACCAGGCACCGGAGTGAAGACACAGGGGGGACGAGGGGGCCGACACGGCCTCCGCACTGTACCATAGCTCAACAACAACATCTCATCTTCTCAACGACAAACTCTGTACGACCACGTGAGTGAAAACCACATCATGAAGCACCAGAGCGTGAGTCCGTCAGAAGTGACGTGTTTTCTCTAAACTCTTGCAGCGACACAGCTTCACGGTGATGTTCTCGAGACTCTGCATGTCTGAAGGGACTGCAGGTGTCTTCAAATCATTAAATATGCAGGACATTGAGAAGGGGGGAAGAAACTCCTGATTCATCTGGATGTTGTTCATTTCTTTGCTTTTTGCATGTGTGTGCGTGTGTGTGTGTGTCCACGCCATACAAACAACAACTTGGTGTAAAAGCCTTGTCTGATCTGGGTTGAATCCTCTCCTGCCGTCGTATGGATCTGTGTCAGGGCAGCAGAACAGATGACGGCAGGAAATAAAAAAAAAAAAAAAAAGCAGGTCGGTGGTGTTAATGTGACTGAAGAGAAGCAGGTCAGAGGAAAAACCAGGTCTTGAGTGAGGATGAGAGCAGTGACTCAGGATGGAGGAGAGACGACGGAGAACTCCAGAACAAACTCATCTCGGTGTTAAATATGAAGCTGTTTCCTTGACTTTGCTTCACCCTGCATGGTGCCAGTATTCCCCTCTGTTTACAGGTTTGTGCTAATGATTTAAGAAAAAGAAGCATGATTTTTATTCATTTATAAGATTTTGTAAATACCAGATCGTATGAAAAATTGAGTATTAAATGTAGGGATGTCCGATATTAACCTTTTGCCGATTTCCCATATCCCAATATTGTGCAAACACTTAATATCCAATTCCGATATCAACTGATAACGATATAGGTCTGGTGATATTTATACAAATAGATTAATAAAAATGAGCTGCAATGCTGCCATCTAGTGACTTTCACTTATACAGCCTTTTTTTTTTTCCAAAAAACTACTTTTAGTTCGCACATCCTTTTTTTCCCCAAAAAACTACTTTTAGTTCGCACATCATTTGGCGAAACCCAGGCATTGCCTTATCAGGTTTTCCGATAACGATTTTTTTTTACAGATATTACATTATTATGCTAATATCGGACCGATAATATCGACATCCCTAATTAAATGTTTATTAAACGTTTACAGTGTGGAAACGAACACGTGATTAAAGCATGTACAGTATATTGAATGTATATTTCTCTGTTTCTGATCAAAGCTGATACAGTTTTTCATGTACTTTTTATGCAGTGCTGCGTGTAGACTGTCTGTGTTTTACTGTGTATCTTTGTATCAAACGTGATATTGATTTTATAAAGTTGTTTCAATGTCCGCGCTCAGGTGAATAAACTGACCAGAGGATCACATGGGTCAGCTGTTTCTATCCGCACAAGCTGAGCAGCTGCCCATTTTAAATACAAAAAGTTTTACACTACCCAAGAAAAACAAATCCAGGCTTCAAACTGATGTGTTTACTTTAGGGATGTCAGACTATTTACAGGTTTAAATTTTGGATTATTAATTGTTTGTGATTAATCACCATTAATCGTGATTATTACTGTGCTACTTCTAATCGTAAAGTTTTTTAACCATATTTCATATTTCAGTCTCATGTGTTGCTAGGGCGAAAGAAATCTGCCCTTAAAGCTCTTGTCAGTAGCGCTTGCGCTGGGAGCCGTGAAAAGAAGATTGTTTCTTTAACCAATCAGATATTGAGTTGGCCACAACAAGGCCTGCTAGTTGGCCTACAGGTACGTAGGCTATTTGAGTGATTTGATTGGGTGCTCAAAGGACGTGTTGGAGTCGAGCAAATTAGAGCCGTTAGTAACGCGCGAAAAGTTTTCTCTTCAACTGCTTCTGTCGAGCGGACATTTTCTACTGAAAGCGATTTAAAACGTATGACATTATTACGACACGACAGACTCGACTTAGCATTAGCATGGATAGCGATAGAAAAGGACTAATCAATGTTTTGGTGAGTAAAATGTATTCTGTGTTTTTAATAGCAGCTATTGTAATTATTTTATGTTGTTGTTGATACTTTTTGACGTTAAATGTGTGGCAGCTGTGACTGAATTGTTGTCGTGGGTTTGTTGCTACGTGCGTTATCGAGGATACAACGACGACTAGTTCCGTAGTGACGTTATCGAGGATACAACGACGACTAGTTATATTATATTTTGTACATAATATTGGTCTAGCTGAAAACTACTCTGTACGACACTGGTCCTGTCCCAGTTCTGCTCCTTTTTCGAACATGGACTGTAAGAATGAGCCTCTCGAGGGAAAACAACAGGAATAGGTTGTCCTCGGAGACACACCTCTCCCAATGAACCAGACGTAATTAGTTCTACGCCGCAGAGATCGGGACCTGCCCTCTCTACGTGCAGATAAACACGCTGTGGTTCCAGTGGGACTGGCGTAAAGACGGATCAATGGTCTCAGGAGAACCAGTGTCAGTTAGGGGCAGAATCTGGAGGCTGGGATAATGGGATTACCTCGAGAGTCTGTCGCTGGTTTTGGTACCAAAGGACCTGCTATGTACTGTGAACCAGTGTCTCCGGTGCGCTGATTTTTTTTTTTTTTTTGTTATCGGAACTTTAAACGTATATCCAAGAATATCATAATATCGTATATCACAGCGTACCGTGGTTACTGTGATGAAAACACTGGTAGATCCATGGGTGTTTGAAGACAGTGCCCCCTGCTGCACACCTTCCACCTATGACCCCAGGCTTATTACAAGAGAACATAAATAGATCGATACATTGATAGATCAATAGATGTTTGTTAATCCCTCGGGAGTTCCCTTCGGGAAATTAGGTAACCTGACTTCGATTTAAACAGTTCTAGTGACTACTAATTGGTACGAACTGAAGATGATTTAACTGCGGTGTGTAGAACAGTTTTTTACTGTTATTGTACAGTAGTTATTGTGCAGTGACACGATTCATGTGTAGAGACAGTTTCCTGTCCAGAAAGGACACAGTGAAGACAGATCACAGGGGACAGTTTTATTTATTTGTCTCTGCTCAGACCTCATCATCACCTGAGACAACAGTTACTCTTTCCGACATGATCATTGACCAAAAGCTTCACATTTGACTGGTGGACAGACATTCACTCGTTCTATTTGTCCCCGACAGAGAGAAAGTCAAGTGTCTCTCTCTCCTCTGCTGCTCGCTGAAAGCTAAAAAGGTGTGAGTCATGTGACGCGGCCTAACGCGGTCTCTTCCTCGCTCCACAGCTGTCAATCACTGTTCCCTCAGCCAATAGCACAGCTTGCAGTCGCTGTGGCTTGGGTTGGGATGGGGGGGTTGAAGGGAAGGGGGGCTGGATGTCGTCGGGGTAGGCAGCGCAGGGTTTGGTCGCTCGCCCTTAAACTGCGTGAGATGTGGTTTAGGGAAGGAAGGAAGGAAAAGGAAAGGAAGTTGGGGCAGGGGGGAGGAGGGAGGGGGGGTGAAGATTGTCACAAACGGAAATAAATAATAAACACACAGATAAATGCACTGGTTTGGAGTGAGGCGAACTGGAAACTCTGGTCAGAGTTTGAACTCACGGCTGTGAAAATCAGAGGGAAAAAAAAAGAAACTGTCACTGAGCGGCAGTCAAAAAGTCCCCAGACAACCCTAGTGGTTGACCTGTAGTAGCGTTTCCAGGAGAGAACTCTGGAGGACGTCTCTGACAACAGGTTGAGACCTGTGTCTCAGTCCGGTCTGAGGACTCAAGTCCACTTACTTTACATGTTCTTTTGAGTTTTTTTTCAGAAGGTTCTAGATCCAAACCTGCTGATGAGCTTCAACCGGTCTGAACTGGTTTCTTTTAGCCATTATACAATATAACATCTGCAGGAAATCAACACATCTGTCTGAGGACTTTTTGACTGACTTATTCCTGTTTGTGTGTGTGTTGCCAGTGTGCGACTATAATGTACGTTGTGTAGCCCCCCCACCACCACCACCACCTGTGTGTGTAAGTGTGTGTGTTCCTCTGGAACTACTTTACATTTATGAACTGTGAGTTTGTAGAATTATTTTTCAACATCTCAAAAAAACACCACTCTAACGTCAGGACGTGTGTGTGTGTGTTGGTGTGTCTATCTGTAAGCCCTGCTGTGCCGCGGGTACGGCATCATGATTGCGTCCACGCTACCTTCGCTGTCCGAGCTGCTGTTGGAGTCGCTGCTGCTTGAATAAACACAGAGTCCTGGTAAAACGCCGACACACATGGCTGCTGACGGCAGGTGTAACACACCCGGACTGGAGGTCAGAGGAGCCGGGCTGGTCTTGGCCGCGAGTCCCGGTACTGTTTGTGGTTCTCCCTCTGCGCCTCCTCCTCCTCCTCTGGCTGGTCCAGACTCCTGCTCTAAACGACAGGAGCACACAGTCAGTCAGTGAGCGACATTTTCATCATCGGACCGAAGACTCAGATACAGAAGAGGAACTCAGTACTAGAACTAGAACTCTTAGGAAGTTGGGAACGACCCTTACAGTGTTTTTTAACCGGACTGTAAATACGATTAAGTTGGGAACGACCCTTACAGCGTTTTTTAACCGGACTGTAAATACGATTGTCTTCTAGTGTCACATGGGGGCGCTAGGCCCACCGTGATACTGTATTTTTAATATTTCTCCTGTTGAAGCAGTAGATTTATGTTCCGGGACATTTAAAAATGTTTTTATTGCAATATGTTTTCTATCATTAGGAATGTGGTCATTACATTCCAGGGTTTCCAGGAAAATGAGTCTGTAACCAGTGCAGACTGAGTGACTGAGCGATGGATTCAAATTTACCGTCGTTCAGACTCTTCTCCTCTCAGCCTTGAGGCTGCAGCCCACCTGTGTGTCTGTCTCCGTTTCCTGTGTCTGTGATTTCAGACTTCTGCTTCTTACTGCCTTCCGTCGACTGGGAGGAACTAGAACTGAGACAGAGAGAACCATCTTAGAGGGTATACCGGTACTGCAGTAGCCAGTAGTATTATTACAGTAGTGTGTGCCTACTTGCGTCTCTTCACAGCTCCGGCCAACAAATGGGCCTGTGACAGGTGACTGGTCCGCTGCTCGGACCCCGATTGTTTGGGCGCCGCTGCTGCCTTCTTCTCAGGTTCTCGGCGGTTTTCACCGACCTGAGTTTGAGCCTGTTTCTTCACAGCGCTGTGTCAGAGCGGGGTTAAGGTCAAGACAACGTCACACAGACTCGGAGAGACGACAAGAAAGGGGCTTCAGTTTATAAAACATGGAAACTAAGTCAGTTTGGAGAGCCGCCTTCTGCCCTCCACCTGCAGGAGGAGCCGTTCTGATCGCTTCATCACGGTGAAGGGAAGCGTGGCACAGTTCTGAGAGGCTCAGAAAAGTAGTCCGACAGAGAGAGAGATAAAGAGACTAAAGGAAGGACAGGGATGTGTCCTGTGTAAAACAGGGGCAGGATGAGACACACATGGGGGGGGGGGGTGTCGAGGAGGGGCTGGTGGGACAGTCTCCTGGTGCAGCTGTGTTTCCACCAAACGTGTAACCACTGAGTTCACAGCAGCAAAGCAACAGCTCTAAGATCCTCACATAGCTACAAGACCAGGATGCAGTTTCCACGACAACCTGTTTTCTCTTCATCTGCAGACAGAGCTGTCAGTCAGAGATGTCGCTCTGCAAGGACAGGGGAGCAGCAGCGTGATCGAGGGGAGCGGGGGAGAACAGCAACTTACCAAAAAAAAAACCCAACTAAAAAACAACCTGGGGATGTGGAGAAAAAGTGTGTTTACATTTAACTACATCTCCCATGATGCATGTCGACTCAGCAGCATCCTAGGTGAACACGGGACTGTTCGATGTTTTGATTTTGTGTGTGTGTGTGTGTGTGTGTGTGAGCCTGACTCTGTTTCCGATTGAACGCTGCTTCTCACACACCAACCCTGTGAGTCACATGTCACACGTCTCTTCAACAGCGAGAAAGAAACACCTGGAAACAACTTCACTCTTCAGTCGGGCTGATACAGAACCGTCAGAGAGGCGACAGACTAACGACTCGGTGGGAAAATCTCACTCGTCATCAGTGACGGTTACTTCAGGGAGTCGAGTCTGTGCGACACATCTGCTTCTTGTCTGCACCTTTTTTTTTCCTCACATTAACAACGTGACTGGAGGTGACAAACTCAAATTCCAGCTGAAGCTGTGCTGCTACAGAGGGGAGGACAATCCCTCTGAAAGAGTTCAACTCTCTTCCTGGTCACAGTGGAACATCCATTTCTTCTAGGAATGTCCGATATTGTCCAAACACTTAATTTCCGATTGTGATATCAACCGATACCGCTATAGTGGGGCAGTGGTTAAATAAAATTTGAAATTTAATCTTCATCTGCCTGTGCCCTCTCTGCAGTAGCTCCATGCCCACTGGGCGTTCCCGCCCCCCACTTTGGAAAACACTGCTTTGATGTAAGAGGCATGTTTGGGTTTTTACAATAAATTGCTTTTTTTTCCCTAAAAGTCAAACTAACAGCAGGTATTCAGATTAATTAACCACTTTCTGAGAATTTTTTAATTAACAATATCTGACGACAACCATTGGCCGGTTGAACACACACTCTGGCTGAAAGGATATTCGGTATTCCAGCAGCTCCTGCTTCTCCTCGTCCCTGCGCTGCTTCTCCACCAGGCACTGTTGCCGGGAGACCTCGTCCAGGAAACTGGTCTCATCTTGGTCCAAACCTCTCACCATGTTCTCTGTTGCCATGGAAACAAACATGCGCTTAAAAAACACGGCGGCGGCAGCAACAACAACAAACCCATCATAATAGAGTGCTATCAGTCAACGGACGAGTAACCTTAACCTGTCAGAGTTTAAAAATAAAATTTAAAAAACCCTGAGATGAAGTTTAATGTCGGCTTCAGATGAACTCCTGCAGAGTTGAACTTCACTGACTGTGTTTGTGTGAAACTCACTGAATTTAAACTGCTCCTCATATTCCTCCTGCTTCTTGTCCTTCTGCTCCTGCAGTCGGTCGAAGAGGGACCGGGGGTCGTACTCCTCCTCTGGAGCCTCTGGACAGAGTGGACGCAGACAGATATCATGGAACACAGGTAGGCGCTACTTTGACCTTTGACTCAACCTCTCTGCCTGGGTGTACGTGTCCTTACCCTCGGGGTCGTCCGGTTTTCTGACTTTCTCCCACTCCTCCTGTCGTTTCTTCCTCTTCTCGTCGAGCTCTGTTTCTGACA
>NC_024312.1:1002881-1004857 GCF_000523025.1 Cynoglossus semilaevis | reverse complement strand
AAACTTCACAAAGGACACAAACACAGTAGTTCATAGGCTCAATCTGACCTGGACCTGCATTGATGAAGAGGGTGAAAAGGTCATTTCAGTGAAAACGGCGGTCAATAGTTTTTCTCTGGGGAGCTGAGCTGGACTTTTGGGTTTGATTGACTTTTTTTCCCCAGGAGGAGATTAAAAAAATAGAGTAATCCATCAACATTGAGGTTAATGTAAAACCAGAGGGAAGAGGATTGGACTGCTGGTTTGAATCTCTCCCATTGTGTTGAGCAGGTACTGTATGAAGGTAATGAAGAACATGATGTTGTGACCCTATATGGTGGGAGATGGAGGCATTGATTATCGTGCTGACCCGAAAACAATTCCAGAGGGGAAAAAAAAATCCATAAACTGATTTTAAGTTTGTGGCTTTAGTTCCCTCTTGTGGCCATTTCAAGCAATTACAACCATAATGACAAGCGATTATGGATTATAAACGTACTTTTTTTGTATCAAATGTAAAGCGGTGGCGCGGCCGACGTGTGATCCGACGCTTGACTTTCAATCAAACTTCCTCGCTCATTGATATACGTGTTTATTACACATTAACAAAGTTAATGTCTCATTAGCTGCTACGGAATGTCGGCTTTTTCTAACAGACGGCCTACCACTATTTATTAATCACTGTGTGTGTATGTCATGTGTACCACAGTCCCTCCTGTTATTTCTCCAATAACGGAGTAAATCTAAGGACACATTAATGTGCTCAGTGTGCTGCAACCTCCGGCTAATGTTAGCATTTACATGTTAGGACAGCGCCGGCAGCGCTGCCAGTGAGGAAACACGGTGTCGCGGCGAAACGACGCGTCTTTTTCCAGACGCACAACAAAATAGGTTGGATTTATAACATTAACTGATTCACATCACGACCAGTTTCTGTGTAAACAACACTTACCAGTGATAGAAATTGTCCAGATCCAGATCAATGACGGTGAGTGTCACTGTGAAAGCGGCTCGACTCTATTCTGCTATGCGGGAAATTAGTTCCGATTGTTTTTTTATGTTGTATCATTTTAGATTATTTAAATATCATGCAGACGAATAATAATTTTACCATATTATTACAGTATTAATTTCCTTACTTCACTGGCCGGGGTGTATGGAGCCCCGAAATGTACATGGAGGAATTTTTCCTCACGTTTCTGGTGTTCCCCATAACGTCTTGTATTTATTTGTTTTCCCTTTAGCGGCACACTTAAAATGTGTATAAATAGAATGTAAATGAAAAAGAGTACTTGTTTTTGCTTTCGAACTTTAACTTAACTTACTGTATGTAAACGTACAGTAGACGTTACACATTAAGCCTTAATAGCGTTTTACTCTTCCTATAAGCTAAGCTAATGATGTAGCACGGCCCTAAAGTGAATGGGATCGTTTCATTTCATTACAATGTGTACGATTTTTCTTGTCATGATAGAACAAAAACAACCAGGTGGACAATATTATTAAGAAAATTTTTAAAGTTTGTTTATTGTACTATAAGACAATACAGTGGAGTAGAAAAAATACATCATTATCACCAAAGTAAATGGTGTCATTTAGAATAACTATGAAATGTGTAATTATTGAATAACAAGTCTCTCAGCTCTCTGATGGAGGTGGAGCTGCCTTGCGCACAGCCTTGGCCAGGGCTTGTTGTATGACTGGGTACAGTTTATAGCAACCCTCGATGCAGGTACGAATCCCAGCTGCCAGAGTCTCTTCTGTCAAGTCTCCATCTGACTGAAGTCCAGAAATCTGGTTCAGGCTGGGGAGGAATGCAACACTCAGGTTTCCCTGGTTCTCAGTTACTGAGCTGCAGCCGTTTTGCTCTTCGTAGGACGGGTCGACTACATAAGAGTCCCCATCTTGGCGAATGGAGCAGCCCAGCACCAGGTCGTACATTTCTATTCCTGCATCTGCTAGAGCAAGAGAAGCACATGTGATGGCGTGGGCCACAC
>NC_024312.1:979980-1002842 GCF_000523025.1 Cynoglossus semilaevis | reverse complement strand
GAGGATATTTGTGGAGACACACTGCTGGCAGCAGGCTTTCTTGAAGCATCAGGGAGAAGTCTTTGTCCTGGCTGCCCTGAATCCAAGATCCTCTCTCCGGACAGGAAAAGGGGGCGAAACGCATGTCTGTCGTCAATCTGGATATTATTTAAAAAAAAAAAAAATCAATTTCATTTTTAAAGAAACTTTTGATCAAACAATCTCTTGCCTATATTCATCTCTTCTTCAGTGCAGACCTACTCCATATTTGCTAAACCCATCTGCCATACTGACTGCACAGACTTCACCTAGTCCTCCAAAAAGTGCGGCATGCATTTGATACTTTTGACTTTGGTAACTTCTATAAATATAACGTAAACAAACACATACAAACCTTCCAAACTTCATATCAGTCTCATCTTTACGATCGGTTTCTTTTGGGCCATAAACGCAGCACATCAGCTTGGTGCGTCCAGCCTCGATGTACGCGGAGCCTTTAGCCTGGCTCACAAGCCCACACCGGACAAACACGGGTCGTACGTCCACCTGATCCCGCTGTCGACCATCCGCTCTGGGCCCGTGGTTCTGCACATCGACCACAGGTTTGGTCAAAAACAGAGACGGACTGTGAGACACTTCTGGCCCTCGTACACGTTTGGTGTCAGTCGGCATGTCCACAGTACGAATAGACGTTAACACTTCACAACAGGATCAGTAGCGTGTATACAGGTACTGCATTGATTTATGTCGTTCCAGAAACACAGCGCGTTGACAACGATGGTTCCGTTTCAGACTGATACCAAAAACTATACCGCTGATAAAATGCCAAGGAAGTTTGATTTAAAATAAAAAAAGAAGTTTGTTTTTAATGATAAAAATGTTTGATTATACAATTTAAACATGTGTTAAATTGTTTTAATTCCAAACTACCTGGTTTTAAAATTATGTTTACGAATTTGTGGAAACTATGGAATAGGAAACCGAAACAATCCTAGTAGAAGATTTATAGTGAAGGTGATTTGGGGGTTTTGGGTTTTGTTTTTTGTTGTTTTTTGTTTGTTTTGTTTTTTTTGGCTTAAAAAATTCCTTCTCAACTAAAAAATAGTTACGTCAGCCTAGCAATTGACAAGCAAAGCTAAAAAGATCGTTTCGTAAAAAGCATATTTTGAAATGTAAATTGTTTATCTTAATAGAAATCTTAAAGTGTAATGTATTATTTAAATACATCTGTAATAATGAGCACCATTGGTGTTTTAAATTCTGTAATTAGACATTAAAAACCTGTCCTAAGCAACCGTAACAAATCTGTTCATATGTATCGACAGAGGTAACAATACCTTAACGAGTGAACTTATTAAATCAACAAATGTTTGTGTAAAATCCTTTATTATCAAGAAAATAATAAAACTCCATTGACATAAATGTCTTTTCCATTGCATCAGCCAAACCGGGGAAGCTGCACCAATGATGCGGCGAGCTGGGTTGTGACTGCCAGTAAAGCTGTCCAATCAAAATCGAGGAATTGTAAAACCGGTTTAATGGCCCAATAGGCATTAAGGGTGGGCGTGTTCACTCTACTTTCCTTCTCGTCCAGCGGCGTGGGCTAAAAGCACTGTGTTTTGGGAGCTGTACCCGATTCATTCTGCAACCAGAGCGACTTCCGTGAGTATTTTAGCCGTCAAAGGCGTTGTTTACATCATTACTATTCGTGTCGCCGTTTTAGTAAATTTCTGTCAGTGCCGTGTGCTGATAGTTCACACCAGAGGTTGGACACCCGGGAGTAGCATGAGTGGCTAACTTTTCCTTTGCTAACGTCAGTCTGTCAGACTGGTGCTACTGCAGTTTCATAAAGCAACATCAGGTTCTCTGGAAGCACATTTAGGATCCGGATATCACGACGAACAGTACATTAAACACTAATTTCAGTCGCTGGACAATTATTTACATCGTAATGGCACAATTACAATTCTAGTTGCAACCTTTAAATATCTAAAAAGCCTGTTTTATTGCATATACTTTGCTGAGTAAGCTGAATTTTTAATAGAGCCGTTGGAGTATTAGCATAACTTCATTTTTATTTATAAATCTACTTTTTTATATTCATGTGTTTTACTTTTCAAAAAAGAACAATGAGTTCCATTACATCAATGGTATTCAAGGCATATTATTGAATATTGTTTCCATAGATAAAGGTATAATTTAATTGAATAGTTATCCACTCAGTTTATGGGTGACTAGCTGATTGGATAATTAGTTTAATGTATCACTCAGGCTAAAAATAATAAAGATATTTTGTATAGAACAGTGTTAGTATTTCAGGAAAACAGTTTGAAATTTGCCAGGACTTAAAGTATTAAGTCATTTGTGTTTATTTAGTAAATGTAACTCACAGAGTTCGCTCTCTGTCTGCTAATGGTATTATCAATAATAACATCCTCACCACACAGAGAAAAATTTCCATCCCATTACCTCAAAGTCTTGACTTCCTCTGGTTGCCATCATAGTGAATTGGTAGCCACGATGGGGAGAGCAGCTGTTTACCGTCCCCCGTCCGGCCCCAGGGAGCTGCATGTACCAGTTGTGTATGTTGTTGCCTTACTGTCTACAAACCAGTGTTTCATGGGAGTTGGTCTTTAACAATTACAGGTGTTTTACTGTTCTGTAGGATGTTGTGGTAAGGACTGTTGGTAACAAGCCAAGCGTTCAACAACAAACCTGTGGTCTTCTAAACTTACATTGAAACTTTTAAATGTACACTCCTGAGATATGAGATTAGAGATTAGATTGAATCACTGAGGTTTGTCATTCTGCTGCGGTGACTAAGACTCTGTTGTCTGTTCCATGTGACTCTGTTGACAAGGCTTCTCACCATAGTAATTTTCTGCTGCCTTGCTCCGTGGATTTGTACTCGCCTCTTTTAATTTTGGCAAATGTTTTATGTGAGGCATCAGAGCTGAGTCTCCTCTGTCAGTTTTAAAGCCAAGACCAGAACTCCAGGCAGGGCCAAACCACCTGTGTTGTGCTGATGCAATATTGCAGTATTATGATGCTGCTGCTGCTATGTTGTCAGTCATAACCAAGACTGACTGACTGACACTTGTCGGCCTGATTGTAGTGTAGCGCAGCAGGAAAATCTTCCCAGGCCGTGCAGGATTCCTGATCTGCTGCTGCCAGTTTACGAGAAGAGCCAAAGGCTAGTTTTGGAAACCACAGAACACCTCTGCTTCAGAAACCTGTTGGAGCACGTGGAATTTTGAACTGACTCAATGACGAAGGGAGGAGTTGACTTAATGGTCGGACGCTAATTGATGGTTGTGGACAGGAAATGGTCGTCAGCAGCTTCAACTTTCTGTCTTTTATCTGTGGAATTGATCTGTCACTTTGAAGTTCAGCCTTAAAATAAGTGTCTTGAGCTAGTTCACTGTTACAAATAAATTAGCTAGCACTATCAGCCGAGATCATGCGTATGATTTATTTTAGTATTTTAAGTATTAGCTTTTACAGGATTAAAAATGGGAAAATGGTTGTATATAAAAATTAAAGCCGCTAGATGGCAGCATTGCTAATCAGTCTGTAATATAAAACAAGTTTTAGGAAAAAGAAATTTTTCATCCAAGCATATTATCTTTTTTTTTGCAGCCTCAGTTTTGCAGCGGCCATTAGCGATTCAGACCTTGACAACAATATATGTTGTGAAGCAACGTTAACCTGCGACTGATGAACGTTTTTGTTTTTTTCTTTTTCTTGTGCGTTTCTCTCAGAGATCTGAATCAAGATGGACTCCTCTTTGAGTGCAGCTCAGATTCGCGAGAAGTTCATCGACTTCTTCCGCCAATATGAGCACCAGTACGTCCACTCGTCAGCCACCATCCCTCTGGACGACCCCACACTGCTCTTTGCTAATGCTGGCATGAACCAGGTACGTACGCCATACTGCAGTATTTTAATCTTTTTTTTTAAATTTTTTTTAATAATTGTACCTTCAGCCATGTACCATCAGCCACCCGTCATTGGAAGTCAACCATATACCATTCAGATACAACTCCGTTCTTGTCCTAATGCATACAGGAAGCAGACTGTCTTGTACAAATATTTGCTAAGTTTCACTACAGTAAATAACATGTAAAAGTAAGAACACGTTTCTATTATTTACTAAACTGAAAGTGTTGGTTAGCTTATCTTCCCAAGGTAATTGTGAATTTGGGTCTGATCTAATCTAATCAACAGGGAGTGCTGTTAGTCACTACACGACAGAATTCCATTCCCACCAATTCATATCTGAGTCTTCATTAAAACATTTCCTGATTTCTGGTCTGCGATGGTGTCGACGGGGGGCCTGAGTCTCTCCAACTCTCCTTGACTTGACACTGACTCTTGAATTTCCTGAATTTTCGTAGTTCAAGCCTATCTTCTTGAACACCATCGACCCCTCCCACCCCATGGCCAGACTGCGTCGTGCTGCCAACACCCAGAAGTGTATCCGTGCCGGGGGCAAACACAACGACCTGGACGACGTGGGTAAAGATGTGTACCACCACACCTTCTTCGAGATGTTGGGGTCCTGGTCCTTTGGGGACTACTTTAAGGTAACGGCTCGCTGTTTGTCACTGTTACTAATGTTTTGGGGATTTTTTTTTTTTTTTTACCAAGTTGTTACAGTTTGTGATTAGTTGTTCCAGATTTTCCAGGACAGTGTTGCAGTGACCTGGGAGCTATAAAAGCTGCCAGCACCAGTCAGCCATAAACCCAGTCTCATCAGTGTCATTTTGCCCCCCCACCCTGTGTGAACAGCAACTCGCCTGTGAGATGGCCTTAGAGCTGCTGACCAAGGAGTTCGGTATTTCCATCGATCGTCTGTACGTCACTTACTTTGGGGGGAGTGAGGCCGCAGGTTTGGAGCCCGACCTGGAGTGTAAACAGATCTGGATCGACCTGGGGTGAGCTCTTCTCTGTGCAGCTCATTTTAGTTCTTTTACTTTAAAATGTACTTTTCCTTCCTCACTGCAGAAGTAACATCAGCCGTGTTCACTGTCTTAATGTCAGGTCATATCAGTCAGTAGTGGTGTGTATTGGAAAGAATCTGGCGTATTACAATACAGCAGCAAAGATACAATATATTGCAATACTATAGGTGTCGCGATATATAGTTTGGTTTTTTGGGGGGTTTTTGTTTAATTTTAGTAAAACAGCATAAATATAGGCGTGACGATATATAGTTTGGTTTTTTTTTGTTTGTTTAATTTTAGTAAAACAGCATAGAAAACACACAATCTCCATTTGTAATCACTACAGAAGAAATATAATAATAAGTTGATATCATGCTGCAGAATATCGATACGATTTTCTCACACCCTTATCAGTCTGTAAAAATAACAATACAGGAGTATCAAAAAAGTTTTAGTTTTTCTAACAAGCTCTATTAGATCGAGTGTTTTAACTATTGTATCATTGAAGCCTTCTTGTACCCTCTACTGGCTGCTGGTAGTAAATGCTGGCTTCTTGTTGACAGATAAACCTCTCCTCTCCACCAGGGGGGAGTGGTTGTCACCACAGAGTCGTCACTTTGACGGTTGCTGGAGTAGACAGTCAGATGTATTTTTGGATGATTTTTTTTTTGTCACATTTAAGTTGCTGGTGTTGTTTACAACCACTCGCTTGGAATTTTACCGCCCGCTCCATCTCTTTTGGGACTCTTTCCACGACGACTCCAGAATTTATCGAAAGCTCTGTTTTTCACTGAGGTTGCATTAAACTGCAGCCACCGTGCAGCTTCTCTGGTTCAAAGTAATTGCATAATGTTGTGATATCGCTCCCCGGGGAACTTCCGTTTTTGTTCTTCCCAAAGTCCCACTTAGTTCTCACAAAAACAGCCCAGATGACTGTTTTTCACTTCTGCTTCAACTTCGCTTCTTCTACTTTTTATCTTGACATGAAAGAGTTTCTCCCCGGTCCATCTGAAGTCACTTTGTCTTTGACGTTGGACACATTGGTTATCAGTCATTTTCTGTTAAAAATATAATATGTCAACAACTCTCGTGGCCACATGGTGGCAGAAGTGATCAGTACTTAGACCAAAGAGCAAAGATCATCGGATGGTTCAATTCCACATTCTTTTTTTTAAATGTAAAGTTGGCATACAGGACCTGAGAACTGTCCAGGGTGTAACCCCGCCCTCTACTGACGATTTATGGAATTCTCTACACCTCCACCGCCATAAAAAAAATGAATGAAAAGTCAATAAATAATTGCCATGTGTCACCTTTTTTTATATGTAAATTTTGTATTTTCAGTCAGTTTAAATAATTTATGTTTATAAATAATTTTCAAACGTGTCTTTGTGCTGTCATTGACAGAACGAGGTCAGTTGCTCTAGAAAAAGACGTGGGATTTTTTTTTAATGTTTTTTTTTACCAAAATATGTCTTTTAATGGGCTAACTGAGTGTTCTGAATCCTCTGTAGAATGGACGAGGCTCGTGTCCTCCCTGGCAGCATGAAGGACAACTTCTGGGAGATGGGAGACACCGGCCCCTGCGGCCCCTGCAGTGAGATTCACTACGACCGTATCGGAGGAAGAGACGCCTCTCACCTGGTGAACATGGACGATCCCAACGTCCTGGAGGTCTGGAACCTGGTCTTCATCCAGTTCAACAGGTAACACGTCTTCAAAGTAAAGGTCACGTACTTAAATATATGTCACAGATACAACCTGAGAGTGAAATTTAAAAAAGTAAATTAGAAAAAAAAAAGTAATATCCCTGCAGTACACTACACTATCCACTAGGTGGTTCACTGTTCTGCCAAGTGAAGACTCTTGACGGACATTGATGAAGTGATAGGCAGTGGTCCAGAGCTGAAATCCTTCTGTTTGTCCTCAGAGAGTCGGAGACGGAGCTGAAGCCTCTGCCTAAGAAGAGCATCGACACAGGGATGGGTCTGGAGCGTCTGGTGTCTGTGCTGCAGAACAAGATGTCCAACTATGACACCGATCTCTTCATCCCCTACTTTGAAGCCATCCAGAAGGTACGTCAGGGCTCCACCTGTAGGTGGTGTGAAGAAGAAGAAAGCGGTGAAGACTAGTTAGTGGCTCATTAACCAGTTGAATGTGTGTTTCTCCAGGGCACCGGGGCTCGTGCCTACACTGGTAAGGTCGGTGCTGAGGACTCCGACGGCATCGACATGGCCTACCGTGTACTGGCTGACCACGCCCGCACCATCACCATCGCCTTGTCTGACGGAGGTCGCCCTGACAACACAGGAAGAGGGTGAGACGATGAAGACAAAATCTGTTCTCTGTGCTCCTTGATGGTTAAAATGAGTCTCTCAGATCTGTTAGTGTAAACGTGAACATGTGACTTTTGAATTGTGTTATTGTGAACCTACCAGCAGGGCTCCCAAATGTATGTGACTTTTGAATTGTGATACTTTGAACCTACCAGCAGGGCTCCCAAATGTCCTGGATTGTTAAAAAAAACAAAACAATTCCAGTCATGGAAAACACATAAAACACAAAAAATCTCAGTACTTATATCTGGTTGTCATTTTCACCTTGTGCAGCTACGTGCTGAGGAGGATCCTGCGTCGTGCGGTCCGTTACGCCCACGAGAAGCTCGGGGCTCAGAAAGGGTTTTTTGCCACCTTGGTTGACACGGTCGTCGCTTCCCTGGTGAGAAATCACTTTACTGACTTTGTCACTGGAACTAAAGGTCGATATTATGGTCCTCATTTCAGACCAGGTCTAAAACTCTCCAGCTCCAGTCTGTCCTCCATCACTGTCCACCTCCACCTGCTTACACACCACCGTCTTCTTTCTCCTCTTCAGGGAGAAGCTTTCCCAGAGTTGAAGAAAGATCCAGAGATGGTGAAGGACATCATTAATGAGGAGGAGACGCAGTTTCTCAAAACCCTCAGCAGGGGGCGCCGTATCCTTGACAGAAAGATCATGAGTCTGGGAGAAAGCAAGACCATCCCAGGTGAGAGCCAGAGAGGACAACAGTATTTTTAATATTGCTATATAACAGTTGCTATTTCTCTTTTTATGGTGTGTTATTATTTTTATGTTATATTATTTTTTACGTTTTATTTGATATATATATATTATATTAATATCGGCCCACCTATACTATTGTCCCCATATATGCATAATGATCTGTAGTTTTGGTTAAAAACTGCTGTACATAAAAGTGAAAGCCACTGGATGGCAGCACTGCAGGTTATTTTAATAGTCAGGGGATCGTATATAGGATGCTGGTGGCAGCAACTCAATATAACTTAACTTCCTTAACCACCAGGCCTCCACTGCCCCACTATATCGGTATTGGTTGATATCGGAATCGGAAATTAACTAGTTAATCCCCAATTTATATTGTACCACGCCTCTTCTGCAGCAGGTGTTGTGTCCTTTGAGGGAATAAAAAAACATCTCTCTGTGGATTGAAGGACATATGACTCAGAGTGGAAACCAGGGACTGGGTTTACAATGCCGCCCAGAATAAACAGGGTTTTCTGGGATTCTTTGGAAACAACCTCCAAAGTTCTTCAGTTTTAAATGATGCCAAGTTCTTTTTCTTTTTTTTGCCTGTCCCGAGGGATGAAAGCGTCCAATCTGTCAGATTACGACACCAACATCACTTTGTCTGGCAGATGGTGTCCTTGCGAAGATCCATTGTTCTGAATCATCATTAGAATTGTTTACTTTTTAACTCGATGACAAAAGTCTCCAAGCACAGTAGCTCCAGACGGATGTCTCTGTTTTCTCCTCCTCCTCCTCCTGCTGCTGCTGCTGCTGCTGCTGCTGCTGCTGCTGCTCAGGCTGCATACCAACCACAGTTTCCTGTCTCCGTCTGTCCAGGTGACACAGCGTGGCTGCTGTACGACACCTACGGTTTCCCCCTGGACCTGACCTCCCTCATCGCAGAGGAGAAAGGCATGGCAGTGGACCTGGCTGCGTTTGAGGAGGAGAAGAAGGCAGCACAGGTGGGTGGATGGATGGATGGATGGATGGATGGATGGATGGATGGAGTGATGATGAGAAAACCCAGTGACTGGTTCACTGTGGTGCTGTGAGGTGAAAGCCTGCCCGGGGCTGTGTCTGGTGTCCGCTCCTGTGGGAGCGCTGTTTCTCCCTGCGTCAGCGCTCTGCAGTATTGCACTGTAAGTAAGAAGCAGAGGCAGCTCACCTGCTGTTTGAGTAAATCCTCATTTACCTTGCAGTCCCGTTCTAATCCCTGGTTGTTTGAGTTCCCAGGGTCATTGATTTTTACAGGCTCAGCCCAATAAGAGTTTTAGTAGGAAGTGCACGTGTTAGGGTTGGCTCTGGTTCACTCTGGGACTGAAGACAGTCAACCTGCAGGTTGATTTACAGTCAGTAACCTGGAATTATTGAAATATATTTCACTTGGAAAATCAGTGAAGAAAAAAAATAATTAAATTCCACAGAAACTTTTGCTGCAACAACACACTTCAGTTTAACTGCATATGAATTGATTTAAATCTTACTATTGAAAATACTACATTTGAATTCTATGATTGTAGACACATGTAGGAATTTTACAAACATTATCTTTCAACCAATCAGGTCGTTAGTTTAAACCAGCTGCTTCCCTGTCATTTGATTGGCCACCTACTCACTTTAGTTGAACTTTCAAAACATTTCGACTGGTTTGATCATTTTGGTGGATTTACGTTGGTGATGTCATGAGTCACTGAGTCAAAGTCGTGTCTGCAGCTGAAATCCCAAGGAAAAGGAGCCGGAGACGCAGATCACATCATGCTGGACATCTACGCCATCGAGGAGCTGAGGAACAAGAACGTCCCTGCCACGGACGACTCGCCCAAGTACAAATACACCTCCGACAAAAACGGCAACTACGGTCAGTCAGACGTGACGGCGCCACCTGGGTGTTTCTGCATTCTCTGTACAGGTTGAATATGTGTGTTGACATTCGTGTGTGTGTGTGTGTGTGTGTGTGTGTCAGAGTTCCAGGAGACCACAGCTACTGTGCTGGCTCTGCGCCGTGAACGTGCCTTCTGTGACGAGGTGACCACAGGTCAGGAGTGCGGCGTGCTGCTGGACCAGACGACCTTCTACGCCGAGCAGGGAGGACAGACGTTTGACGAAGGCTTCATGCTGCGGGAGGACGACAACACGGAAGACGTAAGTGGAGAGGGAAAAAGTAAAATCTCCTGGAAACCTTGTAGTAAATTTCTGTTGGTTATGGTGTGAGACCATGTGACATTCCCAGCCAATCAAAATCAGACATCACCTCAGAACAACTCTTTGTGGTTAAATGTCACCACATGTTTTCATTTTCGGAGGAAAAACTGATAACGATTTTTACAGATATTACATAATTATGCTAATAACGACTTGCCGGGATTATCAGACATCCCTAGCTGTAAAATACTTTTGAGGAACAGAGTGTGAACCATGTGGTGATGGAATAATTGGTGTTAAAGACGTTACTGTTAGTGTTTAGAAGTTTGATCTGATGAAGTCATTTGACAAAAGTACTCTTTAAATAAGTCCAATGTGTTCAAACCTCCCTGTTAAAAACAGTGTAAAGAAGAAAAAATCTCATTAGTTTTATCTACAGACTCCCAAACTGAATATGAGTCACACTGTAAAAATGCAAAAGGAAAAAAAAAAAACACCATAAAAGTTCCCGGAGCTGAAACATTGTTTTTACGTCTAACTGTGTGAAAAAGATAATTAGACGAAATCATCTCCACAGCCCACTCTTTATTGTCGTCTTTATTGGGCTGTCGACTCAATCTGGAAACAGTGGCTGCGAAAAAAAAAAAACAATAAAGAAATCACATTTAACTGAAGGAGACATCGTTTATTTCTACTGCTGGTGAACAAGAGCCTAAAATTGAACAGGGAGACGACGGTATCTCAGTCTGCAGACGGCCGTCTCATCAGTCCAACGACGAGTCTTTCTCGACGTCCTCGCCGTTCTTTGAGGCGACGCGTCTTTGTTCCACGGAACGAGTCGACGCTTTAGAACTGTCGATGAGTGGGTGACAAAGGAGAAGAAGACATTTTATTTCTGACACATTAGAAAACTTTCTGACTGAAACAAGGTTAATGTGTTCTTCAGTCTGTCGCAGAGACACGACTCTGACTGTGTGTGTGTGTGTGTGTGTGTGTGTGTGTTTGCAGAGGATGGAGTTCACAGTGAAGAACACACAGGTGCGAGGAGGTTACGTTCTCCACGTGGGCACCGTCTACGGAACCCTGAAGGTTGGAGACTCCGTGGTTCTTCACGTTGACGAGGTGAGTCGTGTGCATGTGCTCCAATCTAAGGCTTGCGAGTCACGTGTGGTCCGGTCCGTCTTTGACCCTCGTCGTTAACCCTTTCAAATCCCCCTTCAGGCTCGTCGCAGACTCGTCATGAGCAACCACACGGCCACGCACATCCTCAACTTCGCCCTGAGAGGAGTCCTGGGGGAGGCCGACCAGAGGGGCTCCCTGGTCGCCCCCGACCGCCTGCGTTTCGACTTCACCGCCAAAGGCGCCCTCAGCACCGGCGAGATCCGACGAACTGAGGAGATGGCATGCGCCATGATAAGAGATGCTAAGGTCAGGTTTGAAAAAAAAAAAAAGAAAAGAAAAGTGTTTAAACTGTCCTCCGTGCTCTGGCTCAGCTGTAAAATTTAAACTCTCCTCCGTGCTCTGGCTCAGCTGTAAAATGGATGAGTGATTGAAGCAGAACTGCATAAACGGAAGTGTCTCTCATCTCCATGCAGCAGCTCGTCTTCATCCTGATCTCACATCATCGTGGTCATTTATTTCTACATCAATCTTGCAGCCTGTCTACGCCATGGAAGCCCCTCTGGCAGCTGCCAAGGCCATCCAGGGGCTGCGCGCCGTGTTTGACGAGACCTATCCCGACCCCGTCCGAGTCGTGTCCGTCGGCATCCCCGTCCAGGACCTGCTGGACGACCCCAACAGTGCTGCTGGCGCCCTGAACTCCATCGAGTTCTGTGGAGGAACGTGAGTAGGATGCTGAAGAACTGTTGGATGTGAACCGCCAGTCACTCAGTTTTTTTTAGTTTTTTTTTTTCACCCTCCATCTCAGGGCTTTATATATATTTTCCTTGCTGCCAAAGTTAATATCCAGCCCTGCCCAAGTGGACAAACATCAGAGTCACGATGCTGGGTTTAAAAGTCTGGTCCTCGAACACTAAATTCTCCTAAAAGTCCAAATGATCTCGTCTGATTCGCTGACCTTCAGTCTGTTTGGAAAAACACCAGCTTTGTTTGAAGGCTCTTACAGCGACTCTCACCTCAGCTTTTTAGTCTGTTTGTTTTTAAACAGCTTTTTCTCCCAACATCCTCCCCCTCCTCCCCCTCAGTAAACTCTCGTCTTCACTGCCTCCTACTACTTTTGCTCCTCCCACACTGGGAGTTGAGATGGTAATTTGAGCTTGTGCGAAACAAAAGCTTTTTCTATGGTAATGTGTCGTCTCCTGTTTTTATTTATTTATTTATTTTTCCTCTCCCTCCGACTATCTCCAGCCATCTGCAGAACTCGGGTCATGCTGCGCCATTTGTCATCGTCTCCGAGGAGGCCATCGCTAAGGGCATCCGTCGTATCGTCGCCGTGACGGGAGCAGAGGCCCAGAAGGTTAGAACACACACACATTTGTGGAATAGAATTCAACAGTTTTTGTTTTTTTTTCGTTGTGTAGATTTAATAATAAATGATGAAACTGTTGCTGATTGATAACCTGCCAGGATGTGTGTGTGTGTGTGTATGTGTGTGTGTGTGAGGGACAGTGTCTCTCGGTGGTCCCTGCCGAGGGACCGTCACCTGGTGATCAAACTTTGATTAAACTAATTTTTGACTCGCTGTGACCTTCTGGCTGAAGGACAAAACAATCATTTTTTCATTTGAAGACAACAGTCATTTCTGTCAGGCCCTGAGGAAAGCCGATGCCCTGAACCAGGCTCTGTCCGACCTGGGAGACAAAGTGAAGCAACAAACCGCCCCCAACAAGGACGTCCAGAAAGACATCGCCGACATGAACGAGGTGAGACATCGGTCGTCGAAACAGAGGAGAGAACTCAGAGAAACAGAGCGCAGCCCCCGTCACGTCTGTCCATCTGTCTCTCCAGTCCATAGGCACCGCAGTCATCTCCCAGTGGCAGAAAGACGAGATGAGGGAAAACCTGAAGGCCCTGAAGAAGACCATGGACGACCTGGACAGGAACTACAAGGCCGACATCCAGAAGAGAGTCCTGGAGAAGACCAAGGAGGTGATCGAGAGCAGCCCCAACCAGCAGCTGCTGGTCATGGAGATGGAGACGGGAGCCTCCGCCAAGGTCAGACCACGGACCACCTGTTTATTGGCTATATGTTACAGTTAGTCTTGTCTGACTGTAGAGGGGGCTGTTGAGTTGATGTGAGCGTTTTCTCTGCAACAGCACATTATCACCACGGCTGTCAACTGGATAGTCATTTGATTGATCGTGATTAATCACGATTATTTGAGATAAATCTACATTCTTAAATATGACAAAAAAAGATCATCTGTATATTGCTGGTCCAGAAAAACCAATATCAGCAGGTAGAGGTCAGTGTTTCTCACCTGGTTTTATCTGTGACTAATCCAAAATGATGGAATGTAAAATGTCATTATGTTATTATTATAATTTATAAATCTGGAAAAATGTCATTATGTTATTATTATAATTAATTAATTATATTCTATTAATTAATTAGTTAGTGCGGTCGTTTTGACCCATTTAGTTATAATGTTGGACACAGTTAGTGCGGTCATTTTGACCCATTTAGTTATAATGTTGGAGCCAGAACCTTGGAATCTTTTGGATCCAGAAACGGCTAAATCTTTTTTACATCCATAGAACTGTTCCAAACACTGTAGCTGACGGTACATCGTCTGTTGTTACGACAGTGAAACTCCAGCAGCTTTATTCAAATCCAACCGAACAAATTGTTGACGACTTCATCGGAGGTTTTCACAGCTCCGACCTGATTAGAATTCACTCCGCGTCTGCAGTTTTGCACATTTTCCTCGGCAGCGTCTGGAGGCTTATCTGGGTTCCATTGTTGTTGCCAAAGGACCAATTGGGTTCTGTGGTCCATTAGTTCTGACCTTGAGATTCTTCAAGTGCTGATTAGAGGAATTTAAATCCACTCCATTGTTTTCTCCTGCTTCACTCCGTCTTCCTCTGTCGGTCCCTCAGGCTCTGAATGAGTCTCTGAAGCTGCTCAAGTCCAACTCCCCTCAGACCGCCGCCATGCTCTTCACTGTAGACCCCGACGCTGGGAAGATCACCTGTCTGTGTCAAGTCCCTCAGGTGAATCCAAATCCACTTCAAAAGTTGGTCACAAGAAAACTCTGTTGTCAGATCTAACCTTTAACCTTTTAACTAACTCTACAGGACGTGGCCAACCGGGGTCTCAAGGCTAGTGAGTGGGTCCAGGAGCTGTGCCCCCTGCTGGACGGCAAAGGAGGCGGCAAGGACATGTCGGCCCAGGCCACGGGCAGGAACACGCAGTGCCTGCAGGAGGCGCTACGGATGGCCAACGAGTTTGCACAACTGAAGCTGGGAGAAAACTAAGAGGAGAAAATCAAAGCGGGACGATGACGAGAACAGGAAATTATGATGATGATGATGTCGGGAGAACAGCAGGAAACCAGGTGGTGGTTCAGAAATACTGAGTTAGAAACGGTCCGTCCCATTCCTTCAACCTCCTTGTCTTTGTCTCCTCTCTGTTTTTGACATAATCATAATGAAAACATAATGAAACGCTGCTGACGCTCAGCTAAAATAAAATGAGCCACTTTTTGTTTGTCAAAAAAGAAAATCATGGCCGACTTCTCCATTCCCATCTCTAGAAATGACTTGTTGTAACAGACATGTCACTCGGTGCAGATGACAAATTATTTTTAATAATGTTTTGTTTTTTGTGAGCATGTCGTCACTGAATCCTGGTGAAAGAACAGATGAAGAAGTTCTCATCTCATTTAAAAACCACTCTCTGAGCTTCTCCAGACAAAAAGAAAAACATAAAAAAAAAAATTTAAAAAAAAAACTAAAAACCTGGTCTCAATTGGTTCATCTACGTTTACAGGCTGAAGCCGCGGGTTGGTCCGACTCCAAGATAGGTCCAACGTCTCTCCTGTGATGGTTCCATGTCAGTCGTACTTGCTATAGCTGTATGATAGTCTCGCTTTTTAAAAATGATTAAAACTGTATAAAAATGAGAAATTAAAAAATGGTCTCATCGTGAAGAGTTCACGGTTCTGTAACATTAGATATCGATTGGTACAAACGATGTTAACGATGTCTTTCTGTCACTGTAGCTGTGACCAAGTCAGAGAAACATGGGAATAAACGCAACTGGAAAAAAAAGAGCTAATCTCCGAGTGTTGGACTTGACCATCGTCTCCACCTGAACTGATCATCAAAACCTCAGCATCTTCATCTGTCCCTGAACCAGACGTCATAGCAGGTCTCACGACTGCCTCACCTTTCAACTCCCCCTTTTTCTGTCAAACTTCACCCCTGAAACTCTTCTCCAGTCGTTTCACTCTGACTGCAACTTTATTTTCTTCTTCCACCTCTTTTGTGCACTGACTCACAATGAATTGTTTAACAACAAACTCTAGACACACAGAATGTCAAACTCATTCTGGTTCAGGGCCCACATACAGCCTGATTAGATGTCAAGTGGGCCAAACAAGTACCATAATATCAATTAACTATAAATAATAAGTCCATGTTTTTCCCCTTTGTTTTCATGCAAAGAAGTACAAGTATTTTAGAAAATAAAAATATTTAATGAAATATTTTAAAAAATAGCGGGCCAGATTGAGCCCTCTAGTGGTGCAATTTTGGCCCACGGGCCATATGTTTGCCACCCTTGATGTTAGACACTGAATGGTTTGTCTCTGTACGTGGATAAACTGGAGAAGTGTCCAGGGTGAACTGCGACCTGATTGGTTCCCTGTAAAATATTTAGCTGAAGAAAAAGGATGGACGAGTCATTGATTTTTATTTATTTATTTATTTGTTTTGTCCAATTGTTAATATGCTTTTGATGCCAGATCAGACTGAGGTTTTTTATCCACAAGCTTCAATAATTAACCACCACATTAGTGACTGAACCGTCTCCAGGGTCTGAGCCGCTTGTTACCCCGCTCCTCATTTAACAGTTTTTAACCCTCATGTCAGATGAGGCTTTTGTCTTGTGGATCAGCAGCAGCATTGGCAGCAGCAGCAGCAGCAGCTGATCACCCTCCTACTCCTATTACTGTGATGATCCACAGACAGACTGCTGTGGTTCTGCTTCTGTTCACTGAACAACTGCGGCTCATCCCGGCAGGCCGCTGCAGCAGTCTTTTGATTGTGATGCTTTTGTTTTTTTGAGCCATTTTTCACGCCTCCCTCCTCCTCCTCACCCTCCTCACTCCCCCAGCCCCAAGAGCCTGGCTGCTCCATCAAGTTTTTCCTTCATTACCTCTGGATGATGCCGAGCTGTGGAGCAGTGAAGTGGAAAGACGACGGGTGAGGAGACGTGATTGGTGTTAAAGCTCCGTCTCATCACAGTGGAGATGTGATGTTTGTCTCCTCTGACGCAGAAATTGTTTGGTTACAGCAGGAGGCGCTCTCTCTGCAGTTTCAGTGTCTCAGCCAGACAATCAGTAATCAATTCACAGTCACAGTCAGTGAACGCGTCCAGGTTGCCCTGAGACTGACTGGTCATTACACATTAGCCTGAGACTGGGCTGAAAAAGGCAAATATATGTCAAACTAGTGTGAACTAGTGTGAAGAAATGTGATAAAGGCTAGCCATGAAAATAGATAAATAGTTAGCGTTAGCCTACGGATAGCTGTAAAATGTGATAAAGGTTAGCCATGAAAATAGATAAATAGTTAGCAGATAAAAGTTAGTAGTTGGAACTAGGTAAAATACTTACATCTTGTTTAAAAAATCCTAACCTAAACTGTAGCCTTGAACAAGCTTAATGTTAGCCTTGAATAAGCGTTAAGGGTTAGGGAAGTATTGTCGCCCCCTCTTCTTCCAGCCCCATTAGACTACAACTGAAAAAATAAAATTACATTTTATTTTAAAATTTTAAATTTCTATACAGTCACACACATATATAAATTGAACATAGAATATAAAATTACAAAGTTGGGCACTTTTAGTCAAAATAAAAAAATTGAATTAATTTGCTTCTCTGGGCCTCCTTGAGATAGCTTAGCGCCCCCTATTGGGGCTCGCCCCCTTTTGGGAAATGCACCCCTAGAACTAGATAAATGTTACAGGAAAAGAAAAGCCAGCCTAACTGTGATCATGATTTAACTGGCATAAAAAATAGTTTTCTACTAAAACCTGTTGATTTCTGGGTAAAATTGAATTCTGTACCGCCCGCCGGTGTTCTCTCTCTCTCTGTCTCACTGCTGCTCTAAAGATTTAATATTCTATTAATTTCCTGGGCCCAGATTGATTTTTGTCCCACACTGTGAGCTGGCTGGCTCTGACGGAGTTATTTCTCTTGTCTTGGTCCGAGCTCACCAACACCAGCCAATAAGAGCGAATCGATTTCACGCCCAAATACCGTGATGGAATCTCATCTTACTGGCAGCGGATAAAATGGAACAAATAAATTGGTCCAAATGTGAATTTATGACTGTGGAGGCCTGTGATGCCACACACACACACAAACACACACAAAGAGAACAGGTGTGTGAAGATTTATCCCTGTGTTCTGTTAATTTAGTTAGAGCTAGGAAATGCCAGGTGGCGCTGTTATCATCTGAATGGACCACTAACTAGTGTACCATCACCGTATTATCACCTTCTCTGCAGGAGAGACTTTTTGCCTGATTGTCCTCGTTACCATAACAACTGTCATACTCGAAGAGAACAGAAGATTAGCTGCGATGGGAATACGTTTGAATATGTTTCAAATTGAACTTCTTTTTTTTTAATCACTAATGTTTCCACACTGAAATTAGAAATTACTTTTTATAATTTTTTTCTCTCGTATGAATTTCAACGAAAACAAAAACTTGTTTTATTTTTTTAACCCCAGAAGAGTGATTCTTGCCGAGGCAGCCATTTTGGATCCCCGTGGTTCTACTGTGTCCCAAAAAGGACCAGTACAATTGAAACAGGACAATTAACAAATACGTGTAACTTTACTTCACCACTAGATTATGCTAAATATCACAGTTTTCCCAGTGGCGGCAGGTGAAATATATTCTAGGTGGCGCTGTGCCATGTTAAGGCAGTTTCGGCGAGTATCCCAATATTAAAAAGTTGAGGCAACACAAACACACAAATCAACACAAGCTTTACATTTGAAACTTACCATGTAAAAAAAAAATCATATTGACATATTAATGGCGCCATATTAATCGCTATTAAGGCACTAGATTTGACGTCGCTGATTGGTTAAATTTCTGTTGCTATGCGCAAATCTCACTTCAATGATTGGCTGCTGTTTCTAGCGCTCGAGAACTTTCGATGAAGTTCGGCGCGAAATGAGCCGAAATGTATTTTCCCACTTAAAATATGACGATTTTATTATTTTATATTTGAGGTTGTTGTTTGCGGCGCTCAGGTGTGTGTGTGTGTTACGCCGTGTCACAGACTGGAATCAGTTTTAATGTTTTGAGACGAAGACGACGGTTTTTTGGATTACAAGGATTTCTTTTGAATGGAGAGACCAGAACCCGGAGTTTTGGAAGACTTTGTTCCTTTGGACCGTCGTTCTGCGAGGAACCGCTCACTGGAGCAGGTGGTGAAGAAGAGCTGCTCCACATCTGACGTCGACTCCTGACCGGTGAGTCCTGAGAAAACACGAGACTGCTGCGAGATTCACGGTGTTGCTTTACAAAAAATGTTTTTGGTATGAATTCTTGTCAGTTATTTATGCGTTTGCTCTGCTGTTGTTGCTGTTGTAGTTCGGACAGGTTTGAGTCCAGTTCTTCAGTTGTGAAAGTTCTGTCCCAACTTTTTGTTGAAAACCTTTATTCTGTTTGTACTGGTCCATGGTTTGTTACGGCAACGGCTAATTTTTCCAGTAAAAACAAAGACATTTTAAAAAAAATTCGTAATAATAATATGTGGCCCTATTCCACGGACCTGTGGTTTTCCAGCCACCAATGGTTCCTAAAGTTGGGGGCGGAAACCCCGTAGAGGGCCGTAGTTTTTTAAACAAATTACATGGAATTTTAAATAAAATACGGACGAATTTTGAAGCAATGACTCTGAATGTGTGTGTGTGCACGTTAGTGACTCAGAAAACACAAGTTTCAGGCAGAATGGGTTTATTTGTGTCTTTAAAAAAATTGCAAAAAAAGGTAGCCGTGTTGCTAATGGAGCAGCTGTAGATGAGTGACGTCCAGCAGCAGGACAAGGCACGAAAGCAGCAGATGTGTGTCTGAGTGTGTGCGTGGTAGCAGTAAAAACACAAACATGTCCATTAGTCCATCATTGACCACAGCAGACGGACAGACGTCCCTTCAGAGACCAACACTAAAACGGCAGGAAGTACAACAGCAAAACAAAGTCATAAAAGGTTTAAAACCACACAACAGTCAGCAACACATGTGATATTTATAAGCTGAGTAGGCACATTTCTATCCCTCACCTCCTGGGGGCAGTGTAACACTGATCCCTCCTAACACCTTTATATGTTTAGAATATTTGTGAGAATAAAATATATTTCAAATAAAAAAATAATAACAAGGATTAAAAAAAATCACAGCGATGTGTTCCCTTCCCTTGACCTCTGACCTCATACACGAGACATTTCACAAACGGTCATTACAATATAAAGATATAAATGTTTCCGATAAAATACAACAATATAAAGATATAAATGTTTCCGATCCGTGACGAAAACAAAGTTTTATAACTGTAAACAATAATTAACAGGAACACATTTTTAGTATTTAGTTTCCAATCAAAAGTATATATTTTGTTTGGGTTCGGGCACAGGAAATACACTGAAAAAAAAATGCGACATGAATGTCAAGAATGTCTTTACGTAGTACCGATAAACTACAACATTTTGCTGATGACACTGCGGTGTATATATTTTGTTGTTGTTGTTGTTTCAAAAGAATTTTGAAGAATTTCGCTCTAATACTTGACTTGTCGAACACTGTAGGTAATTTTTTTTCTAAATTTAGTCACACCCATAATGGTGTGACTAACGGTGCGTTCAAGGCAAATGTGGAATGAATTTTTCAAACTAGTCTAAAATCAATGCGAAGGCCTGGTGTTTCAGATATAAAGCTGGCCCCTAGGCGGTGGTCTGTGTGACTGATGTGATGGACGCAGTTACATCATACGTCCACTGTGAGTGATCACATCAGCTCGAATATTTTTAACCTCGGAGGATATTCTCTGTTTCATTTCCATTACCAACCATGAGCTAATTATCACCAAAATGACTAATTATCGAAGTCTTTGTAGAACGTGTGTAAAACGTCAGAGAGCAGAGAGAACAGCTGTTGTTCTGTTCACTGTTATGCTGATTTTTAATGTTTTTACAAATCATTTTATTTTGTAATTTCATTATTGCTGGTGCTCTGTCGTTTTAAACCAGAGGTCCCGACCTTTATTCTGTACCAAAGACCAGTCGGCCAGTACCGATTGTTACTGCGGACCGGTTGTTGAATTATCATAAGGATCATTAAATTTTCAAAATAAAACATTTTTTAGACTTCTGTTAGTACCGCAGTCCTAATGACATTATTTTTTATAAATTCCCAGATTATCTTTAAATGAAGAAAGCAAATAGATATGAGTGGATTTTCTTAGAATTAAGTCAATTAGTAAAAAATAAAATACATTTTCTTCACTGTGTCCCACAACCAAATTATTTACGAACCAGTACCAGTGCACGGACCAGAGGTTGGGGATCCCTGGTTTAAATAGTCACTCGAGTTTACCCTAAAATATCCGATATGTCCAATATTGTCGAAACATTTAATTTCCAATTCCGATATAGGCCTGGTAATATTTATTTGTTTATCTGTTCAAACCACTGTATGAGTTCCTGGCACCAACATTCTACATACAATCCCCTGATTATTAAAACAGATGAATAAAATGAGCTGCAACTAGTGACTTCCACTGCTGACGAGTTAAATAGTTCTCAGTTCCAGCAGAGAAGATCTCCTTCAGTCCTAGTTTAAGGTCTTCAGAGGGAGTCAGGAGTCAGGAGTCAGGCTGGTGTGTGTATGGGAGGTGAAAACAAAGCAGGTCTGTCTCGGTCGTTTAAACAGAAAACAAGTCGGTGGAGGAACTGAGTGCAGCGTGTGTGGGAGTGAGAAGCTGCTGCAGATAAACAAGACAGAAGAAACTTTTCATTTTCTCCCTGTCTGAGACACTGCAGCAAAGGGTGTGTGTGTGTGTGTTTGTGTGTTTTAATGCTGGCTTGGTCTAACTGGATCTTCATGCCCCAGCTCCTGGTCTGCACAGCTTCTCTCCCAAATTAGATCCTCGGAGTCCACATGGGGCTTAAACTCTGGTCCAGCAACCAGCCAGCCCCCAAGAACACATCAAATCCCAGGAGCAGAACTTCTGGCCTCATTAGAGTGTCACACAGTCGTCCCCCCCCCATGAACATTTCTATCCGTGAGTGTGTGTGAGAATGAAAGCCGCAGCCGTAGTCCGACGTGTAAATCCGACCGTGTTAGTCTGGCCCAAAGGCAGCTTTGACTGGAATCAAACTGCAAACTCAGAAACCTTGGAAATGCTGGTCAGGATCTACGGAGGTGGGGGGTGGGGGGAGGGGTTAGAAGATGTTTTGTGCTAAAAGAAATTCCCAGAAACGACTTATGGTGTCGCCAACGGTCATCAACGTCGGTGCCAACGAGGCCTTCGCAGACAAACGCTGACATAAAAGTGGAGTTACGACGAGGAGAGCGGCACCGAGGTGTTTGACCTCATGTACGATATGAGAGGAACGATTCTTTCTCCAGTGACGGCCACTGAACACAATGCCCCCCCCACGGCCCCCTGGCTCTAATAGAGCCGTTAAAGTGGTCCTGGCGCCCTCAAAGTGTTTGACATCCCAATAAAGTCTAACGGTGCCACAGGCCACGTCCTCAATCCTGGGTCTGAAGGCCTGCAGGTGTATAAATATCCACAGGTTAGAAGGTGGAGACGAGCCGTAAATCTGCTCTGAGACGTGATGAAGCCGCAGAGCAGGCGCTCGCTCCGCGCTAACGCAGCCGTCTGTGTGGCTTCTGCTCGTTGATTAATGAGCATTGAATCATCGTCAGACGTGAAAATTTTCCGCTGTAGACGGTCCAGGAGCAGAACATCGATTAGAGAGAAAAGTCCCGGAGCTCAGGTCCAGTCGATAATCAGCGTTCGTGGTGAAGCTTCAGTGGGAATGAGATCTGCGGCAGAAGGAATATCTAAGGTGAGCTCCCCTGCTCACTCTGGATGAACTAACCTTCCACCGTCAGGTCTGTCAGGAGGGGGCGCTTTTACCATGCTCCCCACCGAGAAGACGGATCTCTCCATGTGACGAGTCAATCCCGTCTGACGTGTCGGGACTCCGGTTTGGACGGACTTTAAATGAGAGGAGCGTCAACACAGTGAGTTTAAAAGCTACAACGTCTGTCACATTCCCAGCAGGCCTTGCAGTCTCCGCTGCTGCTTATTTCCCGGGGAAAACAGTGATTTTTCTGGCTTTGGCGAGTCGCTCGATGGTCTGAGCTTCGTAGTCGGCATCGTGGACGCCGGTCTTCCTGAACTCCCCGGAGTACCGGTTCTGCTCCCAGTAGTGGTGCCAGTTTCCTCTGCTGTCGGCTCCGAAACCGAAGACATTCACCTGGTGGAGGACCTGGAGTCAGAAGAAGATATTATAACAT
>NC_024312.1:967342-979950 GCF_000523025.1 Cynoglossus semilaevis | reverse complement strand
ACGATAATGTAGTTTATGATCAGCATGAAAAAACAGGGAGCAGATGGTGATGGTGATGACATCACTGACCTCATCACAGACGTGGAGGGCGAAGAACAGCACCAGCATCCCAGTGGAAGGGTAACGTCCGTGGTGACGCGTCCATCGGTCGTGGATGTATTTAAAGAAGGCGGGGTTGAAGATCTGCACCTGGTTGGAAGAACGGAACTTTAACTTTCCTGTCGATCTCAGTGGGAATGTTCGTTGACGATCTTTAATACAGAAACACCATCCGTCTGACGTCACATGGGGGAGTTTCTTAGTGTTTAGACACGATCACTCACCACTCTTCCACAGTGCCCCCCCCCAAAAAAAAGTTACAAATGGCTTCAAATCAATGTTTTAATCTCGCAGGATTAGCGCGTCTTGGTTTATTCTCATGGATTACAGACTCTGCAGAAGATGATTTAAGACAAAGGGCTGGATTATAATCTAACTGTAATCCATCAACAATACAGTGGTGGTGGTGGGGGGGGTGTATCAAAAGAGGGGATGTGTGTGTGTGTGTGTGTGTCTGGTGGGGCTGTACACGTGGGGACATTTTGCTGAGTAAGGTTTAGTTTGGAGTCAGCGTTAGAGCTACAGAGTATGGATTAGAATAAGACGTATATTTCTTATAGTTATGTAAGATCTTGAGACTGTATTATATCGATGTGAAGTGCTCTCAGATCCCCAAAGTGTGTGTGTGTGTGTGTGTGCGCAGTATTTCTTGAAAACACAGACCTTGTCCTTATCCACTCGCAGGAACTGCTTGACTGGGGCGTAGGTACTGACGGAGAGAAAAGAGTGTGTGTGAGACGCAGATTATGAAACATTTTCCATCAGCACAGAATGATTGGTGCAGCAGTGAATTGCAGATGATTGACAGCTGATAGATTGTTCCGTCCCAGTGATTCTCTGGCTGCTCACGACATCCCTGTGTGTGATGTTGAAGTGCAGAGCAAGAAATGAACTTTTTAAAACGGTTTTATATTTAAACTGTGGGTTTTTTGAGTTACTTTGGCTTTTCCGACATCTTAATGGTGAACAGTTGGCTATTAGGTTAAGTTTTTCTACAATCTTTCAATTTTAACGAAATATTCTCTCTGTTTAATCGAGTCAAATCCACGGTTTCGTGTTTTCATGCCCCTTAAGATCCTTCACCGTCTTTTCTGTCTTCTTACAATCGAATCTGGCCGGTGGACAGAGCGCTGGTGATCCAGACCAGGTCCAGTGTTTTGAAGGGAACCAGGACAAAGCTGACGTTAGCAGCCAGGTTTTTGGCACTTTCTGGGTACATGAAGTGATGAGTGGTGAGGCTGCCAGCGTCTTCTTCATACCCCACTGTCGGGGCCAAATTAATCCTGAGAGAGAGAGAGTGGGAGAGAGAGAGAGAGAGAGAGAGAGAGATCATCAACATGACACATCATTCTTTCTCCGTCTTCAGGCCCAACCAGCTGTCCATTTTTATGCCCTGCCATGGAGCAAATCTCTCCCCACCGTATCTTATCTATCGCGGCCGTGACCACAGCAACAGCTCTGGCCTCGATAGAAGAACGATCTTCTATTTTTCATAAACCCCTCTGTATCGACAGACTGTCGCAGGTAGACCTGGTCCCAAGTGGATTCAAGATAAATTGGAAAATAATCTGACAGAAATCTCTCTACCTGCCTCCCAGGAATCCCTGAGTTTTCCATTTCACTTTCAGACCCAGGGAACATTTTCACTCACTGCATACTTTTATGAAAGGCTCTCAAAATCACTCAGAGTATCCTGTGTGATCGGAATATGTCAGGATCATCTTCATGTTTTTATTTTTTCCAGTGCAGTATCCCGTATCAGGGAATCTGTATTCAGGAAAACAGGACAGGAACTGAAGGAAAGTACTAGAACTGTTTCTCAGCCCTTGAAATGGTTGAATCTTTGGCTGTACATCAGGAGCAGAGCAGTAGGTGGAGTATTACAGTTGTGGAGCACGTACTTTTGTTTTGAGGACGCAGGAAGAAACTGTCCGGGATGTCTGACAATATCAACCGACTGAAATATCGATAAGAATCGTTAACAGATTTTTTTCCATAATGATATAATGTATATAAACCAAGAGATTTGCACTATATATTTATACAAAGGTATATGTTTTAATGTAAAATAAAATAAAGACAAAGGCATATGTTTTAATGTAAAATAAAATAAAGATTTTTTGTCATCATTCTATTAACTTTTATTTCATGTATTTATGATGTCAATGTCATGAAGGTTTAATAATCCTCTGGTTTAATGACTGCTGGATGTACAAATGTATACTTTCACGTACAGACGTGGATGATAAACCCTCTGTGATCGTCACTGCCACACATGGATTTACAAAATCCATAAGCTTCATTCCCAATCCGGATGACCTTTAGATATAAATATAGCATCAGACGAACGTCTCAGCTTCTGCTTCTTTCTTCCGCAATTTCCCTCCTGGATTAATAAATAAAGTCCTTCGTCGTCTATCTTAAACCTTCATCTCCCCCTCACTCGCAAACTCGGCGATAACTTTAACGACGCAGGCGACGGGTGATAAAGTCCTGGCGTGAACTCTTCACCCCGTCCTCCTTAGCTCCTTCATCTCCTCATGTCCTCCTCCCTTTGTCTCCTCGCCTCAGCCTTCATCTTGGCATTGAGTGTCTCCTCCATCCTTTGATCCTTCTAATGCAGCTTTCATCCACTCCACCTTCCTGCCCCGTCTGCCCCCCCTCCGACCCCCGTCAGCTCTTACCTCATGATGTAGTTGTGTCCGTCGATAGTTTCGCCGTATCCCGCTCCCCGGAGGTTTCCAGAGTTTCCCACCACTGCGCAGCGCAGGCAGCGTCCTGGATCCCACGATCCATACGGCGACCTTCCTGGAATCACCTGAAATGTATATCCATGAAAAAAAAAAAAATCATTAAAGGGGTAGAATTGCATCGGGTAGGGAGTCAGGCAACAGTGAAAGGATTTCAAGTATGTTTATAAATGTTTGGTTGGACAAATGGACAGGTCATGGGTCCTGTGTGTTGATTCAGACTGGGATCTGGTCCAGTCTTGGCTGACTATGGTCCAGGTGTTTTTGTTTAACCAGAAAAAATAAGTGTTCTGAGTTCAGGAGCTTTCAGAGGACAGGGATCAGGCTTTGACGAGCATCTTTGGGTTTATTCTTGCTCAGGGACACATCGGCATGGAGCTGGAAGTAAACCGATTTTTTAATAATATCCACTGCCTGATTGCCCCAAAATTTGCATAATTATGTAATATCTGTGAGAATCGTTATCGATTTTTTCGATAATGAAAACCTGATAACGCAATGCCTGGGTTTTTTGCCAAATATGCTCTAATCACTGGTGAGGTCCTGAGATTTTTGTCGCAGTTTTGGGGGTGTTTGGACAATATCAGCACAAGTCAGCAGCTGGTTCCAAGTAACGTGTGGTACCGCATGTGAACCGACTGGATTTGGGAAATTTAAAAAGACACAGCAGTGAACAAATAATATCTGTGTCTGCAGCTGGGAGCAGGTAGGAAACACACGTCCTGCTCTCAGCACTGGGATGTATTCATGCTTCATGAGACATCCCATGAAAAAGTCATGAGCACCTTTGGCTCCTCTGGGAGGGGGTGGGAGGTGAGAGCAGAGTGGGGAGGGAGGGAGGAAGCGTAGAGCGCAAATAAAAAAACAAAAACATATTTCATATACAGATACATTAAAAGGCAAATGAGGCGGTGCTGGGAGAAGCTGGTGTCCCCCCCTTCACCTCAACCCCCCTCCCCCGCCTCTGCCCAGGAGTGTAGGGTAATGAGTGGGATGCTTCCGACGCAGGGCAGCGATGGAAAGATGAATTAATAATATAAAGTACCTGGAAGAGTCTCAGCAGCACCTGCTGGATGCTGTGGGGTTTAAACTGGGGCTGGAGCATCTAGAGGGAGGTAGAGAGAGGGAGGGAGGGAGGAGAGGGAGAGGGGGAAGAAATAAAGTGTGGTTAGAACAAGATGTTTCTTCTCTGCAGACAAATTGGACCTGACAACAGACTTTAAATTTTGTTATTATTCCGTGAGCCCGTAGACCTGTGTGTGTGTGTGTGCATGCATTTGCCTGTATATTCATGTGCAAATGGGCAGGTGTGTGTGTGTGTGTGTTTACAGTCATGTGTCAGACTGGTGGGACGCAGTCAGTCTGTTTTTAGCTGTGGTCAGAGGAGCCTCAAACAAAAGCCTGATTTAAAAAAAAACAACAAAAAAACAATGAAGGCAGTGTGAAGTACAAGAAGAAAATAGACAGAAAAGAAGAATTCCTGCTCGGGAGTTTATCTTTGTTGAAATGTGCATGGTTGTTTACACATCAACTCAAGTAAGGTCCAAACAGGTTTTTTGTCCCAGGGCTGAGGGTTCCTGCTGCTGATTTAAGTATTTGTCGACAGCAAATACTGACACCGGTGGTTGTTACGCTTCATGTGACGGAGGCACAACAGACGTTTCTTTTTATTTGTTATCTGCCCTGGAACTACAGAGGGGGGAGGGGTACTTTAATTCCAGAGTTATAGATTCTTCTTCGACCGATATCCCTAGTTTCTACTACAGTATTTCATGGTAATAAAGTGGCATCAAACATGAGCGACCTCTGTTATGACATCATTATATTCTGTGCCTGTCATCCACCATTTGACTTGTACTCAAACTCGCACAGTCAGTGGAAAAACACTGACACGACCAGCCTGACCTTTGAGTGCTTGTCTGTGTTGGGAGATGTTGCTCATTATCTGTTCTCTGTTTCTTGACCTTGACAACTGCATGAATTTACCCCTGTTTTTGAGTTTCTGTCCAGATAATCTCACCCAGCAACTATAAATGTAACTTGCACTCGCTTGCAATGTGCGCTCTCGTACAGACGAGCCTTTTCGTTGCTACAACCGGAGGTTTGGCCACAGTGGCGCCAAAGGTCCCGAGATTTGAACAGGAACTGACAAGGATGGACGGGAAGTGAACATATCAGAGGGACAGAGCAGGAGGCGAAGCACCGGGGGGAAAACCGGGGCAGATGATTGGATGTGACTCCCCCTGAAGGCAGAGCAACTCAAACAAGAAGAACTGTATTTTCATATTATTCCTGAAAAAACCAACATGAGGTTCCACGCACTCCCCAGGGCCTTCAATCTGGCTGACGGGTCAACAGTAGATGACAGCTAACAAGGTGAACAGCGTCTGATCCTGATGTGCCATCCTTGAAATAATGTCTCCGTCAAACCCAGAGTTTTTTTTCTCTAAACTGTCCGTCAACATCAGCTCAGAAAAGAAGTTTGTGTTTCGCTCAGAGGGAAAACAAATATGACAGCAGGGAAGGAAACATGGGAAACAGGGAAGGAGGAGTGAAGAGAAAAAAAAAAGTTAATGTAAAGTAGACTGACAAGAATGATCTGGAATCTGGAGGAGTGAAGAGGAAAAAAAATGTTAATGTAAAGTAGACTGACAAGAATGTGAAGAAACAAATGACGGTGGGAATTTAAATTCCTACAGGCATTATTTTTTTACCCTGTACGCAAATGGGAAAAAATTGGAATTGCAAACTTTGCGACTTCATGACTGTCAACAAATGTTTTTAAGAACATTTAAGCAATCTTTTAGTTATTTGAGAGCTGATGTTTTACGGAGTTAAATTAATATAATTATTGAATTGTACGAAAAAATAAATAATGGATAAGAGAAAAATGAAATGAACCAGCCCCATGAATATTTGAATCATAATATTCGTCATTTCCTGAGGAGAATATTTCAAGTGTCACGTCCCTGAGCGTCAGACTCGGTGAGAGCAGCTGACGGAGAACCTGTAAAGCTGTCGTTTCTCTGGATTGACGGTTGTCGTCTTCTCAGAGGCAGCAGCTGCTGCGACTCCACAAGTTCACTTCACAGTCAGGAGTAAAAATATACTGCACCTCTGTGTTTCTGCTTTGTCTGTTCATTTTAATGTGCAGCGCGGTGTCTCTGCCCCGGGCGACAGCTGTGGCCACAGGCTGTGTGTTTCTGGAGCCGGTGGTTGGTCGGTCTCCACCAGGCAGCTGGATGTGACACCGCAAAAAATGCCTCAGGGGGGGATTTCATCCAATTTGCCCCAGATATCACCCGAAAAATTCATGTCTTGACATTGAGGTCAGAGAACAAAATCCAACCCCCCCCACCCCCGGTTCTCCCCAGTTCCAGTCGACAATTCCATAAATAACGGGAACATTTTCATTGACAGCAGCCGGGAAGAAAGTGGTCAAACTTCATGCAACCTGACTTTTTCCTGGAGGCACGAAACTAGTGCAGTGCGTGATGATTTTTTTCTTCTTTTTTTTTTTTTGATGTTGAACCTGAACTGGTGGAGGAGGAGACGAAAAAAGAAGCAGCAGCAGCAGCTTCCAAAACAAAGCTGTTGAATTAAAACCAAGCCTTTTCTAAATTCAGTCGCTGCCAAAACAAGCAGATATGTTATATTCATGTGATGAGAGGCAGAAGCAGCTGCGTATTCATGAAAAAAGCCCCTCCCACAGTGGAAACGCACACACACAACTGTTTTCAACAACTTCTGACGATGCTGTTCTTTTATAATAGTCAGTTAAAAATGTTTAAACCTCTGCCACCCCCGCCCCAACAGCTGAGATAAAAAAAACCCTCAAAATAGTCCTTTTTTAATTTAACAGTCATATTAGGAGAGGTAATTATAACCATTGTAGTTTTTGCAGCCAATCGTTAACAAGATCCATTGACATACTGTACTTCTGTAAATTTAATTAATTTGATTGGTTATTGTTAGAGTATTTTTTAAGCATGTCTGCCTTGCCAGCAGAGGTTTGAGAGAATTTTTTTTTTCTAAATTTAATTTTGCTGAGTCTGCCCCTACAGTTCAAACAAGGTACTGGTCAGAATTTGTCTGGAGCTCATTTCATTTAAAAAAAATTGTGGTAAAATCAAATTGCGATTATTATTTTTTGTATGGATTGAATTGTATCGTTTCACTACGTCCCGGTCTATGTCTGACATACGCTGAGCTGCTGAAATGTCTGTTTAACGATGGTTTTGGACCAGAGCCTTTTCTCTGGTCCACACGTACGAGACACGTGCACACGTTCACGCACAGATTCCACAAGTACTGACAGTCAGTCATGGAGGCTGCTCTGCTGTTACGTCTCTCTCCCACCAGGCAGTCTTCGTTTCTCAGCCCTGACTTTGCTGGTTTGCATTTTTCACTGCACCGCCCCCTCCTGGAGCTCCCCTTCAGTGGTGCCTAATACCCCCTCTTTAATTTCTCATGCTCCCCTTCTTGTCTTTCTCCATGTCTTCACCCCTCAGGGACCCCCGCAGCCCCTCGCAGCTCCTTAGTACTTATTTGAGTTTGCTAAATCCCTCTCTCGGTTCCCATCGCCGACTCTAACTTTCCTCCTGTGCTTTAGCCTCTTTGCATTTCTCCTTCTGCTGCGTCTCCATTGTTTGACTCTGTCATCCCTCCATCCCCTGCTCTCCCTCTTGTCTCCCTGCAGACGCCACAGTCATTTTGGCACACGGTTGTTCAGAGGCCACTAATGATGTTTTTCGGCAGCTGCGTTGACGCTGCACTGCTTCCTCCCTGCCTCTGGGGCGTCTTCTGCCTCCTGAAGTATTTAACACGCAAGACATGATATTAAATTTTACTGAACATTTTCCACACCAGGTCGGTTGTGGGGAGTCTACCACCTGGATCCCAGGCCTAATCTCACGTATAATTCAACCTGAGCAGGGATTAGCAAATTAGCTCCCAATACCAAAGTTGGTGTAAGTGCACACGGCTGTTTGAATAAGTGACTGTTCCTGTTGGACCTGTTGGAACTGTTCGACTTAGATGTTGGCACCATGTCACTGCTGAGACTCACTGCACACTGGATTCATTTCTCAGCTTTGAAGTGCGAGCTGGGCCGTCACTTTTCATCTAAAGTTGTAATATCTGTGCAAACATGGTGTGTGTGGGGGAGGAGGAGGGGAGAGGACGAGGAGGGGGCAGACAAGGGAGGAAGGCGATCAATTTGAGCCTTTAAACCGTGCTTCCAAAGTTCTGTGCTAGCCTGAGATCACAGGGTGACTGTGATGTCAGATTTCCATTTTCCTCTTCTCGAGGCTAACGAGTCACAGAAGTGAGAGAATACGCTAGTTTGTTTACAGCTCTACTGACATCAAAACATGGTGCTTTGCCACAAAAGTAGATTAGTCTAGAGGTGAAACAATAATTCATCAATTACTTGACTATTTACTTGAGAAATGTATCATTTCTGATTATTTTGACGTACATGACGCCAGAATCGCCACGAACAACAAAGAGCATTTGTCCTACTCTGTTGCTGTTTATTTTGCTGTTAGCAAACAAGTCAAATTCGACGTAGATTTTATGTTGGCTAATGTGCTATTGTACATACATCAAAGCAGTATTGGAAAATGTATTTTCTATTTACTTGAAGATTTACGTGAATCATTAAGTAGAAATAATTTAACTATGGATGTCTGATATTAACTTTTTGTCTAATACAGTTGTTAGAGACGACTGCCCTCCTGTTAGGTGGGCTCAGTGTTCAGTTCAGACAAAGGACAAAATCATTAACTTTCCTCTAGATTAGGAAGTCCCCTCTTTACAGTCACCAAAATCTATTACCTGGATTCCAACCCAGTCAAGAAGAACAAACATTTCCTAAGAAGTAAACGATTACAATTTATAACCACGTGACCAAGAGCTCGCCGACACTTTGTTTACCCAGTAAACAAATAACTTTCCTTCGGTTTAGACACATTTTCCTACACAATTGTTTGCAGAGTGAATGTTGAGAATTTTGAGGTTGCAAAAAAAAACTATAATTTTTCCCATGAACAAGAAATCATATTTCAATTCACTGCTTCCACTCAGTGTCTTACTTTACTACCTTCACTCCTCAGACAGAAACCATAACAGAAAAAACAGCTCAGCTTTGATTGAAGGCCATGATTTCAAATATAAACAAAGTGCAAATTATTGTTAAGGTTTCTTTTTCTTCCAAAAGAAAAACACTGATTAGAAACAGCGCAGGGAAGCAAATTAAGTGAATGTAGGGTGGAGCAAGCGGGCGTGTTACTTCGCCTTTTTTGTTGACTCTCCGTCTCTCTCTCTCTCTCTCTCTCTTCTTCCAAACCACATTAGACTGAAGTCTCTCTTTCTCACCAGAAAAAATGCAAATATGTGACTGGAGAGCACTTAACTTGCCACCTCTCACTGTGAATCAGGAAACAAGCTCTTGAGGTTAAGAGCCAAACCTCACACCCTCACCCACTGATCCCCCCCCCTGCCTCCCCCCTCTCCCATTTTACATGGCCTCATAGGCAAACATTGAATCAGAAGGTCTGCGTCAGTTCTCATTGGTGCAGGTCAAACTTCTCCGTATTACTTTTTTTGTTCAGACAAAAACAGCACTTGGACTTGTATAATAAATATATTATTTAATTCTACAAAACACTCCAGCTGCTTTTTAGGCGTGCAGATTTTATAAAGTAGAACATTGAAAAGACATTTATGCTGAGAGACAGACCTCTAAAAGCTGCTCTCACAAAATAACCTTGAGAACCGGAGAAAAAAATAATAATTTCCCTTAAGTCATTTTTAGAGGGTCACAGAAAGTATTTGATCCTGTGTAAACATCAGTAAAGTTTCTACTTCTTTTTTCTTTTTCTTATTGAAAGCCTTTCTTATTGAAAGCCAGTTTTCATTGAACTCGAAAAAAAAAAACTAAAGCTATAACTCAAGCTATATTCTAAATATCTTTGATGGATTGACGCATTTTATATCCAGTAAATAATCAGTCGTCAATAATTATTTGGCCTCAGGTCAGGTCGAGGACAAGGACTTTGTTGTTCTTGTGTCTAGTCATCTTTGCATTGATATTGTTTGTGTTAACGTGTTTGAAAGTAAAATAACCTTCGGTGACCTCTCTATTGACTCAGATAAGAAGGTTATTAGATCGTTGTTGAACACTGTTAAATTATATGATGATGATAATAAACCCTGGGCTCGCACTTTCTTCAGACAACGGGCAAATGTAAAAGCAGGGGTGAGGCTCAGTGTTGTCGTGTTCTCAAGGACTTTAGAACGTACAGTGAAAGGTTCTAGTCCTGTTCACGCATTGAAATTCTAAGCCTCTGGTTTAGAATTTGTTCATCTGAGTTGTCTTTGGCACTGAATCTTTAAAGTCGATATGTCTTCCACCTCTACCCTCTCTTTTTCTTTGAGTCTATTTTCTTTCTTAATCCAATATCTGTTCACCCTGTTCTGTCCAATCATCCTGGCTACAAGTTCTTAAATACACCAGACACCAGCAGGAACGATAAACATCTGACCCTGAACTTGTTGACTTCCTCCAGTACAACGACGTAGTTAGAACGTCTTTGATGGAACAGTACCTACAGAATCAGACACAGTAAGAATGAAAGTGTCGGTACTTACCACCCACCAGTAGTAGACGTCAGGGGGCAGCTGGATGTTGTCTCTGGTCCACACGGGTGAGATGTCGGGGTCGTAGTTCTCGTCGAACCACTCAGAGACCCCGGGGTCTCCCACACAGCGGGCACAGGCACAGGTCTTCTGCTGTGGAGCGTCAGGTGGCGACAGGTGGTGGGCGCCGGCGTAGTTTGGCACCAGCTTCACTCGCCTCGACTCCTCCCACCCCGGAGGCTCCAGGTAGTTGAAGCTGACACCGCCGCGGAGTGAGACGGAGTAGAGGAGGGAGGTTAAAAACACCAGGCCCACCGAGCCCAGGAGAACCCACATTCTGCGGGAACATCTCACTCTGCCTCCCTTCTCTGGGCCCCCGCTGCCTCCTCCACTGCTGGCACCAGCTCCACCTACTGGTGCCCCAGCCAACCCTCCGCCCAGCCACGGCTTAAGCTCTGAGATTCTGGGTCCTCCTCTGGGTGGACCACCGCCCCAGGACCCCCAGCCCCAACGCCTGTCCCTGTTCAGATTGGAGGACGGGATGCGGCCCCCCCATGGCCATGCTCCCACCCCTGGGCCTGCCACTGTCCCGAGCCCACTACCACCACCACAACCGCCTCCGTCCTCTCCTTCACCTCCTAGAGACGACCCCCAGGACTCGCTCAGCGTGATGTGTCTGACCTCTGCACTTCAAGATCACTTACACACGCACACAGTCCCGGCGGCTGAAGACATTGTGTCAGGGTCGATTGGACTCACGGTCCTCACTGCCTCCAGCTGTGGTTCAGCTCTCTTTTTTTTCTTTCCTCAACAGTCTTTTTTTTGTGCTTGTCTCACACAAACACACACACACACACACACAGAAGTCTCTCTCGACTCACACTCTCACACAGGAGTCTGAGCTGAGTCACATTCAGCTGAAGCCGCTCTGCTCCCAAAGCCCGGTGCTTTTAAAGCGAAGCGATCTCTTCGTCTGCCTCCGGCACTGACTCATGGTTTTCCATCGTTCTTTCATTGGTTAAACTTTGTGACTTTCTCTGCACGCACACACACACTCACAGACACACTCACACTTCTCTTGTCCCTCCTGTCCCTTTTGTCCCTGATCGTCCGGCGTCAGTGGAATCCAGTGGATGAACACAGCAGCAGCGGCGGCTGCAGCGGCGGCGGCTGGGTGAATGCTAAGCCTCGTTCCTGGCGTCTGCTTTCTCTCTCTCTCTCTCTTGTTACACTGATGCGACGTAACCACAGAGCGCTGCCAGACTACTAGAGAAGAGCAGATAGAGGGAGGGCAGAGGGGAGGAGGAGAGGGAGGAGCAGAACAACTGAGGAGGAGGAGGAGGTTTGGCCAGAAGGGTGTTCCATCACATCTCGATCCATCCTTGGTAAAAAGATACCTCTCCTCCTGCTTTCTTCTTTCCTTGTGCTTTCTTCCTTGTCACAGCTTCACGTCTCCTGCTTTACCGCTGTCTCAACTCTCTCGCGTCTTTTTTAAAAAATCTCTTTTTAGTCCATTGTGTGTGCGTGCACTTTTCTTGCTGGAGTTTTCTTTTTTTCTCCTTTTCTGCACTTTCTTCAAACGGCAAGTTTTAAAAGTTGTGATAAAACCAAAAAACGCCTTTTGGTGAGCGATGAAATGTTAATGTAAAAAGTGTTGTTCAAATAGAATGAAGATATTTTTAACATCGTCCTCTCCACGTCTGGGCCGCCATGAAAGCTTAAACGTGACGATGAAAAATGTCCAATGATCGCGGTCGATCTTATGATATCAATCTACAGTGCCAGATGTTGACTGATGTTTGGCGATGAAAAGATTTTTATAGAGCGGATTTATTTGGACTGTAAGCTGCACAGCTGAACGTGTGGGACAGACCGATTTGGGGAGGATGTGGCGTCGATAAAATAAAACAGACAGAACCAATCAGTCCCAAATCTCATCTTCTCTTCAGCTGGATTAAACAAGACAATAGATGAAAGGGTGAGGGCTGGGGGGGGGGGCAGCATCTGTCCTGTGGCCCAGCGGGTGCACGTCGTCTATGATAAAGGGTTTGAAGTTGACGTGGGCCGCACGTCGCCCGCCGGCCCCCCGCGGCACTCATCTATTTGTGTTCCCCCGCT